>NC_069660.1:35418166-35722333 GCF_027244095.1 Hemicordylus capensis | reverse complement strand
ATTCATGGAGGACAAGTCTATCAGTGGCTACTAGTCTGAGGGCCTTTTCGAAGGGGAAGATTGTGGGATGGGGAGCCATTTTTCTGCTGAGTGAACCACTTTATGATTATCTTTTTGTTGAAAAGAACATAGATGTTGTTGGAGCCCCATCATCAGTGGCCCTTGTGGCTGAGGGTGATGGGAATTGTAGTTCAACAACATCTGGGGACCCAAGTTTGAGAACCTCTGATGTATGTTGCTCTGAGCTCCTTGGGAGAGGAACATGTTAAAAATGGAATAAATAACATACAGCTAAGAGCAAGCTTCATTTGACTGCAGCCAGCATTATGTTTTTCCTCTGTGTGGCATTGCAACTATCATGAACAGATGCATGCACACATTTGTGCAGTTTCCGCACCCTTCAAGGTAGCCCTGGTCTGCATTCCACTAAGTGCTATGAGATGTGTTCAGAAACGTTGCTTTGAGCCATTCCGTGCTGCTCTCCTCAGACAATGGGCACTGACTTGCACATGTGAGTCGCAAATAGAATATTCAAAGTATTTCTATTAACCAAGAGCCAGAAGCAAAAAAGACGTGCCAGGCAGGCCACGCTGAAACCCAATGCGGCTGCTTTCCCTGAAGCTCAGTTCTTGGCTGGGAGTCCAGACAGACAGCATGAAAAGGATCGGTGCAAGACAGGACTGGGCAGAGCAGTGAGGACAAGAGAGGCAGAACTCCGATCAGGTATCATGCTTTGGCCTACCTGGTTCCATTACGTGATCAGGGCCCCCTTCTAGCCTGTGATCATTCCAAGGGCTGAAACGCATCACCCGCACCCTCCGTTCACTCTCCAGCTTTCTTTGTTGGTTCGTTTTATGCACTCACAGAGAGCTGTTGGCAAAGATAAGCTATTTTGACCGCTTGCTTGCTTGCTGCGTTTTCTGCTCACGTCTTTGCAAAAATCAACCCAGTTGTAGACTCCTTTTCCAGTGAACTGCTTATCTCCTGAACAGCTTCACCTGAATGTAATTATCCTTATCCCTCAGTGTAGATCCTGAAGGTCTTTGCCTTAGAATCCCTTTGGCTTTGGAGCAAGGCCTTTTATTTATTTATTTTAATCTCCAAGGTCTCCTGTTTGTATTCGAAGTTTCCAGTTCTGCTCAATATTTGCATGTCCTTTCCCCAGCTGTTCCCTTGCTGCTAACTTCCCACATACCTTCCTCTTCTATCAAACAGCCACAGCTACAGAGGGTGATGGGGCAGGACACGAAGGGAAGAAAATGTTATATCGGCAACCCTGGTGCTGGGAGAAATAATGTAATGGAATAATGGAAGATTTCTGTGAGCCCCAAGTACTAGCCTACCTGCAGGGCTTCTGTTTTAACCTTGTTACCTTCCAATCAGCCTTTGCCGAGGGTGAGAAATTCTGCCATGTCTCTGTATCTACTACTAACACTATTTATATGCCTTTTTTCAACCAAGTAAAAAGTTCCCAAAGTGGTTTACATAGAAAAAAATAAAAATGATGATGGATCCCTGTCCCCAAAGAGTTCATTGTCTAAGTAGAAATACAGGGGAGATACTGGCGGGATGCTGTTCAGGGGTTGAATAGGGTCACTTGTTCTCCCCCTGCTAAATATAAGAGAATCACCATTTTGAAAGGTACCTCTTGCCTAGGGCGATGGCATCATGAGGGGCTGTAGCTCAGAAATAGAGCATATATGCTACAGATGGTCCCAAGTTCCATCCCTGGCATTTCCAGTTATGATGGGCAAAGGTTCTTGTCTAAAACCATGGAGGTTTGTTGCCAATCACTGAAGACAATACTGAGCTAAATGAATGAAAGATCTGACTCAATATTGCGCAGTGCCATACATTCATAGAAGGAAGTGATTGGTCTAGAAATGCAGTGACTCTGTATCAGTCACTGTTCTGGCCAGGCAGCCTACCAGTTGAGAAGCATACTCAGATCACAGAGTGCAGAAACACAAGAGATTGGCTGCTCTGAGAGTACCCTCACATGCTTTAAAAGCACTTTATTTTTCAGGAAGGAAAGTATATTTAATTTTGATTCAGGAAAAAAAACCCACATGATTGAACTTTGGGAAATACAGTAGTGTGCTACATAAATGTGGCTCTGCTGCTACATCCCATCCTTGGATGGGAGGGCACTTTAAATAGCATCACATGAGGTTGGTACCACCTGAACTTGCAGTGAAATGTTGCATAAATGCATGCAAAGAGAAAATGGGCTGGGAAATGTGTATTAGCTTAAGCAAGAGAGGAATGATGTTCTGGTGGTTAGCAAACTAATCTTGTTTGTTTATTTGCACTTCTCCATTTGGAAAAAGACAACTGGTCATTTGCATCCTGATGAAGGCTTCACTTCTGAGTTTTGTTATGTAAAAGACATTATTAAGGGTTAAATTAGATGTCACAAGTTTAAATGTATCAGTAGACCCTGCAGGTTTTTCTTATATTCTTGTAAATAGCATGCTTGTGGGACCTGAACTTGATTGGAGCCACAACAGGGGCAAAATGTAATATTTCCTATCCCACTGCTGCAGTTCTGCTCCAGTTTGTATATGAATACGAGTATGACGAATATTTGTATACCACTTTTCAACAAAAGTTCCTAAAGCGGTTCACATAGATATAAATAAAATGACTCCCTATCCCCAAAGGGCTCACAATCTTAAAAAAATAAACAAAATCATAAGATAGGCACCGGCAACAGCCACTGGGGGGATGCCCCTGATCATGCTGTGTGCAAAAATAAAAGGAAAACTATTTCATTTCATTTCATTTCTATTTGCAGCAATGGAATAATTTTCTGCAATATTCCTCTGCAATACCTGACTAGCGATTGCTAGGAACATTGTGCTTTGTCACTTGTCCAGAGAGGGAGAGAAAGAGAAATAAATGCTGTCAGCTCGCTGGCGCTATCCCAAGCCCCCTTTGCGTGTGATGTAGAAAGGGAAGTAAAGGCTGCCTGAAATGGATGGGGGAGAGCTCACTTGGGGCTCTTCGGAGCCTGGGCGTGGGAGAGAGAGTTTGCTCAGGCCTTTCTGACATCACACGCATGGAGCGTCACTAGAGGGGCTGCCGGGCAGGGCCGAGCACAGGCTGCCATTTGGCTGGCTCCGTGCCTGGTGTAGCCTGATTCATATCCAGGGTAAAAAAATCCGCTTTTTGCTTTGTTTTGAGGGGCAACTGTGAACTCTCAGTAAAGCCTAGAGGTAAAGCCTTGTAGTAAAGCCTGTTGTGTGGGAAACGCCCATCAGTCAAGCCCCAGCTGGGTAGAAAGATTTTTCTAGCTTCCTCAGGCAGAAGCTCCTGCGGCTGGACTGACGATCAAACTCCCTACTTCTGGCCATGTTTTTATCTAAACATGCTTGCAAATTGGGAGCACACCCAACTCTCATATTAAGGGAGGGGGCTTCTCCTACCTTAATACCTTAAGAAAGTTAAAAGGGAAAATCAGGAGAGTCACTCCACTCCAGAGTGCATGGCGTTTACTCAAAACCACAATACTAGAAGCCCAGTTACTGAATACCCAAAAGGAGGAAAGGTACCACTAAGTCCAGTAAGATGCCTGCATGGCTAACAGGTACTGTCAAGGAAGCCATAAAAGGGAAGAAGACTTCCTTCTGAAATTGGAAGGCCTGTCCAAATGAAGAGAACAGAAAGGAACACAAACTCTGGCAAAAGAAATGCAAGTTGACAATAAGGGAGGCGAAAAGAGAGTTTGAGGAACATTTAGCTAAAAGCATCAAGGGGAATAACAAAAGCTTCTTTAAATACATCAGAAGCAGGAAACCTGCCAGGGAGGCGGCTGGACCATTAGACAATGAGGGAGAGAAAGGGATTATTAAGGAGGATATGGAGGTTGCAGAGAAGCTGAATGAGTTCTTTGCGTCTGTCTTCAGGACAGAGGATACTGAGCATATACCTGTTCCTGAACCAGGCTTTTCGGGGATGGAGGCTAAAGAACTGAGTTAGATAGAAGTGACGAGAGATGATGTTCTGCACTGTCTGGAAAAACTGAAAACTAAGAAATCACCAGGGCCGTATGGCACCCATCCAAGAGTCCTCAAAGAACTCAAATGTGAAATTGCCGACCTCCTTGCTAAAATATATAACTTTCCCCTGCAATCGGGCTCTGTACCGGAGGACTGGAGAGTAGCAAATGTAACACCGATTTTCAAAAAGGGATCCAGGGGCGAACTGGGAAATTACAGGCCGGTTAGCTTAACGTCCGTTCCAGGCAAATTGATGGAAAGCATCCTCAAAGATAAAATTGTAAAATACATAGAAGAACAGGCCCTGCTGGGAGTGAGCCAGCATGGCTTCCACAAAGGTAAATCTTGCCTCACCAACCGTTTGGAGTTCTTTGAGAGTGTCAGCAAGTGTGTGGATCAAGGTGATCCAGTTGACATAGTCCACCTGGACTTCCAAAGAGCTTTTGACGAAGTTCCTCATCAAAGATGCCTGAGGAAACTTAACGTTCATGGGATAAGGGGACAAGTACATGTGTGAATTGCTAACCGGTTGAAAGGCAGGAAACAGAGGGTAGGTATAAAAGGAAAGTTTTCACAATGGAGGGAAGTAAGAAGTGGGGTCCCCCAGGGATCTGTACTGGGACCGGTGCTTTTTAATTTATTCATAAATGATCTAGAAGTAGGGGTAAGCAGCAAGGTGGCCAGATTTGCAGATTATACCAAAGTCTTTCGGGTAGTGAAATCCAAAACGTATTGTGAGGAGCTCCAAAAGGATCTCGCCAAACTGGGTGAATGGGCGACAAAGTGGCAAATACGGTTCAATGTTGGCAAGTATAAAGTGAAGCACATTGGGACAAAGAACCACAACTTCAAGTATACGCTGATGGGATCTGAGCTGTCGGTGACTGACCAGGAGAGGGATCTTGGGGTTGTGGTGGACAGCTCATTGAAAGTGTCGACTCAATGTGTGGCAGCTGTGAAAAAGGCCAATTCCATGCTAGGGATCATTAGGAAGGGGATTGAAAATAAAACGGCTAATATTATAATGCCCTTATACAAAACTATGGTGTGGCCACACCTGGAGTACTGCGTACAGTTCTGGTCACCACATCTTAAAAAAAGGACATTGTAGAACTGGAAAAGGTGCAGAAGAGGGCAACCAAGATGATCAGGGGTCTAGAGCACCTTTTTTATGAGGCAAGGCTACAACACTTGGGGCTTTTTAGTTTAGAAAAAAGACGACTGCGGAGAGACATGATAGAGGTCTATAAAATCATGCATGGTGTGGAGAAAGTGGATAGAGAGGAATTCTTCTCCCTCGCATAACATTAGAACCAGGGGTCATCCCATGAAATTGATTGCCAGGAAATCTAGGACCAACAAAGGGAAGTACTTTTTCACACAACACATAATCCACTTGTGGAATTCTCTGCCATGAGATGTGGTGACAGCCAACAACCTGGTTGGCTTTAAGAGGGGTTTGGAGAACTTCATGGAGGAGAGGTCTATCATTGGCTACTAGTTGGAGGTCTGTAGGCCACCTCCAGCCTCAAAGGCAGGATGCCTCTGAGTACCAGTTGCAGGGGATAAACAGCAGGAGAGAGGGCATGCCCTTAACACTCCTGCCATTGGCTTCCAGCGGCATCTGGTGGACCACTGTGTGAAACAGGATGCTGGACTAGAAGGGCCTTGGGCCTGATCCAGCAGGGCTGTTCTTATGTTCTTAAGTTTTCTCAGTAATTCTTATTTACAGTCCTGTAAGGTAGGTCAGTATTTGATTGATTTCTGCCCTGTTGATTAACAGGCTTGTTTAAAAGTCGATTCTCCTTTTATTTTATTTTTAAAAGGAAATAATTAGGAACATAGGAAGCTGCCATATACTGTGTCAGACCATTGGTCCATCTAGCTCAGTATTGTCTACGCAGACTGGCAGAGGCGTCTCCAAGGTTGCGGGCAGGAATCTCAGCAAGAGGGATCTGAAGAGTGAATCCGCTTTGCAGCAGATTTGAGGCATTTTAATTCGAGGGATTCATTAGATGGACCATTCCTATAGCCGTCAGCACCTCCACATAGCCATCAGCACTTCCATCCACACCTTCGGAGAAAGCAGAATCCCCAAAAGCTGCTGGAAATAGAGGGGTTTTTTTTACCCTGGACATAACTCAGGCTAAGCCAGAATTTGTAGCCTCCCTTCAGAGAAAAACAAAGCCATGTCTGTCCTGGTCCTTGATAGGCAGCAGGGAGGTCAGGTTAAATCCAGAGAATATGTGGACTGGCATATTCCAATCAGGAGTGGATTCGCGGGGGCGGGGGGCTGTCTGTAAAACCTCCTGGGAGGGAACTTGGAACCATCAGCATTCAGACATGCAGATGCTCTTCCACAGAGCTATAGCCCCATCCCCTTAATACCTTTCATCACTCACATGTACTCTCCAGCCAGGTTCTAAGCTCCATATGCACTTCTAAGAAACGGTAAGGTGTCGGCAAAAATTGAGAGGAGGAAGGGAAAGTGACCAGGTGCTTGTTGTGATATGGGTAGGATGGTGGTGGCCCACCCACCTCGTGTATCCAACACTGTATTGAAGGTGGAGGAAAAGCATATCTTGCACTATCCCAACCAGATTGGGGTTAGCACATGGTCATTTTCTCTTCCTCCTTTCTCAATTTTTACTGACACACGGCTGTTCTCAGGAGCTGTGCACAGTGCTTGGAGCCTGGCTGGTTGCTTCTCCTACCCAGCTGTCAGTCATAAGAACCAGCCTAGTATGCTCTTTCCTCTACTTATTTCTTTTTCTTCAAAAGTTTATTTTTCCCTCTTGAAGCTGGGCCTTCAAATAATCTGGAAGCTGACAAAGATATTTCTGTTTGCCAACCTGCCACTGAAGTGAGGTTTGGACATCAGGACTGTGTGAAATGTTATGCATGGCACAGCTGCCCAAAACTATTTTGTGGTTATCGCGGCTTTTCCAAAAGAATAAGAAAAATAATAATGTAAGAAGCGATATTAAAAAAAAACCCCAGCAACAGTTTTTAGAGAAAGAAAATATTCTGTGCAAATACTTTTGTGTCAGTTGAGGCTGAGGATTCTTTCAGCTGGGTCATGAAAGGACTTGGGTGATTGGAACAATGTGTTAATCCAAGGTTAAACAAATTCACATGATTTACAGCTTGGTCCTGCGTTCACCACTCTATCCCTGGAATACTGTATATGGGATCAGGGTTACAAGTCCCATTCCTGGTGCTGTGTCATAGCTGATGATTGGCTATTTGTTGGGACCAGACCCAACTTTTTCCCAAGGGCTACTAGCATGGCAGCTTCCCTGAGGGTCCTCTCAGAAGTGACACCAAGGATGTCTTTATTCCCTCTTGTGTAATTACATAAAACACACATGAGTGTGGTTTGATATGGCTTGCAAATGGAAATCATCCATTTTTAATGCCAGCAATAAGCCAGTAACCCAACAGACGTGGGGTTCTATGACCCAGATGCTCTGGCAAATGCTTACATTCCTGTTTGTGAATTTTCCCAACTGGAGTGCAAAAGGATGCCCCCTGCCTGTGGATCTTTACAACATAAGCAAAAAAGACAGGCCCCCTGCCCTGAACAGCTTAGACTACTGTTGCTGTTGCTATTGCTTTCGCTTTTGACATCACCATCGCTACTGCTTATATACCGCTTTGCAACGAAAAAAGTTCTCAGGTGTTTTACATAGAAAAAGAACAGTAAGAAGAAGATGGTTCCCTTTCCCCCAAAGGGCTCACAATCTAAAAAGTAACGCTAGGTAAACACCAGCGACAGCTACAGAAGGAATGCTGTGCTGGGAATGCTGCTCCCTGCTGCCGTACCTGCGGTAGAGCAGGGGGTGGGGTTGTGCTCCCGGCTCCATAGACAGACACGAGGACCACCATCTTGCCTCCCCGGCATGTGACTTGGGCTGGCCATTTAAGCTGTTATCTGGCCTCCCTTTGCATGTGATACAGGATGGCCAATGAGGAGCGGGTAGTGGCTGCTTTAGTAATGTCTGTCAGTTGCTCTTGGGCAAGGCACCCACCTGCCCATCCCTTTCTCGGTGAGGGTTATCCAGTTACCATCTGGGGACAAGCAGGAATGTTTTGGGTCTTACCTGATTGGCACTAGTTACAGCCTTTTTTTGCCTACTTCTCACTGAGTTTGGTGATGGGGTTCCACTGGATTTAGGATCTTTGGTCACTTGGCAGGGGAGTTCGGGTTTGGAGTAGGTTATTCTATTAATGGTGTTGGGCTGGAGGACCATTTAAGGCAGAAGGGGCCGAGGAACTTCCACTCCGGGTTTTGTGGCCCTTGAGCTGGGATACGCCCCTGCTCAGAGGGTGGCATGGCTTCACCATTTAGAGTTTTGTGGCCTGGGTTAGGGTGGGTCAGGCTGCCCTCCCCTCAGCGGGGATAAGCCCCATGGTGAGACAGTGTCAGGAATCTGTGCCTGGCTGAATCAGCATCCGGCCCTTTGCCCTACTGTGGCACAGTCCTCCTTATAAGGTTGACCCATATGGGTGGAGTACCCACACTAATTAGTTTAAGTTCCTTGTTGCAGGTTCTCTGTTGTAATATCAATAAAGTGGCCCTAGTTTTCTCCAGTTATACATGTCCTGTCTTTATTGGGGCCTGGGGGGTGCAATGAATAGAGCCAGCTCTCCCCCTGCTAACGTAAGAGAATCACCACTTTGAAAGGTGCCTCTTTGTCCATTTAGCAGGGATGAAGGTTTTATATTATGAAATAGAAAGTGTAGTGATAATGAGAGAGAACAGAGGGATTGGAGAGGCATGGGAAGCAAAAGATGCATGCAATTTGTGGCAGTTACATGCACTTAGGCTTCATTGGGGTTGGGGATGAAGACCTGAGGATTGAGAGAAGATTTTGCAGAAAAGTTGGGCTTTGAACAAACAGCAAGGTAACGCCAAGATTACATTTGGGAGGGAGTTCCATGCATGACAAACAACATTGGAAAATGGGTGGAGCCATCTAAGAGAAGAGGAAACTTTGTCTAATTCTTACGTGTATATCCCACCATTCTTTCCACTGTGGAATTCTGACCCCTGGTAACTGGGCAAAAAGACACCTTTTCAAAGTGTTGGTTTTCTTAAGTTTAACAGGGGTGAGCAACTGTCCTTATTCAACCCACCTTAGTGTTTCCCCCTCCTAGTAGCTGTTGCTGGCATCTCTTTTTAATTTTGTTTAAGACTTTGAGCCCTTTTCAGACAGAGAACCATCTTCTCATTTCTTTTGCTAATGTGGACTACTTTGAGAACATTGTTGTTGCTGAAAAGCAGTGCAGGTATACCTCGTTACTTGTGGGGGGTTCTGTTTCTCACCTACAACTGTGAGTAACGAAACTGCAAGTAACAAGTCATTGCAGCTGTGAAGATTGGGGGGTTAAGTTCCTGCATGGGGGGAAAATGGCAAACCCCGGCAAAAACCAGTGAAAACAACAACAACAACAACAACAACAACAACAACAATAATATTTTATATTCCGCTCTTCCTCCAAGGAGCCCAGAGTGGTGATTCTCATGACCACAGGAAAGCAGGCTAAGGGAGCCCAGCCCACTTTCCTGTGGCCATGTGCTGCAGCGAGAGCCGCATGGCTCCCGGCAGCAAACCGCAGAAAGTACCCCCACCGTTAAATGAGGTTAGTGGAGCAAGCGCTCCGCTAGCCCCATTTATCCGATTGTGAGTCACCACGGTGCGGCTCTTTGCTGCGGTAACTCATGAGTAGACCCCCGACTGGGAGGCTGCAACAAGCCTCCTGGCATGAGGGTCTCCCCAGCATGCCCTGAGCACTTGCACGGGGCATGCTGGGACTTCCAGGGGCCAGGCAGCCCACGATCCCCGCTGCCCCTACAAGCCCACTCTCCCCACAGAAGCCCTGCAGGCTCTACATGGATCGTGTGTAGAGCCTCAAAGTCAGCATCATACAGTGTTCCGTCGGTCTCCATGTTCCCAGCAGTGCCCCCACAAACCATCCATTTAGCCCATTTTCTGTGAAAAACTTCAAGAACAGTTTCATTTTTTAAAACAGAGGAGCCACAAAATGGCTCCTTTTCTCTAAATGGTGGCCAACCTCAAACCACGGAAGAGCAAAATTAATTCCGGATTTGCCAGAGATTTCTCATGTATACCGAGGTTGGTTGTCAATGACCCAACTGCAAATACGTGAAACCGCAGATAGCAAGTTTGAGGATCGCGAGGTCCACCTGTATAAGTATTTTTGATAACAATGGGGTTCCTAGGCCTTCTTCCACCCAAGTACTGACCAGAGAATATCATATGTGTACAAAAAGAACCTTTAGATTAATCACAGGAATTAAATACTAGTTCTTAGATGTGAAGAAATGGCATAATATGAGGAGCAAAGACGGTATGTGCTTATGAGAAAAGTCTTGCTGAGCTTGTGTTCATCTGGAAATGAATCTGTTTTGTGGATGCTTTGGGAAATCTGTAGAATGAGTCAATGCGATATATGACACTTTTGGACACCAGTAGCATATGCCTCTAGGGCTCTTACACCCACAGAAAACTTGTATGTACAGATTAGGAAGGGAGCCCTAGCTTTGGCTCATGGCTGTGAAAACTTGTATGTGTTTATATATGGGAGGAAGGTTGTGGCTGAAACATATCACAAGCCTTTAGCCACCATTGCTAGAAAAGGGCCGGCTGACATCCCTCCCAGGCTTCAGAGACTTTTCTTTCAGTTGCAGGTTTATGATTTGAGATTGGAGTATAAGCTGGATAAGAATCTGGTTATTGCTGGCACTTTGTCCAGGTCTGCTGATAAAACTGTGGATGAAGAGAACCTTCACATTGTGAATGAGATACAGCAGAATTACCCGGCTGCAAATGAGATGTGGGAAAAATGTGTTGTGGCCACTGACCAAAGTGTGGTTTTGCAGAAAGTTAAAAAAGAAGAAGCCATTATCGATAGCTAGCCCCATCATCACATTCCTAGCCCCTATTTTCAATGGGTGACTGAGTTTTCAGTGATTTAGTGTCTTTTGTACAAGGGTGACATATTATAGTTCCTAGAACATTAAGAACTGATATGCTTATGTGGATTTGTGAGAGTCATAGCAACATAGGAAGCTGCCATTATACTGAGTCAGACCATTGGTCTATCTAGCTCAGAATTGTCTTCAGACTGGCAACGGCTTCTCCAAGGTTGCAGGCAGGAATCTCTCTCTTGGAGGAGCCAGGGAGGGAACTTGGAACCTTCTGCTCTTCCCAGAGTGGTTCTATCCCCTAAGGGGGATATCTTAAAGTGCCCACACATCAAGACTCCCATTCATATGCAACCAGGGTGGATCCTGCTTAGCTAAGGGGACAAGTCATGCTTGCTGCCACAAGACCAGCTCTCCTGGTCCCCTGGGCTTGGAGGGTTAGGTAGGTCCTCTATTGTCCAGGTATGAATAGAGATATAGAATGGATGGAGCCATTTATGAGAAGAGGAGATTTAATTATTATGTGTATATCCCACCTTTCTTCCATTGTGGAACTCAAGATGGTACACTCTGACCTCTGCTAAATGGGCAAATAGGCACCTTTTAAAGTGGTGGTTTTATTTAGTAGAGGCAGAGCAACTATCCCTATTCAGCCCAACATAGTGTTTTCCCCTCCTAGTAGTAACTCCATCCCATCTCACTCAAAGGATTCAGACTGCCTTTTGTCAGTGTCTCTCTTCTCAAATCCTCTTCAGAAGTACCACAATGAGAGGCAGGCATTACAGTGGCTCATAGTGGAGAGATATTTTTAAAATGCTCTTCCTAAAATTCACATTTTAAAATTCATATTTCCGAACCAAGATTTTTTTCTATGGGTCTCATGCAAGCTTTGGGAGTTGGGTAAGTCTGTGACATCCAGACATCATTGCACTAGTGAAGGTCTGCTCAACTTTGGCCCCCCAGCTGTTTTTAAACTACAACTCCCATAATACCCAGCCGTAGTGGCCAATAGCCAGGGATTATGGGAGTTGTAGGCCAACAGCTGCAGGAGGGCCGAAGTAGAGCAGGCTTGCACTAGTGAAATGAACAAAGTTGTATGAACACAGGACGTCATGTAGCTATGTGGATGCTCATGTTACACAAGTTGAGCAACCTCTTGTGCTTTTGTTACAGTTGTGCAAGCAAGACAGGTGCTGGTATCAAGACTAGTGTTGAGATAATACAGTGTGGGAAGTTGCTGTCGTGCCAGGGGCACAGTTCTTTTCTTGGGCCTGAGATGGAGAGTTGCACACACAGGTGGAAGGTGAATAGATTTCATTTTAATCAGAGCAAGATAAAGAAAAGGCTTACATCCCTCGTAACACACACTGCTGGGGATCCCATTGAGGTAGGGGATATGGCTCTTGGTGGTGTTCCGAGGCACTTGCATGCTAGTCCATCAGTGAGATCCAATTAGCATTCCAAAAGCGGCTGCCTTTTATAGTTGATTACAAATAAGCTTCACTTACTAGTGAATAGACATGCATGAGCAAAGCATGGCAAACATGATTGTACAGAGAGACGGTATCATGAGCAAGGTTCTCATACAGAACACTGATAAGGCGATGCAGCAAATTATATCACTAACCAAAACAAGGAGCTCAGCAGAGATGAGAGGGAGAGTGAATGGTTTATACGAGCCACTAACTCTCAAGCAAGACGGATGTCCTCTGCCTTCCTCACAGGCACTGTTCCCTCTAAGGTGTGCACACATGCTCACGCTCAGAAGTTTTTGGATGTCCACTCAGTTCATTTTAGATTCCGCTCAGGTTGAATCAGGAGATTGTGCCCATAACCTCAGCTAAAGGTCAGGCTTAAAAATTGGGTTAGGCAGAGCAGCAGTTCTGGGATTGGCCCTGATTCTGGTGCTCCAAATGAGCAGCCTAACAGAGGCTGGGCTGCCCTAGCTTGGGTTAGGCTGCCTGTGAGAACAGGCTTAGAGAGAGTATGGGCCCCCTGAAATGAAGGTTGCAGTACAGATAGGAACCATACTACTGTACATATGTTGAAAGTATCATATGAATACATGTATGTAGATCCACGGCCCCCTGTCTCTACCGGGACAGCACTATAATACGGATGGTCCGCCCCAGGCGCCTCATGGATCCTGTTGAATTCCAGGAGGCTCTTGGGGACATTCCTTGCAATCTGGTAGGCATTTCTGCATCGCAGCTTGTGGGTCCTCTTACAGTTCATGGATCCCGGCTCCCTTGGTTCTCTGAGGAGCTTAGAGAGATGAAACAGACCAAAAGACGCTTGGAACGCTGTTGGAGGAAAACTGGTGCCGAAGATGACCGAATGTGACTACTTGCCCATATTCTGGAATATTCTAGGACAATAAGAGTGGTGAAATCCCACTATTTCTCCGCTCTTATCGCATCAGCTGACTCTCGTCCAGTGGCCTTATCTCTGATTACCCGCTCCCTTCTTAGGAGAGAGGAGCCAGTAGATGTTCAGTCTGGCCGCTGTGATCAATTTGCTCAATACTTTGCTGATAAAGTCACCTGCCTTCGGCTAGAGTTGGACTCTACTTCTGTAGGATCTGATCAGATAGAGGAGATTCTGCCCTGTGATATTTTATGGGACACCTTTGAGTTGGTCAAGGATATGGACACGATTCTCTCGGGTATGGATGTGGCAACATGTTGCTTGTACCCTTGTCCCTACTGGCTGGTTAGAACAGATGGTGGGAATGTTAATTCTTGGCTACGTGAGGGTTTCGTACCAGCAGCTCTTAAAGAGGCGATTGTTCACCCTCACTTGAAGAAACCCTCCCTGGACCCTGAGGTCCTTGACAGCTATAGGCCGATCTCCAACCTCCCTTTTGTAGCGAAGGTGTTAGAGAAGGTTGTATGTGCCCCACTTGAGAGGGTCTTAGAGGAAACTGGTTATCTTAATTCTTATCAGTCAGGTTTCAGACCTCGGCATAGCACAGAGACCGCATTGCTCACTCTGGTAGATGACCTTCTTTGGGACCTTGATGAGGGTAGTGTCCCTCTCTTGGTCCTTTTAGATCTCTCAATGGCTTTTGACACTATCGATCATGCTATCCTTTTTGACCGCCTGCATGGGTTGGGTATCGGGGGTACTGATTTACAGTGGTTCTGTTCTTACCTTAGCGGGCGTGTCCAGTCGGTATGTATTGAGGACAGATGCTCTGACCCATGGCCACTCCTTTATGGAGTTCCCCAGGGTTCAGTTCTTGCCCCTGTCCTCTTTAACGTCTATATGGAGCCACTGGGTCAGGTCATTTCCCAGTTTGGGGTGAGATTTCATCAATACGCTGATGATACTCAGCTGTATATTGCCATCCCAGACCATTCTGGAGATGCTGTTTCTGTGCTTACTCAATGCCTGGAAGCTGTTAAGGTCTGGATGAATAAAAATAAGCTCAGACTGAATCCCACCAAGTCTGAACTACTCTTACTCAGCCCTTGTACCGACCAACAGCTGGATGTGAACCTTGTTTTAGATGTGGTGGCGCTGCCCCCGAAGGAGCTTGTACATGATTTGGGGGTCCTTTTGGACTCGCACCTCCTGCTTGAACAGCCGGTGGAGGGTGCAGCCATAAGTGCCTTTGCCCAGCTCCATCTGATTTGTCTATTACTCCCTTACCTTGATCGGCAAGCATTAATGACAGTGACCCATGCCCTTGTTATCTCCTGCCTAGATTATTGTAACACTCTCTATCTAGGGTTACTTTTGAGGACAATCGGAAAGCTACAATGGGTCCAGAATGCAGCCGCTCATTTACTTATGGGTGCCAGAAAATATGACAGGGTAACACCTCTCCTGCAGTCATTGCACTGGTTACCTATTCGCTACCGAGTTCAATTTAAGGTCCTGGTTTTGATCTTCAAAGCCTTGCAGGGTTTGGCACCTGTTTACCTACAAACCCACCTCTCCCATCCAGTTACATCCCGTCCGGTCAGATCTGCTTAGATGGCCCTTTTGCCGGTCCCCGATTTCTGAGAGGTTTGGGGCACTAGGACCCGTGAAAGGGCCTTCTCGGTTGCTGCCCCACTTCTCTGGAATTCCCTTCCCCTGCATATTTGTTTAGCTCCCTCCTTGTTGATTTTTAAATCTCTATTGAAGACTTGTCTTTTTTGCCAGGCTTTTACCCTGTAGTTTACCTATCCCCCCCCCCGTTAGTTACTTTAGTTTTATTTAGAATGTAATTTTAATGCTGTCTTGTTTTGCATGTTTTTGTACACCGCCCAGAGTTTTCAGAGTGGGCGGTATATCAAATGTTTCTAATAAATAAATAAATCTGTATATGTGCACAGATCTTTATGTGTGTGCACTGATTGTACATGCATTGAATATAATGTGTGAATAGGGCTTATATGGCTATCAGCTGGACTTTCTGTATAGAGCTTTAAGAGGCACTAGGAATAAACAAGGGTCTCAGTGCAGTAAGGGTAAAAAGAGTGCCTGACTGCAATAAATTGTTCCTGGTTTATATGCTGAAATAAGGTTTGTCCAACTGCTAACTCAATTCTGTGTTTGAAAGCCAGACCACTTTCTTACTGTGCTGTACTGCATCACTGCATTGTATTATACTGTAATACAATATATCTGCAGTAATACTGCTAAACCACGAAATGGGAGGAAATGCCGTTGTATTGAGAGTAGTTTGTGTGACCACTTGAAACTCCTAGTGCTGGAACTTGCAAAGTTGCCAGAAGGGCTTGCATTGTACTCCCCAAGGTATCCAAGTGTTGGATTGGGACCTGCTGTAATTTCTTGAAATGTGTCAGAAAACGTTGATGTTTTCTGCACCTGCATATGAAGTCTCCACTACCTCGTTAAAGAGATACTTTAGTTTTACTTCTTTTACACACATCCTTGGCTGGAGTAGAAAGAAGAATGAGACTATTGATGGAGTCTTCATCTTCCAGTGAAATCTCCTATGGTCCAGGAAGCATCCTGGACCATTAAGCATTGTTAGCTCATTTGTCAAATTCCAGATACTGACCAGGCTCATTCAAAATAATCAGACCTAAATCTTGAAAGAATACTCATGATGATACAAGCTGTATCAAAATGCTATTATCCTGTCTTCCTGAGCACCAGCGAACTCATACTTCAATCACTTAAGAAAGGCTTAGTTGTGAACTATTATTATAATTATTTATGTATGTATACATAAGTTGTGAGATTTGTTGTGAGCTGTTACTATGAAGATGTATGTATTTATGCCATCTATGTGCATGGTGCTTTACAAAGAATGAAAAAACAGAACCCCGCCCCAAGAGGATCACAATCTAAAAGTAATGCAATGAAAGCAATATAATGAATTGCATATACCATTATGAGTTTGTTTTTGCTATATACATGTTATAGAATCTCACTGGACATGCTCTCTTTCTCTGCAGAAAATCCTCCTGAGATTCCTTTGCCTTGAAACTGAATGATGAAGCTGCTACAAGTTGGTGCTTTTCTTTTGCTAACCATTATGGCATTGGAAGCCCGACCAAAACTCTTAGGTAAGCTGCTAGCAAAAGTTGGAGATATCATCTGCAAATAGTGTTTAAATTAGGCATGCATTAAACCTCGTGACAAATAAAACTCACACTCAGAGAAACATGATACTATGAGGAGACCCACTCTTATTATTGCTACCGAACATTAATTTTATGACTGAGCTGCTAAGGCTCAATGGCTCATTGTAGCAAGACTCTACACACACTGAATTTGGTTTACAATCTGCACAGTGAAAGTGTTTGAAAATCACAAGCCTCCTTCTATTCAGACAACTATTTCCTTCAAAAGGGGGATTGTTTATCGTTTACTTTAATAGCAATGTCTTATAGTTCAGATTAAACTCAGATGGTCGAAAGCAAATGTCTTGCCATTGAGAGGAAAAAGACTGGGCAGAGTATCTGATTCAATTTGATTGCATTGATTGCACAGTCCCTCCTTCTCTCAAGGCTGTTTCACATGATTCATCAACACACCTGGGTTTGCCATGGAGTGTAACAGGAAGCCACAGTCAATCATCCCTTTCTGATGTGTCTACCTTTATGACATTGATGGTGGCTGACGTGATCTGCAGCCCTCTGGCGATGAAATTGGGGTTGTGGTGGACTGTGAGTTTGCAAGAAGTTTTCAGCATCCCTGCACTGAAGGCTTATTTCTGCAGAGGACCGGGCATGGAGGCGGAGATTATTGTATAACTTCCCTCCCTCCAAAAGCCCACTGGTATAAATCTGTTCCTGAGGGTTGTGCGGCTTTCAGGAATTGGAACATAGAGCATAGGAAGCTGCCATATACTGAGTCAGGCCATTGGTCCATCTAGCTCAATATTGTCTATACCAGGGATTCTCAACATTGGGTCCCCAGATGTTACTGGACTTCAGCTCCCATAATCCCCAGCCCCAGTGGCCTTTGGTTGGGGATTATGGGAGTTGAAGTCCAATAACATCTGGGGACCTAACGTTGAGAATCCCTGATCTACACAGACTGGCAGTGGCATCTCCAAGGTTGCAGGCTGGAATCTCTCTCAGCCCTATCTTGGAGATGCCATGGAGGGAACTTGTAACCTTCTGCATTCAAGCATGCAGATGCTCTTCCCAGAGCAGCTCCATCCTCAAAGGGCAATATCTTACAGTATAATATCTCACACATGTAGTCTCCCATTCATATGCAACTAGGGTGGACACCGCTAATCAAAGGACACTGCTTAGCAAACAAGTCATGCTTGCTACCACAAGACCAGCTCCCCTCCCATGGACCAGCTTTCCTCCCATAGACCAACTATGCAGTTGTAAATGCTGGATGTCTAACACTGCACTGTACTTTTAGATGTGCATTTTAAAATTTATTTATTTATTTTTATTTTACATATTTTTATACCGCCAAAACTTACGTCTCTTGGGTACCTATCTTGGGTGTGCACCTAAAATATCTGATATGTGGAGCAGCCTTCAGATCCTCATGCCTAGCAGTGATGGAGATACAGCTCCATCAACATCAACTCTACACTTTTTCTCTTATTGACCACTAGGGGCATTAGGAATAGAGACTGTAAGCAAGGGTCTTCTCTCTCTCTCTCTCTCTCTCTCTCTCTCTCTCTCTCTCTCTCTGACTGGTAGGCTGATACTCTCATGTCTTCCTCTCCTCTTTGTACCTGTTTGTTGTATTTTATATTTGTCCTTCCTTGCTCTGCTCTTGCACTACTAAGACATAGAATGTTCAAAGACACAGGCTTTCTATCCAACTATGTAACTTCCAATGAACCTTTACAAGTATTTAGACCTTAAATGTCTCTCTCAAGATACTCTTAATGGCACTTGGTTCTTCTCACACATGCTTGCTCTGTTATAATGTGTATCATTGAAATCCTTTCCCTACAACACAAATCCGACACCCCATACTGCTTTATACCCCATTCAGCACTTTATTTTTTCCTCCTCTAGGAGCCAAGTGTAAGACAGGTCCCCTGGACATTGTCTTTGTGATCGACAGCTCGCGCAGTGTCCGCCCCTTCGAATTTGAGACCATGAGGCGCTTCATGATCGACATCATTCATAACCTGGATATAGGGCCCAACGCCACGCGGGTCGGGGTGATCCAGTACTCCAGCCAGGTCCAGAATGTCTTCTCCCTCAAGTCCTATTTCACTAGGGCTGAAATGGAGAAGGCCATCAACAGCATTGTCCCATTGGCCCAAGGCACCATGACAGGGTTGGCCATCCAGTATGCCATGAATGTGGCTTTCACCACGCAGGAGGGGGCCCGCCCACTGCACAAGAAGATCCCTCGAGTGGCTGTGATTGTGACCGATGGGCGGCCCCAAGACCGTGTGACAGATGTGGCTGCTCAAGCCCGAGCAGCTGGCATTGAAATCTATGCGGTGGGTGTTCAGCGGGCAGACATGAACTCCTTGAGGGCCATGGCTACTCCCCCACTGGAGGAGCACGTATTCTTGGTGGAGTCCTTTGACCTCATCCAACAGTTTGGCAAGCAGTTCCAGGACAAGTTGTGTGGTGAGTGATGGGGCAAAGTCACCTCTCAGAGCCTGTTTATAAGCAAGACCATAGGAAACTGCCTTTCCCTGAATCCCACTGTTGGTCCATCCAGCTCAATATTGTCTGCTCTGACTGGCAGCAGCTCTCCAAGCTTTCAGGCAGGAGTCTTCCCCAACCACATCTGGAGATGCTGCCAGGGATTGAACCTGGGACTTCTGCATGCAAAGCCGGTGCTTTCCCCTGAGCTTCAGTGACTCCCTCAAAAATATTCAAATATTTGAGAATTAGGGATGGGGAGACATGATCCACCTTTTGACTTAACGTTATCTTTGGAGAAACCACCATCAACATTGGTCTTTACTTTCTTCTTGCACAACCCGAACCCTGCCCCCTGTTTTTCTATTTTCCTCTCCCTAACCCACATACTTTAAAAATCCCTCCTCATAATGCACTTTTTTTCATAAAGGCTGTGGCCAGACAACAGCCTCTCTTTGGTTCAAACAGCTTGCACAGTCCTAGCGGTTTTAAATTGTTTTAAGGTTTTCATATATTTAATCTATTTTATGTTGTTGCAAACCCACCCAGATATAGAAGTCTGGGGCGGCCTACAAATCTGAAAGACAAACAAACAAGCAAACAGTAGAAGTCAAGGGCAGTAGCTCACAGAAGAGAGATCCAGTTAGCATGGTGGTAGGATTGGTGCTACTATCACTGGCTTATGATCCATGCAACCAGCTGTGGACCCAAGAGGGATGCTGGCTCTCTGGCTCCGTGGCACTCAGCAGCACGTGGACACTCCTACCAACAATGGGGGAAAGTTCCATGCATCCTAAGTGCTGCATCAGAGCAGCTGCAGTCTGGAAATGATGGGAGTAGATTGCAACTGCTCTGATGCATTGCTTAGGATGCACGGAGCTTCCCCAGCCATCAGTACAAGCATCCACATGCTGCTGAGTGCTGCTGAGCCAAAAAGCCCGCATCCCTCTTGGGTGTGCAGCTGGCTGTGCAGATGCTAAGCCCGTGGTTTTGTGTTACGATCACTGCACCATTCACTTTGAAACTATTTCTGGTTTAAATAACTATGTACTGTTAGCTGACATTCTGACTAAACCTGTGCTTGCACAAGGTCATTGCACCAGCACAAGGCTGTTGCACTGGAGCTTAGACTCCAGATTAGTGTTATGCTAGTGCAAAGACAGTAATTGCACAAGCACAACAAACTTTGTTCATTGCTCAGCACAGCTTTAGCCGGGATGTTGGCCATCAGTCTGTTTGAACTAGCATTGGTCAGGGAAGCACAATTTCCAAGTGGATTCACAGAACAACCAGCAGGGAGCAGCAGCAAACTAGTCTGTTAATGTCTATCCCCCCCGCCCCCCAATAAATAAATCTGGAAGCACTCTAGGAACAAAGGAAGCTGCCTCAGACCTTTTGTCTATCTAGCACAGTATTGTCTACACCAGGGTTTCTTAACCTTGGGCCCCCAGATGTGTTTAGACTACAACTCCCATCATCCCCAGTCATGGCCTTTGTGACTGAGGATGATGGGAGTTGTAGTCCAACAACATCTGGGGGCCCAAGGTTAAGAAATGCTGGTTTACACAACTCAGTCTCTTCTGTGATTTTAAAAAGTTCAGCCATTCCTCACAAGTTTCCAAACTCCTTATACCGTCTTTGTTTATCAATCTAGTCAAATTCACAGTGGGTTCTTTTAGCTGCGGCATGACTCCAGCTTCCTCCAAGCTTCCATTTTGACTGACAGACATACACACCAATGAATCATACAGTGGTTCAGCTAAAGTTTTTATTCCCTGTACATGCTTCAGGCAAGTGCCCACCCTTAAGTGATATCTGCAGTTAACACTTTATATAAAAATAGCTTCAGAAGCCTTTAAAGAAATAGAAATCTGCTCTGGGGGTGAGAGAAGGCTCCCTGGTGACAGCATGGGCACCAGCTAATCAATGCTACCCACAGCCAACTTCTGTTGCAGAACGTTTCTTCCAGAGCTCAGCCCCGAAGAAGAAAAATATGTAGTGAGGTTGTTTCCAAAATAGACCCACAGCTCTCAAAATGTCACATTTCTCTTCACCCTCAAACATATCTGTTTTTCTCATGTATAACGTAACAGAGAATTCCTATTTATGGTGTACTAACATGCATCTTCCAGGTGTCGATATGTGCACAGAAATGGATCATGGCTGCCAGCACACCTGTGTCAGTGTCCCAGACTCTTTCTATTGTCAGTGTAACCCAGGATACAAGCTCAACGCTGATGGGAAGACATGCTCCAGTAAGTTGAACAGATTACTAGTTTCACATATTGTACCAGTGAGACAACTGTACAGGGGAACGAATTGTACAATAGTTCTCCTTTGTTCCTAAGCCGAGTCTACAATGAGAAGCACACATGTGGATTTGATTTTACTGTATTTATGTTGCTGACTTGTGAGTCAGAAGAATCAACAATGAAGCTTCTGTGTAATCTGGGCCCATAAAGACTGTGTCCCAGTGTGGAATATGATATTGTTATTTGCTAGCCAATATTGTATTACTCTGCGTATGGATCCCTGTGCAAAGAAATTTGTGCTGGGGAAAAGGAAGACCCAGAACGTATCCCAAGTATGCATCCAAGAAAGCAAAACACAAAAAGAGGCCTAGAATGTGGCTCCAGATGCATTACTGAACTTGCGTTTTGGGTGGTATAGAAAGGTATTTATTAATAAAATAAATAAAATAAAATAAAATAACTCTGCATTCACTCCAATTCTTCTTTCTGACTCCATGCTGGTGTATACAAGGGTCCCCAATCTTAGGTCTTCAGATGTTGTGAGACTACAACTCCCACCATCCCAAATGGCCAAATCATTGTGGCTGAGGATGGTGGGAGTTGTAGTCCAAAAACATCTGAGGACTCAAGGTTGGGAACTCTGGTGTGTAGGACAGAGTTCCTGACTGGATAGGGTTGGCCTTTTCACCATTTCATCCATGATGAGTTATTTATTGCATTTATATCCCTCTCTTCCATGATGGAGCCAAGATGGCACACATAGGGTTCCCAGGCAGTCTCACAACCAATCACTGATCCATTTAGTGATTGATTGATTCAATCACTCATCCAGACCATTTAGTTTCAGCAAAGTTGCTCCATCATGCCCTGGGATCTTTTTGGCATACCCCTAAGATATATATATTTTAATGTACATCTAACGTATACAGATGTGTGTGAATGTGGCTCTTGGGAACATGTCTATTGTACAGGTAAACTTGCATAGGGAGTTGAGATTGAATGTGGCTTCTTATCAAGTGTGAGTAGCCAGCCCTGAGTCCCCTGACAGCATGCCAGGGCTAGGGTGGGCAAAGCTCTTTGTTTAAGGCCTGGGCTGTGTGTTCTTTATACCTCTGCAGTCATTGATGCCTGTGCTGATGGGAGACATGGCTGTGAGCACCAGTGTGTCAGTTCTCACGGCTCTTACACTTGCCGTTGCCGGACAGGCTATTACCTCAACCAGGACAAGAAGACATGCAGCAGTAAGTGACCTCCATCTGCTGCCTCTTCCTTTGCATTCTGTTGATCTTTCTCGCTACCTCTCATCCCACTAGGGGTTTCCTGCCTTTGTATGATTCTTTTGCACTCCCTTTTCCTTTCAGTCAGCTGGACTGGAGAGCCAGCTATTATTCTTCCAGAATCAGAGAGGTCTAAATGGTCTTCCAGTCATTAGGGATAGTGGCTGACATACTGAGCAAGGTCCCGTGTGCTGCTAAGGCTTTGAGAACCACCAGCAACCACAGGCAAAAGCCTGCCTGGTTATTGCTATTTTTTACTTTCTGTAAGCCATTTTGAGAGGCTTTGGCCTGAAAGGTAGTCCACAAACTACTCAAATAAGCAAACAAATATTGACAGTAGACTCATCTCCATGAAATTTGCTCATTTGGCCTGAGCCTGTTTGAGATTCTTGGCATGGAATATAATGAAGGTGTTAAGTCGAAAGAATTGTTGATGGCAGCACAGCCAATGGAGGAGATTCAGGCCAGAACTTATGTGATGCAGGAAAACCATGATCAGTTCTCCCAGCTGTTTAAAAACAAAAGCAAAACAACCCTTTAAAACATTTGGTCAGGATTGCCAAATTTGCAGCATTACTGTCTGTAAGGGAAAGGGCTAATCATCTCCCCATGGTTTTCTCCAGCCATAATGGCTCCCCCTAGCGGCTGTTGGCCCTGCAGCAGAAAAAATTAATAATATCAATATAATACAGGTACCTATATTCCACGCCCCCAACCCAGCAAAACTAAGAGTTGTTAGATCAGGAAAATAGCACAGAGAGGAAGAGTTACGCTCTCTACCATTTGTGCTCCTGATCTGATTAAAATTGGAGCCTCCCCCTCCCTGCTCCCCTTTAAAGTTTTGAAAAAAACATGTTGGAAGATATGGTCATCTCCTACATGACATCTATTTTAGCCTTGCATATTAAAACAGACTATCAAAAAGTACCCCTCACTGCACATGAAAGCTGGGAT
Source organism: Hemicordylus capensis (assembly GCF_027244095.1). NCBI lineage: Eukaryota > Metazoa > Chordata > Lepidosauria > Squamata > Cordylidae > Hemicordylus > Hemicordylus capensis. The sequence goes on along the minus strand of NC_069660.1, from coordinate 35,698,849 downwards.
CAGGAGGCATTTCACAGGAAGTCTCACCATTCTAATAAATGGATATTGCAGATGGTTCCATCTCAGATGGGATGATCTTCTTTCAAAGGCAAACTTTACAGAGTATTTCTCAATATCTCTTTCTCTCAGTGATCAATTTCTGCAGTTTTGGCAACCACAGTTGCCAGCACGAGTGTGTGAACATCCTGAACGGATACTATTGCCGCTGCCGTGATGGCTACACTCTTCAGGCTGATGGCAGGTCATGCCAGGGTAAGTTTTGTATGTGCATACCTGTGACACACAAGAGCTGCATTTGGTTGCATTTGAATGGGAGACTTGATGTGTGAGCCCTGAAAGATATTCCCTTTAGGGCAGGGTTTCTCAACGTGTGGGTCCCCAGATGTTATTGGACTTCAACTCCCATAATCCCCAGCGGCCTTTGGTTGGGAATTATGGGAGTTGAAGTCCAATTACATCTGGGGACCCACACGTTGAGAATCCCTGCTTTAGGGGATGGAGCCGCTCTGGGAAGAGCAGAAGGTTGCAAGTTCCCTCCCTGACTTCTCAAGATAGGCCTGAGAGAGATTTCTGCCTGCAACTTTGGAGAAGCCACTGCCAGTCTGTGTACACAATACTGAGCTAGATGGACCAATGGTCTGACTCAATAAATGGCAGCTTCCTATGTAAGGATATAAGAAGAGTCCTGCTGGATCAGGCCCAAGGGCTATTTAGTCCAGCACCTAGTTTTCCACATTGGTCAACCAAATGCCTCTGGGATATCTGTAGCAAGAGAGAGGAAACAGGGCCCCTCCTTTGCTGTTGCTCCCCTGCAACTTTTCTCTGAGCCTGGGGTTCACATCTAGCAGTCATGACTAATTAGCCATTGATAGACTTTTCCTCCATGAATTTGTCCATGGATTATTGAAGATTGTTTTGTATGGTGTCATTATCAAGTGTGAGAAATGCTTATTTTGTTGTTTCGTATTTGCTTTGCAATAAGTTTTCTAAGTTTCTTAGAAAAAGGGCATATTCAGAAGATACCATCCTCGCAATTCGTACATCAGGGGAGGCTGATTTCCACTCCCTCCACTATCCATGGGGTAGAGGTGGGGTATTTCAGTACTAGCTCTGGATGGACCAGCACTGAATGTAGAATTAAAGATAAAAATGAAAGGTCCAGAGAGTTAGAAACTCCTTACTAACTTTTCTTTGGTAGATCATGGAGGGAGCTGGGTCTTCACCATATGGCTTCGTCATTCTCTGTCTAGCGGAATCATAGGAACATATGAATGTAGGAAGCTGCCATATACTGAGCCAAACCATTGGTCCATCTAGCTCAGTATTGTCTACAATGATTAGCAGAAGCTCTCCAAAGTTTCAGGCAGAAGTCTCTGGTTGAAGGATAGGAAACAGGGGTAGGTATAAATGGAGCGTTTTCACAATGGATGGAAGTAAGAAGTGGGGTCCCCCAGAGATCTGTACTGGGATCAGTGCTTTTAAATTTATTTATAAATGATCTAGAATTTGGGGTAAGCAGCGAGGTGGCCAAATTTGCAGATGACACCAAACTATTTAGGGTAGTGAAATCCAAAACAGATTGTGAGAAGTTCCAAAAGGATCTCTTCAATCTGGCGGAGTAGGCAACAAAATGGCAGATGTGGTTTATTGTTAGCAAGTGTAAAATGATGCATATTGGAGCAAAAACACCCAACTTCCCATATTCGCTGATGGGGTCGTGGTGGATAGCTAGTTGAAAGTGTCAACACGATGTGCAGGTACTATGAAAAAGGCCAATTCCATGCTTCGAATCATTAGGAAGGGGACTGAAAATAAAACTGTTACTATCATAATGCCCTTATACAAATCTATGGTGTGGCCACATTTGGAGTACTCTGTACGGTTCTGGTCACCATATATTCAGAAAGACATTGTAGAACTGGAGAAGGTGCAGAAGAGGGCAACCAAGATGATCAGGGGCCTGGAGTACCTTCCCTATGAGGCAAGACTACAGCATCCGGGGCTTTTTAGTTTAGAAAAAAGATGACTGAGGGTGACATGATAGAGGTCTATAAAATTATGCATGGTATGTAGAGAGAGAATTTCCCCCCCTCTCTCACATAACACTAGAATCAGGGGCCATCCCATGAAACTGATTGCCAAGAAATTTAGGGCTGACAGAAGGAAGTACTTTTTCACAATGCATAATTAACCAAAGAAATTCTCTTCCACAAGATGTGACAGCCACCAGCCTGGATGGCTTTAAGATATGCTTAGATAACTTCATGGAGGAGAGGTCTATCAATGGCTACTAGTCTGAGGGCTATAGGCCATCTCCAGCCTCAGAGGCAAGATGCCTGCAAATGCCAGTTGCAGGGGAGCAACAGCAGGAGAGAGGACATGCTCTCAGCTCTTGCCTGTGTACATCCCAGAGGCATCTAGTGGGTTACTGTGTGAAACAGGATGCTGGATTAGATAGGCCTTGGGTTGGACTCAGCAGGGCATGTTCTTATGTTCCTCCCAGCCCTACCTGGAGATGCCAGGGAGTAAACCTGAGATCTTCTGCATGCAAGCATAAGCTCTACCACTGAGCTATGGCCCCAGCCCCTAATGGGAATATCTTATAGCAGACAGTGCTCAAATGTAGTCATCCATCCCAATGCAAACCAGCATGGACCCTGCTTAGCAAAGGAACAATTCATGGCTGCTACCACAGGACCAGTTCTCCTTCTCCAATACACTTTGTGCATAAGATAACTTACGCACTTTGAATAAGTTATCCCTTTTATTTGTATTTCAGCCAGTGACCTGTGCAATACTGTAGAACATGGGTGTGAATTTAAGTGTGTCAGCACCACAGGCTCTTACCACTGTGTATGCCCAGAGGGTCAGCAGCTCCAGGCGGACAAGAAGACATGCAACAGTGAGTATCAAGGGTTATGCTCAATCAGGAGTGCTCTTGAAACATGAATGTTTAATGAACCTCCAACCAGTGGTCCCTCTAATTTTTTTTTCATCTCTGTGCGGAATGAGTTTTGTTCTGGGTGGCGGTATCGAGGCAGTGTGTGCGCACATGCATTCAGAATGGGGCCTTCCTGATTCAATCTGAGCGGGATCTAAAATGAACTGAGTGGACATCCAAAAACTTGAGCGTGCACATTTGCGCACGTCTTAGAGGGAACAGTGCCTCCAACTGTTCCCAACCATGAAACCATATCCACAAAGATGATTTCGGACAGACAGACGAGGTGGTGGTTTGATCCTCACCACCCACTCTTCCTGGGACATTTTAAAACTGAACATATATTTAGAGATGTTATTCTGCTTTGAAAATACAATAGGAACTTACATTTAGCGTATCACAGAAGTCCCATGATTAGTTAGGAACGGGACATGATGAGGAATGCATCATTTGCTGGATATTACTAGGCTGAATGTGCTGGGGTGGATAATAGTGGCTTCGGAGACTCCAGCTCTGCTGCATAAAAGTGAGAAATGGGAAATGCGGTGAGAGAATGAGAAGATGTGCAGTCGAGACTTAAAAAAAAGTGTTGACTGCAGTTAACACTTTATATAAAAATAACTTCAGAAGCTTTTTTAAAAATACACATCTGCTCTGGGGGTGAGAGAAGGCTCCTTGGTGATAGCATAGGTAACAGCCAATCAGTAATTATTACTGATCAATTAATTATAAGTAATTATCAGACAATCAATAAATTATCAGTAATTATTAGTTATTTTTTATTTATGTAAAATATTTATACCCTGCCCCTCCAGTGCACAAATCCTCCTATCCCAGCTGATTCAAGGTTATGACAGAGGGCTAATTTGGGAAGACTCTGGGAGGGGAAGGACAAGATCCTCAGGGGAAAAAGTGTTCTTACATGGCATACTGTATATCCGGCAGTCTCTGGAATTAGGGTTCATCAAATGAACTGATATCCCGGCTAACCCTACAGGATTTACAACCCCATCAAAGTAAACAGAAAGCAGCAGTGAAACTGGATGAAGGAAAATAAAAGGCTCGCAAAGAAAACAGTAAATGAATAAAGTCCCCTGAACTGAAACTAGGTACCCCACTCTAACAATAACTGAGTAATAAGTGGAAGGAAAGGACAAAACAAGGAATGAAACAAGCGAAGGACACAGAACAAGGAATAAAGGGAACAATGCAGGGAAGTACAGACAAGACAAACTGGAACACGTAAAATATATAATATGCAGGAGCATACTATAAGCTGCCAGCGAAGTTGCAAACAGCAACTCAGCTATGGAAGACTGTTGAATATATATGGTTCCGCAGAACCAACAACCAATCAGGCTTCCCTGAGTCAGCAGTTTGGCTTTCTTTCTTGTGATCTCCTGCACCTGCGTGAGTCCCACTGAGCCTGTCTCTTGATATGTCGTCTCAATACAGGAGAAATCCCAGGCTCTTCCTCATCAGAAACCAAGTCTGGCAGCTGTTGAGAATGTTCAGCTCCAGAGTCTGGTTTCTCTGCCAATTCTTGTTGCTGTGGCTCCCTAGCAGGCGAGTCCTCCTGCTCTGATTCTTCTGATTCTGAAGTCTGAGCCATGACAAGGCCTGAGGAAGGGTGACTAAGAACTGCAGGGATGGGAGGCAACTCTGAGAAACTGGGATTCTCAGAACTTTAAGAGGGCTCAGATGGGTCTCTTGGGAACCCGAGGGTGTTGGCCTAACCTCCATAGGAACTCCTGGCTTTTTGCAGGGTCAGCAAGGCTCATGTTGTCTCAGCTGAGTTTCCTTTTCTCTTTGGGTTGCAGAGTGCAAAGCTGGACACATTGACTTGGTGCTGGTGATTGATGGCTCCAAGAGTGTCCGGCCTCAGAACTTTGAGCTGGTGAAGCAGTTTGTAAACCAGATTGTAGACTTCCTGGATGTGTCTCCTCATGGCACCCGCGTGGGGCTGGTCCAGTACTCCAGCCGTGTGCGCACAGAGTTCCCACTCAACAAATTCACGACAGCAGCCGATGTCAAGAAGGCAGTCCAGAGGGTGCAGTACATGGAGAAGGGCACCATGACTGGCCTGGCTCTCAAGCACATGGTGGAGCACAGCTTCTCTGAGGCTGAAGGGGCCAGGCCTCTCTCCCAGCATGTGCCCAGGATTGGCCTGGTCTTCACTGATGGGCGCTCTCAAGATGATATCTCAGAATGGGCCAGAAGAGCAAAGGAATCAGGTAAGGAAAGGTGGTGTGGGTGTCACAAAGCTTTTATTCATATCCCTTCAGCTGTGCTGTTTAAAACATGGTTGTTCTCTGGATGTCTTTGCTGTGTTAAAACACTATGTTCCCTGAGTGTGTTCATTTTTCTGTACAGCTCAGTTTTTCTAGGTATTAAATTCTTAGTTACTTAATGTCCGTGAGAGCCTGGTTACCCAGCCAATGGTAATAGGAACATAGGAAGCTGCCACATACTGAGTCATACCATAGGTCCATCTAGCTCAGTATTGTCTACATATACTGGCAGCAGCTTCTCCAAGGTTGCAGGCAGGAATCTCTCTCAGTCCTCTCTAGGAGAAGTCAAGGAGGGAACCTGAAACCTTCTGCTCTTCCCAGAGTGGCTCCATCACCTGAGGGGAATATCTTGCAGTGCTCACACATCAAGTCTCCCATTCAGATGCAACCAGAGCAGACCCTGCTTAGCTAGGGGGACAAGTCATGCTTGCTACCACAAGACCAGCTGGGGTGGTGGCACCATTTGCGGGGAACAATGCTTGTTGTGATTTTTTACAAGGTCAACATCCCTAGAGATAGAAAATAGGTGATAACATTACAATGCTTTCAACTTTCAATGTGTTATTGTGCTTTTATTGTCCTGACCATCAGGCCTGCAGCAGCAAAATTTGCAATGGTGTTTTTAAAGCATTTAAATGTTTTAAAAACATTTTAAAAACTACTATGAAATTTTATCAATGTTGTCAGAGGAATAGAAATGAAAATTGGCAGGAAGGTCCTCCAAAGATTACTCCAAGGGGAGAGTACAGCAGTTTGTTCATTGTTACCCTAACTCTGACCCTCACCCTTTCCTCTGTGCAAAGATGACTGCAACTTTACCCTAACTGTTTGGTGATAACACAGAGAAAGGTGTAAGTGCAACAATGCTATCACCTATTTTCCACCTCTACTGGGGTAGTCATTTTCAAAAATCACTGTGGTTAGATAGGCCCTAAACTGTGGTCCCATTTGCATGTAACGGTAAACCAGAGTTGAAGGGGCCATGGGTTGCTAAACCTGTATGTCTGAAAGCTTGAAATTCTGGTCCCGCATGGAAAGCGACCCGAGGTTCTGCTTTCCAAACTCCAATATGAGCTTGGTTGTAGTGAGTTTTGTAGTGAGTTTTGTCGCTCCTACTCAAGGTTAACAGTTGCCTGCAGTATGTCTGAATGCGGAACTGCAGGCTGGGCTGTTGGAAATTGGAGTTGAGGGAGGAAGCTCCTCCCTCTCTCTGATTGTGATTGGCTGTGCAGGCTGTTCTTCATGCAAGAAGGAAGCCTGCACAACCAGTTCCCTCTCCACTCTGCAGTCTTTCTGACTGCAGAGAGCCTCCTCTCCGTTATGTCCAGATGTGAACAGGAGAGCGGGGCGGGGAATGGAACTGTGGGTCCATTGGTTATGTGTGAATGCAGCCCATGTTACGGTTAGGCAGACTTCTCTGAGATGGCAGTGCCTTCCTTTCCTGGTGTGGGCAAAGAAGCCTGGCTGAAAACTCCCCCACTGTTGGCAAGTGAAACAAAACTTAGCTGGAGCACTCCAGCCAATTGATCTGCTTCTGGGCAGTGTCAGGAATTTGTGGCTAATTAGTGAATGCTCTAGTTTCCTCCTGTTATTGCCAGAGAGAAAGTACAAAGGAGACTCAGATTACAGTGCCTACAAAACCATTGTGCTCCTTCTTGACCAGTTATTTAACTCTAAGAGAGGAGAAATGAAGGAACAGTGGCCTTTCTGATCTCTGCCCAGAAGAATACAGGAAGCGTTGGTTTTACAGCTAAACCCAAAACAAGGAAGGGCAAAAAAAGGGGGGGAAGGTTTCATCTTTTGCCAGTGTTATGTCTGGAATGTCTTGCTTACTTATCATCCAAGCTGTCTTTTTCTGTGATTCAGTCATCTGTGTCCAGATTTCTAGACTTGTCCTTTCTTACCTATGGAGGCATAATAGGAAGAATAGGCTAGTTATGATATTCCATTAAGCCAGAGATAGCTTAATTTCACACTCCCCATTCTGCAGTTCCTCTTGCAATTAACTGTCTAGGTTAGCTTTGATAAGCAACCAGAGTGGCCAGTAGTCAGGGATGATGTGACTGCTACCCAACAGCTGTAGGGTTGAAGTTGTGCAGCCCTGATCTAAATTGTCAATAGTGCATTTGTACCCTGAGACCCAATCCAGCCTTTGAGCGCTTCTCATCTGGTCCCTAGGATAATCCCAATCCCGAAATATTTTCCTTGTTATGCAGTTCACCGTCTACAGATGCTGAGGCACAGCAAAGGGAACTTGAGCCCTGTCCTCAGCAGAGGCTTTGGCAGAGTCCTCCAATTATGAATTTCAGCCACTCTTTCCAAGACACAGGCAAAGGAGTTTTTAAGTGAACCTCATCCACTGCTCATGGGAACAGCAGCAAAAGTCCTGGGTGCATACAAATGTACATACCAATCAGGACCCACAGTAATCCACCCCCCATGGAGGAAGAAAATAACCATTGATTGGCCAGTGAACTGAATGCTGATTCAACAGTCATATGATTCAGCTAGGCTGGCCACCTTTTAAAAATAAGTTTAAAATGCTGATGTACATTTATTCAGTTGAATATAAATTTGTCTCTCTCCCCACACCTCACTTTCAAAAAAGCACAAGAATTAGTTTTTCAGATGTTGAAAACTACATGGGAAATCCAGCTAATGATCTTAGCAGTGTTCCAGCAATGAGCACTGACTCTAGTCACAAACTGAGGCTCAAACTGCACATTATATGGAATTCTAGGGTTCATTTCTTTTGTGTGTTTTAAAAAAAACAAAATCTATTGGTAGGCTGTGATTCAGATTAGAGGGAAGGAGGGGCGGAATTACCAGAGGAGAAAGGGTTAAACAGCCTCCCTTAACCCTTACAGGAGGTTGCTAAATCCTTCCCCCTCTGGTAATTTCTCACTTTAAAATCATCCTCACCATGTTGTTCTTTCATCCGTGGAGGGAAAGATGCGAGTGCTTGCTTTGTCTTGGCTCACATCAGAGCATGTGAGCAAGTGAAGTGAATGTTGTAAACTCTGTAGACCTTGTTTGGTTCAGTTTTGGCTCTTAATATTAGATGGAACGGAACAGAGGAATGGAGGAAGCTGCCTTATACCAACTCTTACTCCATCTAAAGTAAAGTTGTGCTGTCGTGTCAGTGTCGATTCCTGGTAACCACAGAGCCCTGTGGGTGCCTTTGGTAGAATACAGGAGGTGTTTACCATTGCCCTCTCGCACACAGTATGAGATGATGCCTTTCAGTATCTTCCTATATAGCTTCTGCCTGATATAGGTGTTTCCCATAGTCTGGGAAACATACCAGCGGGGATTCGAACCAGTAACCTCTTGCTCCCTAGGCAAGTTACTTCCCCACTGTGCCATTAGGTGGCTTACTCCATCTAGCTCAGTGTTATCTAGGCTGACTGGCAGTGGCTCTCCAAGGTCTTTCCCAGCCCTACCTGCAGGAGATGCCACGGATTGAACCTAGAACCTTCTGCATGTAAAGCAGATGCTCTACCATTAAGCTATAGCCTACGGCCCCATCACAAGGCAAATTCTCCTTCTAAACCAGCAGCTAGGATGATGGCAGTCCCAAAGTTTCCCATGTGCCCTCATCAATATAACATTTGTGGCTGAACTTATGTTTAAAACTTCGCTGCCAGGATCTTCCTGCAGCATGAACACCATTCCAACGCACTTGGTATTAAGATCCAAACTACATGGCTAGCCGGAATTCTACAAAGACCTGCTTGCCCTCTTGACTGACCTAAACCTTGATCCACCGTGTATTGCTGCATCTGCAGGAATCGTCATGTTTGCAGTTGGTGTTGGTAAAGCTGTTGAGGAAGAACTGAGAGCAATTGCCTCTGAGCCAATTGATCAGCACTTTTCATACTCTGCGGATTTCAACACCATGACTCACATTGTCGACAATCTTAAACTCAACATCTGCCCTGGTAAGTGGAGAGATAAGTGGGACTGAGGACAGGGTAGGCAACCTTGGCTCTCCAGATGTTGCTGAACTACAGCTTCCATCTTCCCCAGCTGCAGTAAATCTGAGTAACAGCTGGAGAGCCAAGGATAGGGTATGCCTGTGCAATCTAATATTTGAGTGACATGTTCCAATAAATCCCGTAAGTTGTTCATTCTGCTCCTAATCCTGTGTCCTGTCTCAGCTAAGAGTTCACATCCAGATTGTTTAGCATTAAATTTGGTGTCCTCCTAAGAAGATAGTGACTTACATACTGCCAGCTAGCCATGCCCCCCTGCAAGTGGGATGCAATCTCACTGGCTCCATGGCACTCCACAGTGCAAGGACACTCCTGGCAATGGCAGGGGCTCCACTGTGTGTTGTGACCAACTCCTATTGGAAATGATGGGAGTCAGTTGCAGCTGCTCTGACACAATGCTCCATTTACACAGAGGAGCCGCACTGTGAGTGCCATGGAGCCAGTGAGATTGCATCCCTTTTGGATGCGTGGCTGTCTGCATGATATGTAAGCCATGAATATCACCACGTTTGCCCGATCCAGACATTATGCTGCACACGTGTACAGATGCCTGTCCGTTTGTTTGTGCTTGTGGAATGACTGTATCTGTGTTCATTTTAAAAGTGAACCTGGATATAGGCCCTGCAAATGCATGGTACAGGCAGGAAGTGTACTTCTGCACCTGCATTCAGCATAACACGGGAATGACTTGTGCCTGTGTACAGATCTGTACCTGTGTACACTGTACACTCGTTGTACGAGGGCTGAACATAACATGAGAATGACACTGGCCTCTCCACAGCCATTCTCTTGTTTACTTCTCCCTCTCACCTCCCACAGGCAGGGCCTGAGAGTTTGTGAGGGGAGGGATTTGGTTCACCCGAGTCCTCCACTGTGTCAGTCTCTCTCTGGAGGCCTCCACCACTCACGCTCCAAGTGCCCCTCTTCACTGGCTGAGCCTGCCTGAAATCCCTCCTGACAACTGAGGCTAATTAGTCCCACTAATTGGACCTCCGCCCTGCCATCTCAGGCTGCTCTCACCCTGATCCCCATCAGCTGTGCCTCTGTCTGCTGCCACCTCCTCCTTCACTCGCCCCGCCCTGCCCCCGGCCCCTCCAGCCTGGCTCCTTGGTCTCTCTGCCCAGCCGCCCGCCCCGCCTGGGGCCTCTCTGACCTCGGCTGCCGAGGGAATGTCAGAGCCAGTAAGGCCAGCGGGGCCCCCTGCTAGACATGGGCCTAATTTCTCTTATCATTATGAACAATCACATGGACATGTTGCAGTGTTTGGGCTGGGGCCCTGCCCATCTTCACCTATTAGTCTTTTAAAAAACAAAAACTTGATTTGACATGATGGGCAGCCCAATGGAGTGGCAGCGGAGTAATTGTGGAATGACTCCAAACCACTTCTGGGCAGCTGGGCAGCCCTCCATCCATTGGAAACAACGAAAGGAGCACCATGCAGCTGCTGCCCAGAAGTGGCTTGACGTCATTCCATAGCAGCCTCATCACCTTTCAACAAATTGCCTTTCAAATTGTGCAGCAGCCTTGGCAGGTCCTAATATCGACAGAGGGCTGCCCTTCATGTTGACCTTTGAATTAGATTTTGGACGCGTACACTTAATCAGGCATATTGTGGTGCCATTAAGGCTGGACTTTCGGGCACCAGTCCGGAGTCCCCCATAACCCTCTACCCCTTCCCTAGTGTGTGGGGAGCCCCCGGCTTTTCTCTGGAGGAAGGCTGAGTTCTACTGAAAAAGTCCTCAACCCAAGCCACAGAGTAAGGCTGTGCACATTTGCAAATGTCGGGATCAGGTTCTACCTGATCCCACAAATGTCGGGTTCGGTTCTGACCCGATCTGAACCAATTCCCCAAATGTTGGTTTGGGGTCCTTTGAACACTTCAGAATATGGGGATTGAGTTTGCGCAGCTGGTCTGAACTACAATGCCTAGACTCCCTTTTGGTGTCTCGAAGGGCTGCGCTCCCGAAAGGCTGCTGCAGAAGTTTCTTATATCTGTGGCTGCAACCTGCAAGATTTAAGTTAGGGCATGCATCCAGGGCAGGGTGATCATTGTTTATTGCGATGAAAGATTCTCACTAAACCACAACTTTGAGTTTAGCTGGCCAGACAACTCCCTCTTCACTCTCTTCTTATCTATCTATTATTTATCGATTAATTTATCTTATTCCTTGATCTTTCTATGTAAACTGCTTTGAGAACTTTTATTGATAAGGGGGGCCTCCTAAAAAGGGAGGTTCCCCCATAAGGCCATTAGGTCCAGAGTCTGAAATTACCTAGCTACGCCCCTGCAGGATCCAGCAGGGCTGTTCTTATGTTCTTGTGAACTTAGGTTTCTCTGGCCCTGATTAAAATATGTGCCTCTATCCCATGATGATCACTAAAAGACACCCGGTGCTGTTTGCATCCGGTCCCTGCTATAAAGGTGGCCTCTGGTTGGTTGGGTATTGACAGAGAATCAGTGGTAATGTTTCTAATGCACTATGATGATGTTTCAGAGGAGGGCAAAGGAGAAACGGAATTCCGTAATCCATGTGAATGCGAGGCCCTTGTACAGTTCCAGTCAAACACTCTTGCCATCCTGGAAGACCTCACCGATAGAAATATCCTTTTGAAATATTGTGCACCGAGCGTGTTTTATGAGAGCCAAATTAAATAGGAATGTAGTTATCTTTCCTGTTTGGCAGGCTTTTGATTCTCATGTGGAGTATTCCAGGAAAGCTCATGCTGAACATTCAGGAGTTACATATAGGTAATTGCAATGCAGGCTTTCAAAGGAGAGAATATGGCACAGTGGATAGAGTGATGGATTCAGATGTGCGGGCATTGCTATGAAATTTCTTGGGTTGCAATGGCAAGTCATTATCGCTAATTTCAGTGTTGTTGTTATTAGGGTCCAATACCACTCTGAGGGTGGAACAGACATAGAAAAGACTGTAGTATTCTCAGGAAACAATTCATTCCACTAATGCAGCAGTTATTGGGGAAGGGAGTTAGCAGGTGAGGATGCTTAACCCTTCCCCACCTGTCGATTTTCCTCTGCAGCCGTCTTCCCTAGTGCAGTTTTTAATTCCTTTCCAGCAGACAGACTTCAAAACCAGAAGTGAACCAGCAGGAGGTGGGGGGCAGCCTGAGGGGCATTTTCAAATGAGACTCAGTAGTCATGAGAGGGGTCAATCTATTATCCTGCTGATCTTCCCCTGCGACCCTGCATTCCCATTTTCTTGGCCATGGCAGGGTTGGGCCCACACACTTGCTCATACAACATCTAGTTCTACTCTGAGGCTTCTTTGTTGGGGAGGCAGAATACAAAGGTAACAAACAGGCAATATGGTTTAAAAACCCAAAATCAATATATACAGTATGTTGCTTGCAAATGAAGTTAATTGCAACAAAAATGTTAATAACAGAATATATGTGTGTGTCTATGTGTGTATGTATTTGGAGATTCCCATAATGTGATGCATGACAAACTGATTGCTGCTGGTTTCGAAGAGGCCCCCCCCCGCATGTTACTTTATCAGTGACCTACTGCAGCTTAGCCCCTTCCTGTGCTGCAAAGGTAATGTCAGAAGCCACAGTCATGAGGGAGGAGCTTATTTTGTGGCTCCTCCCCACACCAGTATCATTTCCCTAGAAATTAGAGCAATGCTGTCATATGGAGGAGCTGCAGTGTGGGTTCCTTCCATCTGGCTTGGCACAGGAAGGGGCAATGATGTGATGTTGTCGTTCCCATGCCACAAAGGTATGGTGAGAAGAGGCCCTAGCTGATCATTCTAAAGCAGAAGCGACTGGAGATTGCTGTTCTAGGGGAGCAATGAGGGTGGGAAAATCCCTTTAGCCAGTGGCAAACTTGCCTGCTACCAATACCCAGAATGCTGTGCAGGGCAGAGGCACCCGCCCCACATAGCATTCTGGATACCGGCTGCAGGTAACTTTGCCACTGGTTAAAGAGATATTTTCCCACACTCACTGCCCACCCTGGAGTAACATTCACCAGCAGTGTTACCTGTAACAGGGATTCCCAGATGTAGTTGACTACAATTTCCAGAATCCTCAGCCAAAGGCCATTGTAGCTGGGGATTCTGGGAGCTGTAGCCAACAACATCTGGCACACTGCTCACCAATAGTGTTCCCTCTAAAGTTTGTGTGTGTGCATGCTCACACACTTTTTGTTGCCTGTTCAGTCAAATTTAGATCCCGCTCATGTTGAATCAGAAAGGTCCCGCTCTGAATGCTTGTGCGCGCACACTGCCTTGATACTGCCACCCAGAACAAAACTTATTCTGCACACAGATGAAAAAAATTAGAGAGAACACTGCTCACCAGCTGCTACTGTTCTGAAGCAACTTTTCCCTTCAGGATTGGTCCCAATAAGGCAGCTGCATAAAAGGGTCAAGCCTTCACAGAAAGGGGAAGGTCTTTACAGATAAGGGAGACTGTGTTGTTCTCTTAATGCTTGTTACATAATTATCGAGGCAGCTCTTTCCCCATAATCCACTCTATTTCTATTTTGCTTACCTACAACTGTGGCCTTCAGTCCCTTTCCTGTCAGCAGTAAATGTCTGTTCACACCATCTGTCTTGGTTTCCTTAATTACAACCACTTGGCCAGATGACTGTCAGACTCGAAAAGTTGGAAAACCAGATTGCTGGCAAGAAATGATCACCACAGACAGAAATCCAGTATTTGGGGCGGATACATGTCTTGTCGCTCATCATTGGCATTCCTTGACCTGTTGTAAATGGTTCCTTGTACTTTTATCACAGGACCCTGAGTGGAATTGAAATTGCTCCCTTCTTCCCTAGGTTGAAACAAACAATAGCATCATTACGTTGGAATGGTCTTTTCCTTTGCCTGAAATAGATTGATGGGCTGATGATGAACTGGATCAGGCCTCACAGACAGGGACTGGAGACCCAAGTAGGCATGGGACATGAAGCATCTTCAAGAGCTCCTGGGATTTGTCAGCATTTGAGAATTCTTTCCTGATATCTTGTGGCAAACCTGAGAACACTTGCCTTGCTAGAAGAGACAGTCCCCGTTTGCTAAATTGTATTTAGTCCCAACCATGGGAAGGAGGGACAAGAGCAACTTCTGATATTCTCTAGGAGAAGACCTATTCTGTTGTTCCCCCTTGTTATTTTTCACTGTGAACAGTAGCACTTGCAGCGTCTTTATCTAAAGCTTTCTGCTTCGGTTGCACATGAATTTAATATCTGGTTTATAAATAGAAATATAATTTTAAAAAATTAACTAGAACAAGATGCTCAAAAGAAATTGAAGTGGGATATTTCTGATGGGAATCCCTTCCTTCCAACTCCACCCCGACTTTGACAGTATTGATGAAGAATTTGTCATTGCCTTTTTTTATCAGATCATTTTTTAAAAGTTATATATATATGTGTGTGGGGGGGGTGTGCGCATGTGTGTATATATCTTTCTTCCCCAAAGCAGGATAATTGTATTTTTAAACAAACATCTTTTATATTATATGTAAATTTTTATCTCAACTAATAAAACTTGCTGAAGATTTCTAATACACCTGTGTCTTCTTTCCGTCTGAATTAGCACCTACAGATGAACAGGCTTGACCCGGATGCTCCTCTATTTAAATGGCTGCCTGGGTTCTGGTCTGATATTAAAGTAAAATTAAAGTGTGCTGTCAAGTTGATTTCGACTCCTGGTGCCCACAGAGCCCTGTGGTTGTCTTTGGTAGAATACAGGAGGGGTTTACCATTGCCTCCTCCCACGCAATCTGAGATGATGCATATTCCTATATCGGTGCTGCCTGATATAGTACCAGCGGGGATTCGAACCGGCATATTGGCTTCCATCAAATATTTATCATTATTCTTATTATTAATTCAATTTTTATACTGCCCTTCCAAAATGGCTCAGTGCGGTTTACAATTAAAAACAAAACCATTAAAACCAATAACAGTTAAAACAAAAATATAAACAATATAAAACATCAATTAACAATTAAAACATCATAAAAACAGTTAAACAATCAGAACAATTAAAAAACCCAGAAAAGCAGGTTACAGCATTAAAACAATTAAAACTAATTAAAAACCCCGGAAGGCCAGGCTAAACAGATAGGTTTTAAGGGCTCTCCTGAAAGGCAATAAAGAATTCAGATTGCAGATTTCTGCCGGGAGTGCATTCCACAGCCCAGGAGCAGCTACAGAGAAGGCCCGCCTCTGAGTCGCCACTAGACAAACTGGTGGTTACTGGAGACGGACCTCCTCAGATGACCTTAATGTGCGGTGGGAATCATGTAGAAGAAGGCGCTCTCTAAGATATGAAGTGGCTGTTGGAATTAAGGCTTTGCCCTTGGACTATAACAGGAGTAGGAGTCAATACCTTTGTCATTTCTTCTCTGAAATTCATGTTGGAGGGGGAGTTTGACTAACCCCAATTATGACAGAGCCCGCGTGAGCAGTAAAAGCTGAGCCCATGAAAGAGCAGCTTGAGACAGTTGTTTAAGATCCAAAAACAAGTAAGCTTTATTAGGGAAATGCATTCTTGGATAGCAAACCCTGTACACCTGCACTTTCTGTACAGAGTGGGGGCGGGGGGGAGCGGAAATGTTGCATTGCTAATGGAGTCTACAGCAGAGCAAGAGCAGTCTGGGATCAAGAAGGGTGGAGCATTAGGCCTTGGGAATATGAGTCCACCAATCAGAGAAAGCCAGATCAGAGAGATCCAACTGGAGTATAATAAAGAGGAAGACCCTTTCTCACTGTCACTACTCCTAATGTCCATAGTGCTCACAAGAGTAAAAGGTGCCAAGAGTAGATACTCCTCAGCCTTTCTCAGATGGCGACTTTACTTTGTTTCACTGCAAGGTGGGTTGGTGTACATTCATACATCAGCCTGATTTATGCTGAAGTCCAAGCGAGATATCAGGGAGCACTCTATACATGATTCGGGGTCTCCCCTGTGCATTGGAGCTTAACCCACATTATATCCATGGTAAAAAAATTCCACTTCTTACATCGGTTTTTGGGGCTATTTTAAAATATCTTATAAACCTCAGTGTTTCTTCCAAGATGTTTGGAGGGGCTGTATTGATTAAGAAAAGGTGATTTAAGCCTCTCTTTTAAAACTAATTTTTAAGAAATACATTTGCTCAGTGATCTTGCGGAATTTTGACTACCAGAAGAGGGAGCAATTTGACAGCTCATCTCAACGAGTTTCTGCAAGGCTGCCTGAATGGCGAAAAGGAAAAGGAAAAAAGGAGGTTTGTCTGGCCAAGTTGCTGGTCTTGCAGAAGTTGCACCCAAAAGCAAGCAAAAATCCTTTGCTCAGGAGGGAGGGGAAGCAGCCAGGGCTGCAGCCAGGATTTTTAGTGGTAGCAATAGTTACCGGGGATACCCAGCCAGCAATGAGGAGGCGACGGTGAGAAGCAAAGCCTAGCTTTGCCGGGAGCATTTGGAGCTGCTACTGCGGCAGCAGCAGTGATGGGAAGGCCCTGTTGTCGGCAATGCAAGTCATCGATCTACCGGGAGATTCCCTAACAGTACGTTTAGAAATATTTGTTTGTTTGTTTGTTTAAATGAAATTTTTCAGAAATGCACACCATACATGCACAGTAGGGAAAAAGGTGGTGCAGCATCCCACCCACTTTAGAAATCCATGGGCCAGAAGGGACTCTATGTGCAATATGCTGTTTCAGCCTGGCTCTACACATGAGGTGGCAGAATGGACTGTAGCACTTCAGACTGCAGTTGAGGCATGCAGGGGAGTATCTAGGGTAGGGCAGGCAGGGCACGTGCCCCGGGCGCCACTTGAAGGGGGGGCGCCATTTTGTAAAATTAAAAAACAAATGGTTGCCGAAAACAAAATGGCCACTGTGCATGCTCAAATGGCCTCTGTGAGGCCCTAAGTCATGCCAGGCCTTGCAGAGGTCATTTGAGCATGCGCGGTGGCCATTTTGTTTTGAGCAGCCTTTTTTCTTTAAAGATTATTTTTAAAAATGGCCACTGCACATGCTCAAATGGTCCCTGCGAGGCCCTAGAGGCCAGTGGGGGGAGGGAGGACCTCTGCAGAACCCCCCCCCACAGCCTTTAGGAAGCCCCCCAAAGGGGCTACAGGTAATTAAAAAATTAATATAATATAAGACACTGTACACATATTCAGATTGGCACTATTTACAGAGAATCAGGGCTTGTGAATACTGAGCTGAAGCTTATGAGCTAGGATTGTATTCATTTGCTCTTACTTTGCTTCTTGTGATAAGTGACTTAAATGTGATGTCTTAATAATATGGCTATTAATGGTGAGTTTGTCTTCGAATCAGTGTGAAATTCTGAGTATGAAGGCCCACTGGGAGTTTCTTGCTCTCTTTCTCTCATTTTAACTGTCTTTCTGAAATGCTAGGAAATATTCCAAGCAGTGACACAGTTTACTCTGCATATCCTTTCATTATTTTCAGAGTATCTGGGAAAAGTCAAATTCTCCATTGATTTTTAAAACTTATATAATGGTGATGCTATTATGCATAGTAGAGAATTAGACAGCCACTTCTGTTTAGTTTTCCAAGTACACCTCCACATAGTATTTGGGTATTTCATGAGCCCCAGCATACTGAAATTTGTAGTTTTCCAGCATTTTTTGGTCTGGCTACGTCCACTGCTAAATAGTTTTTGAAATATTAATAGATTAACGAGCCTCACTTGTATTTTTCAGCTGATGTTATGGTAAAGTTATCTGAAAGATGGGTGTCAGATGTTTGGACAGGGGGCGCAATTTCAGTGTTTGCCCTAGGCGCTATTTTCCCTAGATACGCCTCTGGAGGCATGATATTTTTGATTGCTTTCCAATATTAAAACACAAAAAGCCCTGCAAATATAAAACTACTATGCCAAAAGAAAGGTCCTCCTGCTTCAACCCTGTGCTGGTTTTCTTTTTGCAGAGTTTTGTTGTTCATGTAAGGGAGCATTAACAAGATGTCCTGGTAAGAACAAATCTGCCTACTTTCTTTTCACTGTTATCTTAATTGGTAATTACCAACTTCCACCTCAAACATTCACACACACACCGTCTTGTATTAGGGTACATGACATCACAAACTAAGCTGCTGAGGTGTCCATATGTGTCCCTACAACTGTACTAAATTTGGTCCAAATGGCTTCCCACTTACACCTCAAATGTTCATGTGTCCATCATCTTGAATTGGGTGCATGACATCATCACAAACTATGCCACTGAGGTATCCTTATGTGTCCCTACAACTGTACCAAATTAAGTTCAAATGGTTCCACTTGCGCCTCAAATGATCAGGCACCAGTCATCTTGAACTGAGGTGGATCACATCATTACAAACTACATTGTTAAGGTGTCCACATGAGTCCCTACAGCTGTAGCAAATTTGGTTCAAATCAGTTGCTTCATAAGTTAACTCACTTGCACCTCAAACATTTATATGTTCGCCATCTTGAATTGAGGTGGATGACATCATCACAAACTATGCCATTGAGCTGTCCCTATGTATCACTCACTACAACTATACTAGAATTGGTTCAAGTCAGTTAGGCGGTCCACAAATTAGCTCACCTGCGCCTCAAATGTTCACGTGTCCACCATATTGAATCCAGGAGGATGACATCATCACAAACTATGCTGTTGAGGTGTCCCTGTGTGTCACGCACTGCAACTGCACCAAATTCAGTTCAAATCAGTTAGGTGGTCCACAAGTTGGCCCACTTGCATCTCAAACAGTCACATGCCAGCCATTTTGGATCAGGTGGGTGACATCATTACAAACTATGCCATTGACGTGTCCCTATGTGTCCCTACAGCTGTTCTAAATTTGGTTCAGATCAGTTAGGCGCTTCACAAGTTAATCCACAAGCGCCTCAAACGTTCATGCATCCACCATATTGAACTGGGGTGGATGACACCATCACAAACGGTGCTGTTGAGATGTCTCTATGTGTCACTCACTACAGCTATACAAAATTTGGTTCAAATGAGTTAGGCTGTCCACAAATTAGCCCACTTGCGCCTCAAACGTTCATGTGTCTGCCATCTTAAATGTGAGTGGATGACATCATTACAAACTACCCCTCTGAGGTGTCCCTACGCTATGGAGGTGTCCCTATGTGTCCCTACAGCTGTAGCAAATTTGTTTCAAATTGATTAGGCGGTCCACAAGTTAGCCTGCTTGCACCTCAAATGTTCACACATCTGCCATCTTAAACTAGGGGTGGGTGACATCATCACAAACTACACCATTGAGGTGTCCCTATGTGTCTCTCCAAGGGTACCAAATTTGGTTCAAATCAGTGCAGGCATTGCAAAAGTCAATACACGCACACACACACACGATCTCATAAGCGTACTTTCCTTAAGGAAAGCAGGCTAAACCCCCCCCCCCACACACACACCTACAGTCTGAAATGGTTCAGCCCACTCTACCACCTCAGTATTGAGGTGATAGAGGACCAGGGCTCATACTATAATGGTGAAGGGTGGGTGAGGCCTCTCAGCCCCGGCTCTACCATTTGGCAGCATGAAAAAACCCATCCAGATGGCAGATTTGGGCAAGCAAAATGCCAGTTTATTTTATTCATCATTCTACTTTTAACACAACAGGCACACCATTTGGATTTTCTGCCTCAGACCACGTTAAGGACTCTTGTGGCCCATCCCTTGTAGGGATGTGCACAAAACTGGTTCGCCCGGTTCGGTTCGGATCCGAACCGGGTCCGAACTGGGAGGGGTGGTTCGGTTTTGGTTTTGTCTGACCCACCCCCTGGTTTGGTTCGGATCCGAACCGGTTCGGACCAGTTTGGATTGGTTCAGACACCTGAAAATTGGTAGGATGGTAGCTGGCACCCAGGGGTACCTGTCACCCAAACCCCAAAGCAATCGGACACTCGTACGATTTTTTATGAATTTTTGAAAATTATTTTTATTTTTTTCTCATAGGATATAATGGGACTCGAACCAGGCCATTATTCCTTATTGTGGAGCACCCATGGGTGCCAAGAACCATGCAAGCCCTGAAGCAATCAGACACTCCTATGATTTTTAATGAATATTTGAAATATTTTTAATTATTTATCTCAGAGAGTATAATGGGACCCGAACCAGTCCATATCCCCTATTGTGGAGTACCTAGGGGCACAAAAGCAGGGTGAGTGGTAGACAGACAGGGGTTCCTACCACCCAAAAAATCCCAAGGCAATTGGACATTCATCTGATTATTGGTGAATTGTTAAAGTATTTTTGAATTCCTCATAGAGAATAATTAGGATTGCAGCAAATGTATAGCTTCATGTCGGGGGGAATGGGGTGTCATAGAGTGGAGTGTGGTGGGTGGTAGTTCCTAGGGTGGGCAAGGAAGCTACCTGAATTTTTTCAAAGGATTTGGGCAGAGGGCTGATTTTTGGTTAATTGTTGAAGTTTACGCGTCTTTAAGGTTAGAGTGGATTCATGGTGTCTCATTGAAAATCTCATTTGCTATCATAGAATCCACACTCAATACCTCAGAAACGAGAGAACCCTGTACCCCATGGGTTAGAAACCCATGGGGGTGGTTGGCACCCTATGTGCACTACACCACCACTTGCTCTGGGCCACCCCAGCAGCCCCCAAGTGCATTTATGGGGCTGCTGAAAGCTCCATTATAACTTATTATGAGGAAAAACCTTAAAGACACGTAAACTTCAACAATTAACCAAAAATCAGCCCGCTGCCCAAATCCTTTGAAAAAATTCAGGTAGCTTCCTTGCCCACCCTAAGAACTACCACCCACCACACTCCACTCTACGACACCCCTTTTCCCCCAACGTAAAGCTATACATTTGCTGACAACTCCATGCTTCTTTATGGAGAAAAACCTTAAAGGCGCATAAACTTCAAAAATCACTTAAAAATCACCCCTTTGCCCAATTCCTTTCAAATAATTCTGATAACTTCCTTGCCCACCCTAGGAACTACCACCCACCACACTCCACTCTATGACACCCCTTTCCCCCCGATGTGAAGCTATACATTTGCTGCAATCCTAATTATTCTCTATGAGGAATTCAAAAATACTTTAACAATTCACCAATAATCAGAGGAGTGTCCAATTGGCCTTGGGATTTTTTGGGTGGTAGGAACCCCTGTCTGTCTACCACCCACCCTACTTTTGTGCCCATAGGTGCTCCACAATAGGGGATATGGACTTGTTTGGGTCCCATTATACTCTATGAGAAAAATAATTAAAAATATTTCAAATATTCATAAAAATCATAGGGGTGTCTGATTGCTTCAGGGTTTGCATGGTTGTTGGCACCCATGGGTGCTCCACAATAAGGAATAATGGCCTGTTTCGAGTCCCATTAAATCCTATGAGAAAAAAATAAAAATAATTTTCAAAAATTCATAAAAAATCGTACGAGTGTCCGATTGCTTTGGGGTTTGGGTGACAGGTACCCCTGGGTGCCAGCTACCATCCTACAAATTTTCAGGTGTCCGAACCAATCCGAACCGAACCACCCCGAACCGGGGGTGGTTCGGTTCGGATCCGAACTTCTGAACCGCCCCTGGTTCGGATTCGAACCGGTTCAGATCCGAACTGGTTCGCACATCCCTAATCCCTTGCTAAATGATGTCCTGAATCCAGAAATGCTGGCTGACATCCTGGCTGACAATTCACCAGGGCTACATGAGATGTGCTGGTGCTTTGCAGGCACTGCTGTTACATTCTATAGTAATGCAGCACATGCAATCACAGAGGAGGCTGTTTTTGTTCTGTTTTTTTGCCAATCTCCCATGTCCCTGGAAGCATTCCTTGCAACCCTCAGGGGCCTATTTCTGGGTTGCATGGAGCACTTCCAGGAGAAGGAGGTGAAAATTGCCCCACCCTGGGTGGAGCTGCACTAGTCTGCAGTGCGGCGGCATCATTGCTTCCAATGGATTGTTGGTGCTTCATTAATCCAGATATCAGTCACTGGGTTAAATATAAAGCATGCAAATGGAAGAGGCTAAAGTAGAACAGACACGAGTATGTATCATATTTCTGTGATCTCTTTTAAACACTAGCCTGATCCAGGCATTATGCTGTATGAGAGTACAGATGTCTGTACACTCGTACATGTGTGTCTGTGTGAATGACTGTAACTGCACTCATGTTAAAAGTGAACCTGGGTCCATGCCTCTCAAATGCATGGTACAAATAGGAAGTGTACCTCTGTACAGATCTGTACCCAGATACACTACACACTTGTACACATGTTGAAAGTAAGGTGTGAATGGGGCTATCGAATCAGAAATTTCTTTGGGTATTTTTGGGTATCAGGGAGCTGGGCCACAACAGGAACATCCTTAAGCAGTGGCTGGCACACTAATGCCACAGCAGCGTTTAGAGATGTTTTTCCTCCTCACAAAAAGGAGGATTCACTTGTCTGTAAAGAGTTTCCGAATGGTTTATTTTGCTAGGAACAGGTTGACATTTTTCAGTGTTGAATTGGAAACAGTTATTCCTTCAGGAATGGAATGGGAATTTTGGATGGTGTTCCTTACCAAATATTTGGTTCTGGATGTCACAGCAGCAAGAGGACGGAACAGCAAGGGGTCCTGGCCACAAAGAAAATCAGAAGTCAGCAGAATGCATTTTGAAAAAGCTTTGAAACATAGGATGAAGAGAAGAGAAATAATATAAAAAGAGAACTCACAGCATGTCCTACCGCTGTGAGGTGAGCTTGACTTCCGCCAGGCTTGGCAACGGAAACTGTATTTATTTTTACTGTATCTATATATTGCCGTTCTGTCTAAGCACTACGGACAGTTTACATTTTATAATAATGGCTTACAGTCTGAGAGACATTTTTTAAAAAGGGAAAATACAATGGAGGAAAGAGGAAGTTGAGTGTATTCAGGTCCCAACTCTTTTATACTGAAGTTATATTATAACGAAGTTATATAATGATTAGGTGGAGTGGGCATTGCAGGAGAAAGCTCTAGGAAGAGGGGAGCCAGGTTCCAGGACTCCAAGGAAGGGACCTGACTGTCCCACTGCAGTCCGATGGAATGGCTGCCAGCAACCTCTTGGCACTTGAAATTACAGACATGCATGCCAGCAAACTGAACACCGGTTCAGATCTTGCTCCTCTGGTGCTTCAGACGGGCTGCCCACCTTGGTTTATTTTTTTGAATGTCGCATGAATGTGCCTGTGTTTATCTGTTTATTTGCCCCCTTGTTTGTGTAAAAGGAACTTTTGAAAAAAGTGCCCCAAGAATTGGGAAGGAGGGGATACAGTGTTTAAAAGTGGTGGCTGGATTCTATTCTTGTCGCTCTGGTTCCTGCATTAGAGCAGGGATTCCCAAATGTGGGCCTCTCAGATGTTGCTGGACTACAATTCCCATCATCCCCAGCCACAAGGGGTGATAGGAAGAATGATTCAGGAAAATTATATTTATTTACTTGGACAGAAAGCCTGTGTCCCTGAGCTTTTTGTCTTCATAGTGCAAGAAGAACAAGGAAGAGCAGAAGGAGAAAGAGTTAAAAGAACAACAGCAGCAAATGCAACAAGCAGGTAGGAAGAGGAGGGGGAGCCTTGAAAGTATCAGCCTACCAATCAGAAGCCAGAGCAGAGACAGAGAGAGTCAAGAAGAGTGGCGGGGGGAGAGGAAGACCCTTGCTTTCTATATCTATTTCTAATGCCCCTAGTGTTCCTTAGGATAGAAGGTGCCAAGAGTCAATGCTCCAACAAGCACAAGCCTACTGAGGCTGCTGCCCTCTGTCATCGTGATGTGTGGTGTAGGGATGTGCGAACCGGCTCAAGGTTGAGCTGGTTCACCATTGAATTGGGCCCGTTTGATGGCTTGCCCTCAAGCCAAACAGGGCCCAGTTCAGTTCGCCTCGACTTCGGGCTGAACCCCCTGAGCCAGTTCAGGGGTTCCAAATGTGTGGGGGAGAGGATTTAAAACTCATGGCTGGGTCTAGGTCATCTGGCGGCCGATGGGGAGGGCACGGAGGGGGGTCTCGGAAAGTCCCCCCTCCCCTCGCTGGCCTCCCCCTGGTCTTCTTCAGGCTGTTTCCGGCCCTCTCCCAGCTTGCAGTGGCCATTTTGAAGGCAGCCACACATGCACACTGGCCATTTGCGTGTCCGGGTTGTGATGGCCCAAAGGTCCCTGTGGCTGCAGCGGCACTCCCTGGAGGCCACTAGATGACCCGGACACGGCAGCGAATCCCCCTTCCCCCATTTAGAAGACCCAAACAGGCTCAAAATTGAACCAAGCCGCGGGTATTGGGGTGTGTGCAAAGCCAAACATGCCCAGTCCGGTTTGCGTCCAGTCCAGACCCGAACCAAACGGGGCCAACCAGTTTTGTGCACACCCCTAGTGTGGTGGTGGAGTGCCTGTAGAAAATGTGGATGCCACACAGTACACATGGCAAAGGTCTGTTAAGAGGTACAGTGTGATACTGTGCGGCTCTGTTTTATAGCTGCTTCCCTCACAAACCCAAAGTCATCCTATATAGATCTAATTAAGAGTTTATTCAGAAACATTTTTTTTAAACATTTATATCCTGCTCTTTCCTCCAAGGAGCCCAGAGCGGTGTACTACATACTTAAGTTTCTCTTTCACAACAACCCTCTGAAGTAGGTTAGGCTGAGAGAGAAGTGACTGGCCCAGAGTCACCCAGCTAGTTTCATGGCTGAATGGGGATTTGAACTCGGGTCTCCCCAGTCCTTGTCCAGCACTCTAACCACTAAACCATGCTGGCCAATTCCATTTTCTCCTTCTCCTTTCCCTTTCTGACTCTGCCCCTCCCCCAATTTTTACAGGATCTGCACTGGGACAAACTTCTAAATAACAAAACATAAAAGATACTGGATAGAATATAACATGCAATTAAAGTATATAGGAATATAGGAAACTGCCACATACTGAGTCAGACAATTGGTCTATCTAGCTCAGTATTGTCTTCACAGACTGGCTCCATCCCCTGAGGGGAATATCTTACAGTGCTCACACTTCTAGTCTCCCATTCATATGCAACCAGGGCAGACCCTGCTTAGCTAAGGGGACAAGTCATGCTTGCTACCACAAGACCAGCATGACCTGCTCATTGGACAGCATGGAGGACCGGGGCACTAACGAATGTATCCAGAGTATGTGCCTAGATGGCCCAATGTTGTTGAAACCCGTATTGCGTGCTGCTCAAACAGTCATTTTGGTTGGCATAAAGTTCCCATCATCTCTGGAATGCAATTTTCACATTCTACTGCTATTTCATACAGCCTTTCAATGAAAAATATCGGGTGAACAAAATTAGGTGGTGGTGATAGGACTAATCATCATGGCAAGTACCGTAATAATCATGGGAGATAATTAAAACAATATGGGTTTTCACTGTACAAGTAACATCACACTAACAACCACTTCATCATCTGCTCCCCGAAGGAAAGATTGCAACTGCATCCTTATCTTCCCATCTCAAAACAGTTAGTGATCCGAAAGAAGCAAAGCAGGCAAAATGAAACCTGGCATCTGGGCAACCCACATTTATTTCAGAAAAATGAGGCCCAATCCGATACAATCTGATTACTCAGAAGTAAACGCTGAAGTCATTGGGAGCTATTTCAAAGTAAATGTGCACAGGATTCCTGCGTTGCCCAAATAATAAAATTAAAAATGTGTGTGCGTGCACACAAATGCGCACACGCGTGCGCGCACACACTATCACCTCTAATATATGTATACATGTGCAACCATTGTATATATGTATTTGCTCAACACACACTAACCCCAGATAGTTTATTCCTAAGCAAAGCACCTCAGACAGCGGTTAGAGGCCAACTACATAAATTTAGCCTGAAATTTCCTCTCCTGGGAAAGGCCAAGAAATAAACTCCCCACTCCCTGTTCCTTATTCCTCTGCACTGAGGGACTGGACAATTGGACTGTTTGACTGTGCTGGTGAATGGAAGCCTGTGAAAGGAGGCAGTCACCCCCCCAGGAGGAAATTTGAAGCATGGCCTTTTCACCCACACCCAGAACAATCCTTGTTTTCACAGCTGAAATGCTGAATGGAGCATTAAATCTCCATCGCTTCTCTTGGGTTGGATAGTGTTCATACCACACACGCTACTTCTAGGAAGGAGAGCACTGTTCAGTATAGAAGAAATCCTGTGAATCAGAGCTGTATAGATTACCCATAGTAGTCTTAAATCAAGTAATGAATGTACTGCACATGACTCAAAATAAAAATAAATGAGGATCTGCAAACAAATCATGGGGATAAACATTTATGGATTTTTATGAACATTTGCTCATTTTGCATGAATCGGATCTTCTTTTCTTTGCTTGATTCTGAACCTAGTGCTGCACAATGCTCCGTGTGCGTTGAGTGTAATACAGACACTGCTGCGTCTTCCTAATACAAGTTGCGAAAGCATAACTTGTGCACATGTTGCAACTGTGCATGGGGACTTGCACCATTGCATGGCCACTAGAAATAATGGCTGTGCGGTTGCGCAAGCCCCTTGAGCAATTCTGGCATTTCTATAAGTGTGTGCTTTTGGAGATTGCATTGGGAAGATGCAGCTGTGCTCGCATTGTGCTAAATGCATGCAGAGTATTGCACAGCATGTCAGCCATCATTTGCACTATAAACATTTTAGAAAGGAATGGTGTGTGATGACACGCAGAAAAAGAGATTACGTTCAAAAGCCATAGGGGTGGAAACTACTGAATGCCAGAGCACAGTTGTTTAAGCCAAGATGCAATAATACAGAAGAGATGGCATGTACAAGTGCCTTTCCCTCACCACTAACCACAGCCATTCCTTACATATCTGGTATTAGAAAGTGGTATAGGTTGCAGGAAAGCTTGCTCTTGAACACTTTTCACAACTCAGAAGCTCCACATTCTGTACACTGGAGCCTTTTGCAGGTAGTGCATACACATTTTCAAAGATATCCTCACAACTGTGAGGACTAGCGATTCCATGCTTTAAAATGCAATCAAACAGTTTACCTTTACTCCTGCTTCCTACAGCTCAAGCTTCTGTTTCAGGGCCTGATCCACTTTGCATTGGACTATTTGTTCTTAAGATCTCCTGCCAATTAAAAGACCTGGACAAAATAGACTGAACACTCAGATGAGAAAGGTGCAACAGGAAATTAAGTAGCCCCAACCAACTAGCTGCTTCCTGGGTGTTTCCTGGCCATTATTCAGCCTGCCTTTGAGCAGAGTGAGCCACTTCCAGAACTGGATTGAAGATGCAGAGTTGCAATGGGAGGAGAGCTGGTCTTGTTGACGTAGCAAGTATGACTTGTCTCTTGGCTAAACAGGGCCTGCCCTGATTGTATTTGAATGGGAGACTACATGTGAGCACTGTAAGATATTCCCCTTAGGGGATGGGGCCTCTCTGGGAAGAGCATCTGCATGTTTGCATGCAGAAGGTTGCAAGTTCCCTCCTTGGCATCTCCAGATAGGGCTGAGAGAGATTCTTGCCTGTAACCTTGGAGAAGCCGCTGCCAGTCTGTGTAGACAATACTGATAGACCAATGGTCTGACTCAGAATATGGCAGCTTCCTATGTTCCTAATGTTTGCCATAAATAGGGAAAGCACTTGATAGCCAGGTTGGCACCTAACACTTGCACAACCAGCCTTACCTAGGCTTGCCCTGTCCTACCCAGGTAGGGCTGATCATGTGATTCGTGTGAAGTCCTGGGATCTCTCCTGATCCCGCTGTTCCTCCCCTAGGTAGCCCGGA
Source organism: Hemicordylus capensis (assembly GCF_027244095.1). Taxonomy (NCBI): domain Eukaryota; kingdom Metazoa; phylum Chordata; class Lepidosauria; order Squamata; family Cordylidae; genus Hemicordylus; species Hemicordylus capensis. The sequence continues at coordinate 35,670,897 of NC_069660.1, read as the reverse complement.
TCTAAAACCCAGGCTTAAAGCGAGGTAGGAGGATAAGCATGCACTTCCTGCCTCTCTCACCAGTCGTGTGGAGCTCCATGCTGCCAGCAGATTCTCCCGGGCTTTCAGCAGCCAGCTGTACCATACAGCCAAGGAGAAGGAGTGACCAAGCAGCACAGAGCTTCCTTAATGCATCGCACTGCTTGTGCGGTGCATTGAGGACCAGGCTTCCTCCCCTCCGATCACCGCTTGTCTCGCCACTGTGCCACTCATGTGGGCACCCAGGCAGCAGAGCCTTGAATGGGCTATGGTCATCTGGGAGGAAGTCAGGGAAGGCTCCTGCCTTCCCCCAAGCTCATCACCTTGTGGTCATGTGAATGACCTTTCTGTGTAACAGAGATTTACTAAAGTCCTTTCGGCATGGTCAGAGCCCCATGCAGTTGTATTTCCCCCAAACTATGGATCAGCAAATCATATTTGATGCCAGGTTGCTGCAAAGCTTGAGCACCCACCGATCCACACCACTCTCACCACTTTCCAAATCCTATGTATAAGATCATAGGAAGCTACCATATACTGAGTCAGACCATAGATCCATCTAGCTCAGTGTTGTCTACACAGACTGGCAGTAGCTTCTCCAAGGTTGCAGGCAGGAATCTCTCTCAGCCCTATCTTGGAGATGCCAGGGAGGGAACTTGGAACCTAGATGCTCTTCTCAGAGCAGCTCCATCCCCTAAGGGGAATATCTTACAGTGCTCACATGTTTAGTCTCCCATTCATATGTAACCAGGGTATACCCTGCTTAGCTATGGGTACCAGTCATGCTTGCTACCACAAGACCAGCTCTCCTCCCTAGACCAGCTCTCCTCCAAGAAGCCTCCAAGACTTTGCTATTCCTGTTCCTATATCTCCTCCTCAAGTCACACTCTGGGGGCTAACAAGGAAAGCATTTGTTCAGTGAAAAATGCACATGAGGAGAGAGAATCATTTCTCTATCCAAGCATGGAAAGTGTAAATCACACCAAGGCAAAATCTGAAACTAGAGATCCATAGCTGCCTCTGGAGCAGGAACCAACCCGGTTTGTGTATTTACTTAACCAGGTGCCAGCTTGACCCATGCGTTGCCTGCAGTGTGGGGAGCACCATTCTTCACAATACGCCCCTTTCTTTTGCAAACGATCAAGGTTGGAAAACCTCCGTTGGACAGGATTGACTAACATTCCTCTGTGTACTATAAAATTCCCAACAAATCAATAGTTTATGGACGAAACCCGCACCTTGTGTTTTGAATGGGAAGGGTTGTAAAAGCTGCAAAAACAAGACAATAAATGGCACACCATTCTGCTGTAAAGCAGAACCACTGAAGTGCATTTGAGAAATCATTCTGGGAAGCGGAACTCCTAGAGAGGCAACCTAGTGGCAAATGTTAGTATTGGCTAAAATTGCTGACTAGACCATAGAGACTATGTGAAAGGAAAATCATAGAACAAGCGATCTTGGAGGGAGGGGGAAACTGATGTAGGGATAGGGCAACTGGGGAAGGGAATTTGGAAAAATAAATTGAGAGGGCAAAGAGCAAACTGGGAAAACTGGGTAGACGGGTGGGAGTAGGTAAATGAGGAAATCTCTGAATGAGCTGTAGCTATGTTTCATTGGAACAGGTGTATATATTCTGTAGCGAAGAAGCAGACACACAGAAAGGAAAGGAAGGAAGCAATGAAGTTCAAGGAAAGACAGACATAATTGAGCTTTTGCTCCTAATGGAGCTTTTTTGGGTAAACTAAAAGGGTGCAGAAGGACTTTTGAGAAGGAGAACTTAAGAACATAAGAACAGCCCTGCTGGATCAGGCCCAAGACCCATCTAGTCCAGCATCCTGTTTCGCACAGTGGCCCACCAGATGCCGCTGGAACCCACAGGCAGGAGTTAAGGGCATTCCCTCTCTCCTGCTGTTACTCCCCTGCAACTGGTACTCAGAGGCATCCTGCCTTTGAGGCTGGAGGAGGAGGCGAGAGATAGAGAAACCTAGCGAAAGACAAGAGAAGGGTATTTGTTTTGTTTTTTGTTCGAAGATCAGAAGCATTCTTATTTGTTTGGCAGAAGGACAGAGTGACCAGGAAGGGGCAGGGCTGTCCTTAGAGAGCCCTGGTAGGGTGAGGGACTGGGGCAAATCAGCCAGTGTGGGGCCTCCTTCCAGTTAACTCTAATGGGGGTTAAAAGAGCAGGGCCTGGGTGGTCTCCCTGCTTGCCATGCCCTAAACACAGCCCTGGGGAGGGGAGATTGGGAATAATATTCATGAATATAGATCCTTGACTGTGCTGTTAATTTCACTGGCAAACACATTTCATTCTCCACTTACTTGGCTCCAGGTCAACCACATCAGTAATGGGTGGCAGGTGAGCAGTTTTGACAGGAGCCACCTTAGGACTTCTCTGTTGCTGGTGAAGAACGGGGCGGGGGGGGGGTGATTGCAAGCAAGAGGGGCCTCATGAAGGAGAATTGAAGAGGGCCTTTGTCTGCCGGGCAGCCAGAAAAGCCATTGTTGAAGCAGGGCTGCATCTGTGGTTTCTGCTCCTAGGGAATCTGAGAGAAACTAAGGGGACAGCAAAAGGGGAGAGGCAGTGGTAAACAAAGGGGTTATACCTGTCCTTGAAGCAAGATGATCAGAGACTCGCTTAGCAAGAGAGAGTTCCGTGTGGCTGGGCTGAGGTTCATGGGTGGTCAAAGAGCATGGAATCAGTTCTCTGGACCCCCCAAAAGACTGAGATCCATGTAGCCAAGGATCTCTGGAGAAAAGTCACAAATGTTTTATCTCCGGTAAAGGTAAAGTGTGCTGTCGAGTCTGTGTTGACTCCTGGTGACCACAGAGCCCTGTGGTTTTCTTTGGTAGAATACAGGAGGGGTTTACCATTGCCTTCTCACACACAGTGTGAGATGATGCCTTTCAGCATCTTCCTATAGCACTGCTGCCCGTTATAGGTGTTTCCCATAGTCTGGGAAACATACCAGCGGGGATTTGAACCAGCAACCTCTGGCTTGCTAGTCAAGTCATTTTCCTGCTGTGCTATTAGGTGGCTCATTATAGACACCAGAGATATCAAACACATTCTACATTCCTCACAGCAACAGCAGAAAGCTGTCAAAGAGTGCTTCCATCAAGGGTGCTGGCTTAAGCGCAACACGGATATAGACATTATGTGGTTCTGGACTAGCTGTGAAATCACATTTCACTCCAAAGTTCTAGATCCTGGGCTGGGATAGTTGTATCCCACATTGATTGAGAATAGCCAAATGTCTCTATAGATTTGGCCCTTATTTATTTCAGAAGGGTGAGGGTGCAAAGAAAAATATATGAAAAGTCCTTCTGCTATGTCCGTCTATGCTAATATGATGATTCTGCTATGTCCGTCTATGCTAATAAGATGATTCAGTTACAGGAAGGTCCCATTGCCTTGGACATTCTGGTATGGAAGGGAACCTGCCCTTCTTCCCTGGGAAGGTCTGATTCATTCATTTAATTGGTCAGGAGGTTGTTTTGGCCTTTGGAATAAGGAACAATTACTTGCTGGAGGGCAGCAAGGTTCCAAGTTCCTTCCCTGGCATATCCAAGAGAGGGCTGCAACCTTAGAGAAGCTGCTGCCAGTCTTTGTAGACAATCCTGAGCTAGATGGACCAATGATCTGACTCAGTATAAGGCAGCTTCCTATACTCCTATGTCCCTATGATCAACGTCTTTTCTGGGCTTCACAATCTCAGCAGGCACATGACCACAATGCTGATATAGGCAGCTGTAAGAGCCTCCCCTCCAAGGACAGTCTTCCAAGGGCCCGGATATATATTCCCAGCATCCTCTTCTCTGCTAGCAGACTGGAAAAACTTAATGATGTCCCTGGTTGCCCTCCTATTCGCCTCAAAGGAGGAAGAGGTGGATGCAGCCCTGCGGAGTGGCTTTGGATGGTTTTCTCAGGCCTTGGCATGCTCTGGCCCCACCTCCTAGCTGACTGACATCTGGAACCCAATGAGAAGGCACTTAACCCTTTCCTGGCTCTCTGCATGGCCTCCAAGGTCACAAACACTGCACTGACCTGCGAGCCACCCTTGATCGCATGGCAGGGATGGCAGGAAATGAGGGCCAATCCAGCAACACACAAACAATCCAACATTCTAATCACAAATGACACTCACACGTCCTACGTGGGAATAGGCAAATTTAAGCAAGACAGTGAACTGTGATTGACATCTGCACACCAGCATTTTGTGGAGGCAGAGGTACTGAAAGGTAGAAGGGTACGCGCATAATGTCTTGTCCTACAGGGCACATCTGCAACATACCCTGCCTGCACCAGCCACCATGGCAACTAAAGACCTCCAGAGGAAATGGGAGGAACGGATGCCAGCGTCCCCATTGCTCTGCAGCTGGACTTGCACAGTTGTGGGGGCTTGCCCAATCAACTCAGGAACCCACACCATTCTCCAGCCCAATGAACTGAGTAGCAAGGCTTGTTTTCCCCTCTTCCAAGCAATCAAGTTGTCTGGCTTTGGGGAGGAGGAATTCTCCAAAGCGATCTTTCTGCTCTCTCGCAGTGAATTATAGGCACGGGCGTTGCCTCAGAGTTGGGGAAGGAAGGAAATTTATTCACTCCCCTCCTCCCACTATCAGTGGGAGTCAAAAGCCTGAGCCCCTCTCTGGGAGACTCTCAGGCCCACAAACCCTGTCCCGACTGATCTGCTCATCCTTGGCAGCCTCTGCCTTAAATAAAGCCCTGCGTCTTGGTCACTCCGCCCTGCTTTCGGCCGGCTCCATCTTCCCTGGCCAGGCACATGTCCTGGACACCCAATCCCTGGCCTCCAAAGGGGGCTCATTCCCCAACTCCATCCCCTGCCTGATCATTCCTCCAGCTGTTTGCAGCTGTGGCGCTGCTATCCTGGCTATTCCCTCTCCACCTATCTGCTGCCTCTTGGGCGACACCTGCCGATCCCCCAGCAGCTGTTGCACATCTCTCTGAATCCTGGGAGGTAATTGCCGGGGTTGTCCTGGCATCTGGAGCCCCCGGCTTCTCTCGGCACTCTACTGGCTGGCTGGGCACATCTCCCTGTTTCAGGGAGGAGGGGAGGAAACCCCGACAGAAGCATAACTCATCCTTCTGATTTCATTGTAAATCGAGGGTTTTTTTTAAGGAAGTGGCAGAGGGACTCAGCAGTGGTGGCAATCTCCATGTTAATCCACTTGAGATACTAGTTATGGTATGGAGCATGTGCCCTAAGTTCTGACATTTTCCTAATTTTACTAGCATTTTCCTTACAAAGAAGCTAGATTTGAATGAATCTAGAATTCATGTGAGCAGATTTTTCTTAAGTGCTTCATTGATCATATATATTATCTTTTTTCTTGCTCTTATAGTAATGTCCTGATTTGCTGGCAAGCAGATGGTGCTTCGCAAAACAACTCACTGGCCCCCTCTACTGACGGAAAGCAGAGGTTATAGCATTGTACTAAAAAGCATGGATGTGCACACAGAATGCTATTTGCACTGTGTTCCGAGAACGCAAATATCTGGAACGTTCCACTGGAACAACCGGTCGAGCTCAAAACATTCTGAACATCGCTACTAAATAAATTTGTTTATTCAGTAGTGTTGCTTGTTGTGATTACTGAGTCATATTTCTTTGTTACCTTTTTATTAAGTATATTATTAAGATATTATAGGTACCAGGACTACGGAGTGGAAGCTGGATCAGAAGCACCATCCTGGCTCATACTCTAGCCAAGCTGAATTACTTGAATTCAGTGAAATCAGTGTCATTCAACTGGTTAAAAATCTAGATCTTCAGCTTAGCTGAACTGCTGAACAGGCAACATGTAAATGTAGGACAAAAGTATCCACAGGAGGTAATACCTGAGACCACAGTTATTTCTCTCCTATGTTTTCAGTCCACAATAATAGGGAACAAATGTACTTTGTGATATGCTTCTCAACAAATCACTTTACTATCAATGGAAGGATAAGGCAAGGCTGCACAATTTCAGTGCTCCTGCAGACAACTCTCATCAGCCCTAATGGAGCATCCCTGGCTGAGGATTATAGGAGTTGTAATCCAAAAACAGCTGGAGGGCCAAAGTTGTGCAGCCCTAGCATAGGGTTCTCAAATGTTGTTGGGCTACACCTTCCGCCACTGTGGCTGGAGGCAATGGGAGTTGTAGCCTAACAATATCTGGGGAACCCAGGTTGAGAACCCTTGGATTAGGGAATCTCCTGATGATTCAGTCAGATGACCCACTTGGTCAGAGTTGTGCTGTCTAGGAAAAAAGCAACTGTGACTGTGTGTTGGCTTTTCCCTTTTCTAGTGGACCTTCCTTTATGATTGGGGCCAGGCTGTTTTTACATCTGGATCACATTTCCCCTTGTTTTCGTATTTGTTCTAAGTCAATTAAATGCACCAAGTTTTCCTTCATAAAAACAGCTGCAACACATTTCTGAAAGTAGACAGCTTGGCTAACAGACTAGCACAGCGTGCCGCCCATCCAAGAGCGACGCATGTTTGCAGCTTCCGGTCAAGAACCCATCCATACAGCTTGCAAGATCAGGGACTGCTCCGTGCCTCCAAAGCTCAAGTCATTGCTGCTATGCTGCCACGGCTGTTATTCCCAATAATGTCATTATTCCCAATGGCAGTAGCAGTGCAGCAGCTACGAGGCACAGTTTTGGGGGGCACAGAGCAGCCCCTGCCTCCGATGCACTGCTTCAGAGGCAGGGAGCAGCCCACGCCTCTGCAAGCTTCATGGCTAGGCTCTTGGCTGGTGCAGACGTTGCGAGCATGCATTCCTCTTGGATGGGCAGTGCGCTGATCAATATGTCAGCCACTTATATTAATATATCCAGCTGTGCACATCAGTCAGCTGTTAATTCAAATTAGGAATCATAAGTGTAATAGAAGTCCTGACCTTGCCAAGCCCACACTCTAGAGCTAGTTTGTTTGTTTGATTGTTCATTTATGTACCACCCATCCAAAAATGGCTCATGGTGGTTCACAAAGAATAAAGCCATTTGAAATATTAACATAAAACATAAAATAAAACTATCTAAAATATTAACAGAAAGCTCACTGAAAACCCATTATTAGAAGCCAAGCACAAGGAGTGGGTCTTTATGGCTCTCTTGAAGGTCTCCAGGGATGAGAAACCTCTTATTCCCAAGGGGAGCACATTCCATGACCTAGGCGGGGCTACTGAGAAGGCCCGACCCCAAGTTGCTGTCAGGTGAACTGATGGCACCCAAAGACTGACCGGGGCCGGACTGGGGGCACTGAGAGGGCGGTGGCATGAGTGTGGATAGGGTGCTGGGTTTTGAGCAGAATGGGTACTTAAGTGTACTTATTCACTGCTGCCAAGTCCGGTGGGGCGCAGGGGAGACCTGCAGGTGGGGCGCACCGGGAATATGCCCTGTCGCCCTGTAGACAGTGAGCCTGAGACTGACTGACCTCTCTTGATGATCTTAATAAGTGGTGGGGATCTTGCAGAGAAAGGCACTCTCTCAATTCAGTGTTATAAAACCACGCACCTATACTCCAAATCCTATGGAAATCTCCCTTTCCCCAGTCAGACTGGTTGGAGATGCGGCTCCTGAATGGCATCACCAGCAACCTTATTTACCATTAGGGGTAGAGACAGCCAGTAAAGGCATTCCCTCTCTGACTACACTTTCTCTACGCAACTACTCTCCCTTTGTTAGACTGTTAGTCTCAAGTTTCATTCTCTCACCTGGAGAGACAGACTTCCTTCTTCTTCCCTTCCCTCTTCCTGTATGTAGCTAGCAATGAGGCATGTAGGTCTCAATCTATCTCCCTGATAGATTTCCTAAAAAAACACCACTATTTTATTCGGAACTTTAATTCCATATCTCCAGACAAAATTAATTAGTGATGCTCCATTACCTGTACACTTCTCCTGCAGCTAGGGCAGAAAAAGAAATCTCCCCCTCCCCACCCACAACCCCGAGCTCTCTAATAAGACAAATCCCATTTTCTTCAAAGTTAATTGGGCAGCATAGTTCACTTTTGAGGAATGGCTTTTTGTGTAAAATTTTGATTATATGTTATGACATAACATAAACCAAAAAGCACAGAAAACCTACTGACTAGCAGGTGTAACATGCAAAATGTGGCAGCCACATAGTGTCCATGTCAGTTATTGTGCTGCAAAGGGTAATTGCCCTCACATCCTTGGAATAAAGACACAAGGCACACTGATGGGTTAAACAGTGGGCCATAGCTCTGTTTAATTATACATCTGATCTGCAAATAAACTAGTTAAACCAACTACAGCCCAGCTGTGCAAGCGAGCTTGTTAATTAATTTTTTTTTTCATTTTCTATCTCGCTTTTCCTTCAAGGAGCCCGGAGCAGCACACTACACACTTAAGTTTCTCCTCACAACAACCCTGTGAAGTAGGTCAGGCTGAGAGAGAAGTGACTGGCCCAGGGTCACCCAGCAAGTCTCATGGTTGAATGGGGATTTGAACTCAGGTCTCCCCGGTCCTAGTCCAGCACTCTAACCACTACACCACGCTGCCTCTCACAGTTATCAACCAGGAAACCAGGAAACCCCTTTTCCATATTTCATTTTGAATGGACAACTCCATCCTAGCTCGAAGCACTGGATCAGTAATACAGTTGGCTTTTGTCTTCATGTCCCATGCAGTTTAATTTTCTACCAAGGAGGCCTCTTATCATAGGCTGACATACAGAGCAAGGATGCACCAGAGAAGTGAGAAAGTTCAAAGCAGCCTAACAGAACCGCCCAACAAACTACACTGTTGCAGCAGGGAAGCAGCAATTTTTGACCCCCTCCCTTCCCCAGGAAGCCAGCTGTGCCACCTGAAAATGTGTCTCTGAGAGCACTGAGGGCACAGTCCTCCTGGAGATTCCAGGTATTGAACCAGGGACCTTCTGCATGCAAAGCAGATGCTCTACCACAAAGCTATGGCATATATCAAGGTTTTAGAAGCCAGTGCATGCCCTTTCTTTCTTTCACCAGCACCCAAGTTGATGCATCACTCAATGATTCTAGAAACCTATCAGAAATGACCAGTCAATGTCACAACTTGCCCAAAGGCCTTAATGGGTGTGGCCAGACCAGAGCCTGAGACTGCTTTACTGCCCAGGCAGATATCCCAACCCACAGTCTTGCTAGTCTTGGTGGTTCACGCCATGGGACAACTGCACACAGAACTTAGGGTTCCTGGTTCTAGGCCAAGGGTATGGTGCCAGTGAGGTTTTGGCTGCTGCTCCTGAGTTAAGGTTGGCTGTTACCAGCTTACTGTGTGACAAAAACCCAATATCAGGTAGCCCCACAGAAAGTTTTCAGCTGCCTAGAAAGCCTGAATATGCTCTTCCTTTTCCTCACCCCCCAAAGAAAGTACAGGCTCACACAGATGGTTATGGGTCCACTACCAACAATGAAGGAGCTGCAACATACATAATAGTGCATCTTACTGGTTTTCCAACCACCTGTACTAGTTGCCAGTGTGGATGGTCATTACATGATTCATGCTTTAGGTTCGTTCATGTGAGTGGCTTGCATTTGTAGTGAATAGATCCAAATATGGCTGCCAATGAAGCTTTCATTGCACAAGACTGGAAGTGTCTTACTTCCATGTAAGAGCAGAAACCTCTGTCCCTATGACCAATGTTTAAGTGTTGCTCAAGCTACAGAAATATCACGTGGTCCAGCCTGAGAGATGCAATTATGGAAAGAGAGGTTTGTAAGGCTAGAGAGCTAGCAGGGTTCTGAGACAAAAGCACCTCCCTCCTGTTTCCCCATCACTGGAGTCTTTGAAGCCTAGCCAGGCTTAGAACGTGCATCTCAAAACCAGCCTCTGAGATCACTATGAGGATATGCGGCATCTTGCTTTGCTTGGCTCTCCTCACTGCTTGAGAAGGTGCAAAACAGAAACCAGTTCCATCTATACCTGTCATTATCGAAGGCAGATAGATGTATGCAGTAATTGAATGCCATACTAGATGTAACTTTCATCCCAGAATAGGTCCTGACATGCTTGCTTTTTCTCCTGTAAAGAGCATGCATTGGGGCCCTGATCCGGACCAAGACCATGGAAAGGGCTAGGGTGGGTTTTTACACTCACTTCCCGTGGTCTCAATCTGGATCAACAGCACACATGAACTGTTTAGAGAGAGAAATGGGCGCGTAGCTAGGGAAGAGTGGGCTGGCTCATGTTTGCCGCTTTCCCCAGCAACCCCTCACATGCACCGGTCATGCCCCCTGTGTGTGACATCACGTGCAGGGTGTGTGGCCAGCACCTGGAAGGGCCCATATAGCCCTCTGGAGCTCATTTCCCAGCTGCCTTCATTGTAAGCTGAGTGTTTTCTTCATTCTCTCCCTCATTCAGGGAGAGAATGAAGAAAACACCCAGCCAATAAAAAGACTAGCTGAGAATGAGGCCAGCCAGAGCTCAGCGGGAGGGGAGAGCCAGGCAGTTCCCAGGAGCTGGGCAGCTTGGGTTCTTTGAACCCTTCTCCCACTTATAGCTCTGCTCCTGGAAAGAAACCAAGCACACCAAGTCACCACCCTCAGTGCTCCATTTAGCATGCCAGCTGAAGGCACTTAAATAAAGAAACTTGGGGGCTTTCGGTTCTCAGCTTCTGTATTTAAGTGCCTTCAGGCCATGTGCTAAATGGAGCACTGAGGATAGTGTATTACACTGAAACGTTTGCTCGGCTTTGTTTTAGTTTACCTGTTTTGGGTAAAAATCTGTGAGGCTGTTCTCACATGCAGCCTAGCCTGGGGCAGGGCAGCCCAGCCTGGGCTAGACTGTTCGTGTGCAGCACCGGGGTTGAATCCGATCCTGGTGCTGCCCACCCGCCTAACCCAACCCGACTTTTAACCCTGGCATTTAGGTGATGTTAAGCGAACCTGTGGTTTGCTTAATCTTGATAGGCGATTGTCTGGGCGGTGGCCACTGGGTTAAAAGGCTCCGCCCTGGCCCACCGCCATTTCTGGTAGCGAGCTGGGTGGGAGGAGCGGCTGCGCCAAACTCAGAGGCTAATAAGAGCAGCCGCCACACCCTGGGATGTATGTGTGCTGGGGGAGTCCTCCCGCTCCCTGCTACAGCCTTCGCCAAGCGGCCGCTCATGTGGGCACACAGAATGGCAAGAGCACAGACAGTCGCTGCTCACCTGAGGGGAAAGGCAAGCCAGCTCCTGCCTTTCCCACCACCCAGCTGCACTCCCAACTGAGGTCGTGTGAAAGACCTCTGTAAGTTATTTTAAATATCTTCTATGCATGAACGAGCCACCTAATGGTGCAGTGGGGAAATGGCTTGCCTAGCGAGCAAGAGGTTGTGGGTTCGAATCTCCATGTCCCTGCTCTACCTGGAGAGGCCAGGAATTGAAGCTGGGATCTTCTGAATGCAAAGCAGATACTCTTCCATTGAGCTACAGTCCTTCCCCTTCCCTTGATGACAACAAAATTAGCAGATCAGTACTGGGTACTCTGGGATGAGGGGAAACAAATCCTTTGGCCTCTCTCAACAGAAAGACAGGTATGTTTCCCAGAATATGGGAAACTCCTATATCGGGCAGCAGCGATATCGGAAAGTGCTGAAAGGCATCACCTCACACTGTGAGGGAGATGGCAATGGTAGACACCTCCTGTATTCTACCAAAGAAAACCGCATGGCTCTGTGGTCGCCGGGAGTCGACACCAACTCAAGGGCACAACTTTACTTTATGCATTAAAGAGAGCATTTGAAGTTTGTCTTTATATGACATTAATTACAGGTAGGAACGTATCTTCCTTCTCCCTGCCCTGCTGCCACCAATCTCCCTTGGTAGACGGAAGTCTGAGTTGCTGTTTTAGATTTAATTACTACAATTGCACATACTGCTTTTCGACACACAAGTACTCAAAGTGGTTTACATAGAACTAGTTGAACCCACACAAAGCATCTGTGCACTGTACACTCAGCCTTTGGCCTCCTATCTGAAGACTTCGCTCACCCGTTCCTCCCCCACCCCCACTCACCACTTGCCTATTTGTGCCCTCCTATCCACTCGCCTGGCAGCTGTGGCCATCCAGCCCACCCACCTGCTGCTTGCCCATTCATCTCTCCCCCACTCGCCGCTTGCCCTTTGTCCCCCCCACCCCCCTGCTTACCCGGCAGCTGCTCACAAACTCTGGTGAGAGTTGCCACACATGGGATTAGCAACGTGTACGCCTTAGAGAATTATATAGATAGATAGATGGTATCTAGGAACATTATTTCAAGCAGCTCCTCCTGGATAGAAAAGTGATGCATAGAAAGATGGTGTTTTGCAGCACTCACAACTACACAACAGGGAATAGTTATCCTTTAAATAAAGGCTCTTTTATTACTTCCCTGTTGGACTAATGAAGTTAGTACAGAGGTGCCTCTTTTTCAGGCTTGGGCCAATGATCTGAGTGCTAGTGCCGTATTGCTGTTATTTCTGCTTGTCTCAGTCTATCTGTGTTTGGTCCATGTCATATATTTCTTTATATGTGCAGTTTTTGATCTCTTGTTGTGCTGATACCACTGTTAGTGAGTCAAATGATCTGACTCGAGATAGGCCTGTATAAAGTTGTCCATGGCTGAAAACTTGTTCTTGTAAGTATAGGCAGATTTTTTCAAAGGTTTGTCCCTGTGATTTGTTAATGGTCATTGAGAAAGCTAATCTTATAGGGAATTGTCTTCATTTGAATTGGAAAGGCATGTTTGTCTCTGATGGTATTAGTGGTATTCATGGTATGACGATAGTTTCTGTGTTATTTGTTACTGTAATTATTTTTGCTTCTATTATGTTGCGTTGCAAGCATTTTATTGTGAGACATGTCCCATTGCACAGTCCTTTTATGGGTGCTAAATTTCTAAGTAGCATGATCACTGCTCCTGGTTTTAGTCTTAATTTGTGTGGTGGCATTCCAGTTCGTGCCAGGCTGTTCAAGAATTCTTCTGGGTACACAACCTGATTTTCTTCCTGTTCGCTTTCAATGCTGTCTACACTTTCATCTTACACCTCATCTCCTGGTATACGTTCCAGTACACGATTGTTGATTTCAAGTGAAACCTCATTTGTTACTGTGAGAATTGCTCTTCCTTTAAACTGCTGAGGGGCAACTGTAGTGAAATCTATGTCCCCACAGAATTGTTCAACTGGGTCTTGTTTTGGTGGATGGCATCTTAGTGGTAACTTTATTGTTTCTCTGTTCTTGCCCTCCAGACGCATAACAAGGGTGGGGCAGGCAGGGCATGTGCCCTAGGCGCAGCTGAAGGGGGGCGCAATGTGCCTGCCATGCCCCACCCACGCCCTCGGCACCACCAAACCCCCCCCAAAAAGATTTTTTTTAGTCCGGGCGGCGCCCGACGCCCCTCCCCCCTCCCCGGTGCAGGAGCACAAAGTGCCTGCCATGCCCTGCCCGTGCCCCCGGCACCATAAAAAAGGTTTTTTGTTTTTTTTAAAAAAAATTGAGTCCCGGCGCCCCTCCCTGGTGCAGGAGAGCATGCGCCGCACTGCTGGACGACAAGGAACAGTGCAGCGTGCTGCCCTCATGTCAGGTGTACTGATGCTGCTCATGGCCTGGCTGAATGGGAAGTTAGTTTTTTTAAAAAAAACACACATTTATTTTCTTTAAATTTACCCAGGGGGGTCGGGGGAGGGTTGAGGAAAACGGGTGGGGTGGGGGCAAGCATGCTTACTGGCTTCTGGGAGGTTGTTTGGGGTGGCCAGCGATGGGTGACCTCCCTAACCCACCCTTTCCACCTAGCCTGAGCCGTGTGTGTGTGTGTGTTTTAAAACTTTATTTTCTTTAAACTTACGAGGGAGGAGGGTTGAGGAAAACGGTGGGGGTGGGCGCGGTGTGATTGCTTGAGCTGTGCTGGCTGGCTCTTGTTCATTTTGGGGCTCAGCGGGGTTGTCTGGGGGTGGCGCCCGGCAGCGGGTGACCTCCCCACCCCCGACAGCAAGAGGTGGTGGTGGCAAAGAGCCTGCCTTCCCCCTAGCCTCAGCGGCGCACCCTGGGCTGGCTGGGGCGGCAAGAGAGAGGTTCTTCTTCAGCTAGGCTGCGGGACTAGGAGGGACACCATGCGAGTGGACTCTGACTCTCTGGGAGCAGATTTCTGGGCTTGGTGCAGGCAGGCAGCGGCGGCAAGGAAGCTCTCGCGATGCCCGAGGGAGCCGCCCCGCCCGCTGGTAGCTCTCTGCCATCCATGGTGGCCTCCTCCTCTCCTCCTCCTCCCAATGGCGCCCCCCCTCCTCCAAGTCAAGCCAGGGCAGCCACGAAAGGTGCCGAAGCTGGAAGCCTGCTCAGTGTCTCAGGGAGTGGTGTGGTGGAGGCGGCCGGCGGGGCAGAGAGAGAGAGAAGAGAGAGCCTTCCTGGCTTGTCCTGAGGTACGCGCAGGGCGTGGGTTAGCTGGCGCGGCGCCCTGGCTGGCGCTCACAGCAGGAGGAGGACTGGAGAGACAGAAGACAAGAGAGAGGTTCTTAACCTCCTTCTCCTTCTCTCGGCTCAGTCAGAGCGGAGGAAGCCGTGAGGCGATCTATGATATCTATCATAGACTCTTCCTGCTCCAGAGCGCTTACTGTGTGCCACAGAGTCATTATATACTGAGTTGCCAACTTAGTCCCAAGCCAGAAATGCTGCCTGTCTCTTTAAAAGTTCTGCAGCACCCTTGCTGTATATACAGTCATTGTACCTCTTACTCATAGATGATCTATGGCCCGCCACCCCACGAGAGAGCAAAGGCTAAAACATAGAGATGTGTAATTGATCTGATTAGTAAATAAAATCACAAGAGTATTCTAATGATGAACTACTGTTGTATTATATTGAAACAAAAATAAGTATTTTAAAACTCAACTTGAAAAACATGCTGTTAATAAATAACAAAAATGCATTCATCTTAACAATCAGCAATTCATAGTTGTTTGTATGAGTTACAGCTTAGTAAATGAAACTGTAAGAAAACTGAGATGTAAAAAGAATTCATTTTATTTGAATAAAATCACCCAGTTGGGTTTCTGCCTGTCTAGCAGCAGTTTAAAACACTGATGGCAATTTGGCATGATTCAAACTAGACAATTCTCTTTTTCAAATTACTTTTAGGAAACTAAACATACATGCATGCATATATGAGTAATTACATTAATGTGCAATTAATCACAGACATCTAAACATCTGCAGATTTAATGCTGGATATTAATTCTTATTTGTACTGCCCAAAACAAATCTCTGGGCAGTTTACAAATTGAGTGTCAGTTATGAATAAATAATAAATAAGTGCCTGTAGTTACATTTGGTTTTTAGGTCTTGTGTAATTGTTGATTTTGCCATGACTGAATAATATAAAACAGCGTATTCTCCCATTGTTTTACCCTTGGGAGTTTAGAGTTCTCCCAAATAAGTTGTGTTAAAGATCATTCAAGCCACTGGTTCACAATGTTCAGGTTTAAAATCTCTGGCTTCATTAATACTCGCCTACTTCTAAAAGCCATTTTGCAAATTCTTTCTCAGTGTGCAGTGCACACATGTTTTGGGTGAGCTTCATTACATGAAGTTGTTTCCAAAGGTGTTGTCTTTTTAAACAGCTGACCACAGTTAGAGATCTTGATCCTCTTAAGATTACAGGCAAGACTTGACAGAAAACTCCACCCAGTAAGATGGTTTTTCCTCCGAATGGTTTGGAGCATTTTATAAGATCTTTGAGAAGTCTGTCTACAGCCAGGAAGGCGTGAGTATGTGTCATTGGTGCTTCATCCCATACTATTAATTTTGTATCTGTGAGGTTTCTTGCTTTGGTTGTGTTTGGTTTAATATCGCAAGTTGAAGCTGAAGCATTCAGGATTAGTGGTTTTTTGAAAACTGAGTGTGCCATTCTTCCTCCAGGTAGTAGAGTAGCTGCTATTCCTGTTGAAGCTACAGGTGTGGCTTGGTCTTCTTTTCCTCGGATTGTGTGTAATAGTGTTGAATATACAAATGTTTTTCCTGTTCCTGCTGGTCCGTCTAGGAAGAAGCATTTTGGAATCTCTCTTTGATTGCCATATATTGCATCAAGTACAGTTTTCACAGCTATTTGTTGTTCATTGTTTAGTTTGTATTTATTCTGACTTTGTCTTGCTCTTCTATAATGGCAAGGAATACTGATTTTGAATAGCTGCTTGTAGATGCACAACTGGCAGATTTGGTTTCCTCAGGCTCAAACCATAAGTCTTTAATAGTCCCTCAATTTCAGCAAGTGCATATTGTGGTCCAGTGTTCTCTGAATATCTATGCACCAAATCTTCACACATTGCATGTTTCTGTTTGGGGACATTTTCTACTTCTCCAAATGCACAGATTATTGCGAATAGCATTTGTAGGCAGTGTGGCATTTGTGTCTGTGCTGCTTCAGTTAGTGTTTCATGCCAATTTTGATCACCTTCAAGAAGTCCTAGTTCTCTGCATGCCTCTTGGAAGCTTTCACATAGTACACCATTTGCAGTCTTAAGAGTGTTGGAAGCAATTGCACCCATGTTTTGTGTGAGTAACATTTGCAGATAGTATCTTTCAGTGTCTTTGATACTAACTACCAGCATTCTTCCAATCACTCTTCCTCCTTGTTGGCGTTTTTTTTTTTCATTTTTTCTCATTCTTATCATGGATATAGTACTTTGGAATGTCTGTGTAAGTGCAGTTATGTGCTTGTTTGTCTGCTTGATTTAGTTTGAACCATGCAGTTAACCTGGTTTGTTTTGTAGATGCTGTTGCAATGGCCTGGTCTTCTTGTCCTTCGTGAAGATTACTTGTTGTTGTTCTGGCAAATGTACTGGTAATCGGATTATTTAATGTGACTTTTCTGTCATGGTGAACTCATTCATTCACCACATTGCCTCTATGGCACTAACATATCTTCCATAAAGAAATGTTACTATTTCATCATGATCAACCACTCCAGTACTTTTTTTTCTTTTCTAGTCTGACTGATGCGGCATGTCCTTTGTAGACATATTCGTAGAGGTACTTAACACTCTTGACAGAGGCGCATACTTCTACATTGATACGTGCATTATTTTTTTTAAGGCCCAGGGATTATATGGAATGACCCAGCAGCAATTATCTACGTCATACTTCCCGACTTTAATGGGAGCTGTTGTTCACCTTCTGTAGAGAGGGTACCCATTGACATTTTCTTATGTGTTGTTTCTGAACCCCTTTGGATAGTTTTTGCAACATATACCTTCCTTCATGAAAGGTGCATACTGATTTAGTATTCCACAGGGACTGTGAATCATGCATTTTGTAACAATTTCATACAGCCTTGGATTGGCATTCTTATCGGGTATCTCTGCACTCACATACCTGTCAATATAATCTTTTGTGCATATTTTTGATTCTGAATCTAATGTCAGCAATATGTGAGCATGTGGTAAGCCTCATTTTTGGAATTCAATGACATAAATGTATGCAATGACATTTTCAAAAAGATGGTGTTTTAAGATGTCGTCCAAGAGTGCTGTTAATTTCATTTCCTTTTAAAAACTCAGACTATTATGTCTGGTCTATTTTCAGGTCTTTGAGTGCCTTGTATTGCATTTGTTATCTCCAGCCAAGTTGGGTTGCAAGTGAAGGTCAGAAACAAATCTGGGCATCCGAACTTTCTGACTATCACCCTTGCATCTTGATAATTTTGCTGCATGTATCGTGGGCTGCCTTGGAATGTTGATGATAATATTATCATTTTGCCTGTTCTTAAGTTCTCATTTTTGCTCAAGTTTGCATCGCATCCAAGCGTCCTCGGTATTATTCCACTCATAAATCTTTCTGATTAATTCGGAGGTAGTTTAATCGAGCTCCCTCCGTTTTTATGTAAGCGTCAACGACGTATTGCTGGAACAATTTTCCACTGCTATGCAGGAGACTGAAACCTCTACGCACAGAGAGCCTGTATGCAACGTACTGCAACTGTGTGACTTGCACTTGCTTAGCTGATCATCTCTCTTCTACATGCTGCATTCCAATATGCCATCTGCACTCACCTTTTGAGAAAAGCAAAAGGTACATCATTGGGTCAGTGTTGCGGTTCATTAGAGAAATGTTCTTGCAAGTATCTCCGGTTGGATAAATGCATATGTCTCGGTTGCCTGGTGGTTCACTGTCATCACTCACAAATATTGCTGCAACTTCAGTTCTAGAAGTAGGTGTGTTGTAACTTCTTAAATCTAAGTTTGGTTCTTCCATGAAAACCATTCTCACTTTTGCTGTTGGAGTAGTTTGATTTATTCTATGCATTGTTTATAAGACTTTGCAAATGGATTCATGTTTCTTAATATGGCATCTAATCTCTCCATTACAATTCTTAAGCAGCCTTGGTTGTTTTCCATACGTTTATTTGTTGCTTCTTCCAAATCGAATATATACAGTTGTCCATACCCTGGTCTGTTTTGTTCACTTGGGTACAGTGGAGAAACCATATGGTATATTTGTCCATGAATACAAAAACAGTAGGGTCCTATTCCCAGTGGTGTTTTGATTTCGGCTCCCACTGAAGCGAAAGCTAAGGCAGCATTGTATTCTCTGATATGTTGTTGGAATTTTTTTTCCCTCAGGTGAGTGTGTTCTTAACAGTTCTTTAAGTAAATCAGGTGTTTCTGAAAAATCTTTGAGTGAAATCTTTCTGTCATGACAGCATTTGGTGTATTTTTTGGTGGAGTTAAGTTCATTCAGCCAATAAACTGCGCCGCAGTAATTGCAAGTTTGAGTCATATTTCCACAGTTATGTTCTTCATTGGTATCTTCATTTAGGAAGTTATTTGCATCTTGTGCACGTTCTATTAATCGATGCCATTTAGCTTGCCTTTGTTTGCTTAGTCATTGTTCTCTTGATTCCAAACTATCATCTACCTGTTTCCTTTTTTGTTTTGTTGTTTTTGTTGTTCTCTTTGTTGGTTTTCTTTGTTAGCATTTTGCTTTCTGTCTGCTTGATTTCGTATAGTTCTTCTATTTGCTTTTTCAACTGATTGGTTTGCTTGTTTTGCTCTTCTCCTTGCATTGTAATCAGCATATTATGTTGTTATTGAAGCTAATTCTTTCTTTTCTCTGGTTTCCCCCCTTTTCATTTGCTCTTTGGTTTCTGTCAACTTGATTTCTTTCAGTTCTTCTTCTGTTTGCTACTTTAGCAGATTGATTTCCTCGCTCTGCTCCTTGTCTTGCATTGTAATTAGTGTTATGTGTTCTTGTAGCCATTTCTTTACAATGCTGTTGGTCTTGTGAGACCTACGTTAGACAAAAAATAAGCTATGGTTAGTCAGAACAGACTTTATCTCTGGGCTTCTTCTAGTTTACCCCAGACAGCTTGCCTCAACCCGCAGTACCAATCCTGGGCTATAGCGGCTGCCCTGTTCTGTTTTATTTTTTTCATGTTTTGTGTGAGGAATGAGTTTTGTTTTGGTTGACAATATCAAGGCATTGTGTACACACATGCATTCAGTGTGGGGCCTTCCTAATTCTGCCTGAGTGAGATCTATGAATTACTGGGTGGACAGTTAAAGACTTGTGAGAGCTTGAGTATGCACACACCTTTGAGGGAGCAATGTTGCCCTGCCTCTCCCTCCACTTGCTATGGCTAGTGGGTCACCAAGGTATGTGGCAGGTGTCATGAAGATGTCTTAAAAGCAGGGGAATCGTAATGAGAACCTTTAAATGCCTGACCATGATTTGGGCTCAGTCAGGAACATACAAAGCATCTCCTCACAACCCCATGAAGGAGACTGCAGGAAGGACACCCAATTTTGAGTTAGCAGCAGCAAAAAAACTTCAAGATGGAGCTGAGAGAGACTTCTGCCTACAACTTTGGAGAAGTTGCTGTCAGTCTGTGTAGACAATACTGAGCTGGATGGACCACGGGTCTGGTTCAGTGAAAGGAAGCTTACTATGTTTCTGTGACCCAACATTGATTGCTGAGTGAGCAGAAATTCAGGGGCCTATGCACAGACACAGGCTCAGGCAGGGCCAACCATAAGGCCTCTTTTCTCCTCACACCCCACGAAGGAGACTGCAGGAAGGAGTCAGATCTGCTGAATGCATTTGTGGGATACACAGATCTGTGCACTTGGATGAGCACCTGTATGCTTGCATGCTAGAGGTTCCCAGTTCCCTCCTTGCTCTGTGTAAGGCAGTTTCCTATGTTCCTTTGACCCAACATCCCTCCTGCACGTGTGCACACACACAGGCTTAGCAGGGGCCCCCTAAGTCTGTCTCTCGCTCTCCTCAGATTCTCTTTGTCTCTCTGCTCAGATTCGCACCCCACCCCCCGCCAAATGTCTTTGCCGAGCCAGATCCACCACCAGGATGCTGAAACATGCTTACAGGGAGCCACAAAAGACGCCAAAGTCAGTTGCTTGGGAGAATGGAGGAAGGAGAACTCCAGATTTTGAAAGGTGCCCCTTTCTTTCAAACCAACAGGAAATGACAGTTGGTTTCAAGGCTTTCCTTGGTGCGAAGACAGAAGCAACTATGGAGGGGGCGGGTTTTGCTGTGTTCCACTGGCACGCGCTCCCTTCCCACAGTACTCCTCCTCCAGCTTCTCCCCCCGCACACACTACTTCATTTTGTAATCCCTGCCCATGCTCTCCTCCCTATTGCCATGCTTCATGCAGCCCCAGTGCTGGCCGTTCTTGCATTTAGCCAAGCAGGCGGGCTGGAGAGGGAGGCTGAGCAGCCGCCTTCCTTGCCGCCTGCTCGGCCGATCTTTACATTTGGCTTCAGTGCAGGCAGTGTTTGCTTTGTGCCAGCAGGCAGGCCGGAGAGGGAGCTTGTTCTCCAGTTGCTTTTCCCCACAACTGCCCGTCCTGTCACTAATTGGCAGCTGCTTGCGAACTCTCGCGAGAGCTGCCACACACGGGATTAGCAACGGGTACACCTAGGAGAAATAAATATATAGATGTTTTATAAAATGGTTCACTCCCTGCAAAGGGCTCACAACTTAAAAAAAAATAAGGTAGATGCCAGCAGCAATCACTGGAGAGATGGTGTGCTGGGGTTAGATAGGGTTAGTTGTTCTCCCCCTGCTAAATATAAGGCAGCCTCCACTTTAAAAGATTCCTCTTTGCTCAGTTGGCAGTTTTAAAGAAAATGTGGGAGAGAGGGGAAGTATAGATTATTACTTCATGCAAATCACCCAAGGGTTTCTGCTTGCCCAACAAGATCATTATAGGGGGCTCTGCTCTGTGTGCTGACATTGAGGGAGGCTTGACTGCCATGCAACATGGGACAGGGCCTTCTCTGCTGTTGCTCCCAGCTCTGCAATGCTCTTCCGGTGGGTGTCCATTCGCCGGTGTATGTGGCTGCTTTTAAAAAACAACTGAAAACACTTGTATTTGTTCAAGCTTTTACCCCTCAGGGGTTGCCAGTCTCTCCAGTTGCTCTGTTTTGTATTTATGCCTGGGTTTTTTTTTTGTTTTTTTTTTTAAAAATGTTTTTATGGTTTTAATATTTTGTGATTTTATAGAATTTTATTGTATCAACTTTTGTAAACTTCCTTGGGATGATTTTATGAAAGGTGGTATATAAATCTAGCAATAAATATAAATAAATACATTCTTAAATATTTGAACCTACTAACATGCTGCTGGGTGCTGGAAGCTGAGGACAGTTGTTGTCCTCTCAACATATCTGAAAAATATAGCACAACCCTTACAGAGAAACCTGGAATCTGCCCACCAGATTGTATCAGGGGCATGTGCGCTGAGCCTAATGAGCGTAAGAGAGATGCTGATTAAAGAGGAAGGAAGAAATGCTGTTGGTCTTGTTGTGCAGTGCTTGGTGTCCTTCCCATGAAAGAGTCCTGAGCTGAAACTCTGTGATCTTGCTTGTGATCTTGATCCCAGGGAAATCCATTCTCCATGAAACCAAAATACTTTTGTGGCATTTGGAAACTTGGGAAGTGGAGTCTTCCTGCTCTCCACGCAGAGTCTTCTTAAGTGGAAGTCACCCACAATCCCAACACATATATTTCAATAGGATATTTACTGGACATTTTAATTTGTGGCCTCTTTTGTTACAGCACTACTTGTATCCTGTCCACTCAGTATAATAATGTGACTTCTGAGGGTTGGTGGCCATT
This sequence comes from Hemicordylus capensis, assembly GCF_027244095.1. Classification (NCBI taxonomy): domain Eukaryota; kingdom Metazoa; phylum Chordata; class Lepidosauria; order Squamata; family Cordylidae; genus Hemicordylus; species Hemicordylus capensis. The sequence goes on along the minus strand of NC_069660.1, from coordinate 35,648,790 downwards.
TCCTCCATTTCCATGGAGGAAAGCAAAGGCCATTCATTGTTCTCATGATTCCGAGTGTCCTGCAGAACTGAAGTGTTGTTTGTATGAATGGATGGTGTGCAACATGATTTCTCAGTAAAAGGAATCAATTAAAGCCAAAGGCTACAGCCCTCAAACTGAGTATTCTGGAGTAATTCCATTGAAATCTACATAACTACTCTAGAGAATGTTAGCCAATGTCTTTCCTGTTTCCTCTAAAGAACACTTCACTTACATAGAAAGTTGCATTATACCTAGTCAGAACATTGGTCCATCTAGCTTAGTACCGGCTACACAGGTTGATATCCTATAGAAGTGTTTGTGCACCAGGAAGAGATGCCCATGCTGCAGAGTTTTCTTTGCTGGGGTAAATTTTCTCTGGTCTCTGCTTCCTCCAGAAATGCCCTTTGCCACCCAAAAATATGTCCCTGAGAGCTACATGACCCTCAGGGACATATTTTCAGGTGGTGCAGGGCATTTCTGGAGGAAGCAGAGATAGGAGACTATTTGCACACACCCCTAATGCTATGTGGCTAAGAAAGCTGCAGTGTGGGTGCATCTCTGCAGGGCAGGAGCATGTATGGATGCTTCCATAGTCAGATTGTCAGTCATTGACTGGCAATAGCTTTCCAGAGTTTTAGATGGGCATTTCCCTGCTCTACCTGGAGATGCCAGGAATTGAAGCTGGGATCTTCTGAATGCAAAGCAGATACTCTTCCATTGAGCTACAGTCCTTCCCCTTCCCTTGTTGACAACAAAATTAGCAGATCAGTATTGGGTACTCTGGGATGAGGGGAAACAAATCCTTTGGGCAGGTCAAGGCATAGCTTGGTGGCCTCTCTCAACAGAAAGACAGTTGCAGCAAATCTGAGAGTCTTCTAGTAAGCAATCACACAGGCCTGAATCTCTAGGGTCACTTAATTCCCAAGTTCATGACAATTCTGGGCTTTGATGCTAGTTGTCCTGATTCAGTTGTCCTGCAATCCCCCTGTTCACCTAGAATACCAGTGGTGAAGGGAATCAGTCACATGGGGAAGCTAGTTTGTGCTAGGCATATGCTGACACCAAGTATAATGAGGCTTGTACTCACTTCCTCTACATTCCAGAAAGTTCCTTTTATGTTAATTGCTATATCACACACACAGGAAGCATCTAAGGCAAGTGAAACAAATTTCTTCCTCTGTTGCTCGAGGTCGGTAAGATGATATGAATTAAATATGAATATATTAGAGATCAGATAAATACCAAGCCATATAGCTTCTCCTTTTACATTATTGCAAGAATATGGCCCTTCCTCTCTGACAGAAACTCTGGATCAGTGATCTTCACTATTTTCCAAGCGGGGGCCTCTTTGGCAAAAAACCTTCGATGTGAGAACCAGGGGTGTAGGGAGGGCAGCAACGGCCCCTGTTCTTCCCACTGGTGGCAGCCCACCCCAGCCACACCCCCTACATCTGACAGAGGAGAGGAGAGCTGGTCTTGTGGTAGCAAGCATGACTTGTCCCCTTAGCTAAGCAGGGTCTGCCTTGGTTGCATATGAATGGGAGACCAGAAGTGTGAGCACTGTAAGATATTCCCCTCAGGTGATGGAGCCGCTCTGGGAAGAGCAGAAGGGTCCAAGTTCCCTCCCTGGCAGCATCTCCAAGAGAAGGCTGAGAGAGATTCCTGCCTGCAACCTTGGAGAAGCCACTGCCAGTCTGTGTAGACAATACCGAGCTAGATAGACCAATGGTCTGACTCAGTATAGGGCAGCTTCCTCTATTCCTATGTCAGATGCAGAGTCTGACATCAGATGCAGGGGGTGGGGTTTTGCTCGCTAATGGGGCCGCGTCACCCATTCCCGAGCAAATTCCCGGCCAGTGCAACGTTTGCGGCACAGCCGGGAGCTGCTTTTCCTGCTTTAAAAGGCAGACTGGGAAGCCGGCGCAGGGCTAAGCTGCTCAAAAATGGAGCCGCTCTCCCTCTACTACTCAATACAATACTAATATGATTCAATACTGTATCAAACTGAGACATTTTTCATCAGAATCAATTATTGATCCAATGCTCTGCACAGTCCTACTGTTTACCCCACCACTGTTTCCCTTCCTTTCCATTTTTTCTCTTGAGTCCATTTCAAAACTGTAGGATCCTCGGGGCAGGGACCTGTCCTCTCATTCTTTGTAACGAATGTACAAATGCATACTGATGATGCAACAACAACAACAATATTACAGGCCCAGGGCTGTGCAGTGGGGCTGTGCTTGAAATCACAGACTCAGATTTGCATTTCAAGCTTTCAGGATTGCAGACTCATTGCTCTCTGCCCCTATTCACTGCCCCTATCTCATGCTTTCTGCCTTCTCTGTTGTCTGGTGTCTTGCCACGTGCTGCCTACCACTAGCATTGGTAGAAAATTGCTTCTCAACCACTTCTGTGTTTGGGCTGCAAGTTTTAATTAATAAAAAATGCATGCTCAATTAATTTTTTAAAAATAAGTTGTAGCATGACTAAGGTGGTGGTGATGGTGCAACCAAGGGCAGATTGTCTGCGGTCAGATTTCTTCAGATCATTCACCCTCTGTTTCAAGGAATCACTTTCTATGGCACTTTGATATAGTCTTGGAATGGTATTTCTTATCTAGGAACATAGGAAGCTGCCACATATTGAGTCACACCATTGGTCTATCTAGCTCAGTATTGCCTTCACAGTCTGGCAGCAGCTTCTCCAAGGTTGCAGGCAAGAATCTCTCTCAGCCCTGGTTCAATAAAAAAGTCTTGTCCTATTTAAAAAAAAACAAAAAACTTGTCCTATCTTGGAGATGCTGCCAGGGAGGGAACTTGGAACCTTCTCTTCTTCCCAGAGCGGCTCCATCCCCTGAGGGGAATATCTTACAGTGCTCACACTTCTAGTCTCCCTTTCATATGCAATCAGGGCAGACCCCGCTTAGCTAAGGGGACAAGGCATGCTTGCTACCGTAAGACCAGCTTTCCTCTCCTAAACTAATCTAAAGGCAACATTTCTCATGGAGGTGAGATTTTGAGCAGGAAGCACAAACAGAACTATTGAAATAACATGCTTTGGTTTCTTGGATCAAAGTTACACATACGTGTAACACACTATACAAAAACAGGCTAAGACTATGTCGGGATGCCATGTTACCTGGTCGCTTGGGTGGACCTGTGGAGGCTGGAGAAGGGCGTGGCATCCCTCCTCTGAGGCTTTCGTTCCCTTTAGGGGACAGAGGGGATGAGAAGGGCCCAGCCTGGTCAGATCCCAATGAGGTTGAGAGGGCAAGGCAGGGAATGCTGCAGGAAACAGCTCTAGGGAGACAGCTAGGTTGGGTGTGGCAGGAAACAGGAAGCAAGGTCAGGAAGGGGGCGGGGCTGGAAGTAGGTTTTAAGCCCTGTCAGCTCTGCACTGGGGTATTTATTTATTTATTTATTAAAAATATATTTTAATAAGACAATACATAAACATGAATAATAAAACTGATACATAATGACTTCCATTAACCATCCTTCCAGATATGTAAATAATTAGATGGAGGAGAATGACTATTTAAAGACAAGGCAGCTGATGATGAGGAGCTGCTTCTGAGTGTGGGAGGATATATGCAGGATATTGTTATCAAGCCAGCGGACAAAGGGGGAGCTATAGTCATTTTGAACACCAAAGACTAAATAGAGGAAGTCTCACATCAACTTACTCTCCAATAAGACACGCTATAAAATTCATCCCGAGGATCCAAGCAATGAAGTCAGATCTATCTTGCTAAGGATACTAGATAAGGCTCTCTTATTGGGGCATATCTCTAGAAGCACATACGATTTTCTTCTAGAAACAGAGGGCAGAATACCGGCCTTTTATGTCCTTCCAAAAATATATAAGAATGTCTGGCCAATCCCAGGGAAACCCATAGTGTTGGGTTGTGGTTCAATTCTTGAACCCTTTGCAATATATATAGAATCCTTTTTAAAGCCATGGGTACCAAACATCCCTACTTATCTCAGAGATACCATGGATTTTTTGAATCAGTTAGGATCCTATCAGATGCCCTCCACTGACTGTTTTTTAGTCACTATAGATGTTGTGTCCTTATATACCAACATTCCACAGGATGAGGCAATTAAAGTTATAGAGACCACACTTGACCAGAGAGACTGATTGACACCCCTGACTGCCTTTCTTAAGGCTATAGCAACAGTGGTACTTAAATACAACTACTTTCAGTTTGAGGATGCATTTTATTGGCAGGTGTTGGGAGTAGCCATGGAGTGCCGGTTTGTGCCTGAACTGGCAAACCTCTATATGCATGAATTTGAACAACAATATATTTTGACCACTAATAGATTCAAGGACTCCATCAGCTTCTATAAGAGATTTCTGGATGACATCTTCATTATTTGGTCAGGGTCGGAAGAGGACCTCAAGGAGTTTGGTTCTTTTATCAACAGAATTCATACAACCATCACATTTGATATGTCTTATGATAAGAATCGAATACACTTCTTGGATGTAGAGATTACTAAGGGAAGGGACAGGCTCTATACTGATCTATACAGAAAAAACACGGATGTTAACTCCCTATTGAAGTATGATAGTTTCCATCCCAGATCCTTAAAGACCAACTTACCATATTCTCCAATGTTAAGAATACGCAGGAATTGCAATACTTTGGGACTATTTAAAAAACAGACCACAATTTTACAACAAAAATTAGTGGAGAGAGGGTATCCAAATAGAGTAATCAGGCAAGCTTTCTACAGAGCTAGAGACACGAACAGGGAGCCTTTATTAAAAATCAATAACAGAGAGCCCAAAACAATGGACAGGATGCTCATCCCCATTACTTTTGGAACTCATTCCAAAAATATAGAGGGGATTATTAAGAAACATTGGCATCTTTTGAAGGACATCCCCAGATGCAAGGCACCCCCTCTGTTCACCCATAGAAGAAGCAAGAATATGGGTGATTATTTAGTGCATGTTAGAATGCCTAGACAACTTTCCTATGAACTAGGACAGACAGGTGGCTTCATAGGACAAACTGTCTGTGGGAGGTGCTCAGTTTGTCCACAGTATGTCAGATTAAAGTCCTTCCGAATTCAATTGTCTACTAAGGATGGAATATACACTGAGGGATAGCTTTACATGCCAAACAAAAGAGGTTATATACATAATTAGATGTCCATGTAATTTGCTTTATGTAGGCAAAACAACCAGTACAGTGAAACAAAGAATAATCGAACACAAGAGCTGCATAAGAAGAGGCAATTTACATGCCCCTCTAGTGAGACACTTTAAGGAATATGGACATAATGCTGAAGAAGCTAGATTTTGGTGTATTGAGAAGAACAGAGGGCATATAGGTAATATTAATAAATGGCTTCTAAAAAGAGAATTGTACTGGATCCATACTCTTAGAACTTGGACCCCCAGGGGACTGAATGAAGATGTAAATTGGGGAGTGATATTATGAAACTATCCTTTCTTTCTGCCTGATGTGCTTTGATGTAGATAGACGATGGACCCAAGAATATAGATTGCTGTGAACTGTTTTCATGTTAAAAGATTTTAAATGTTTGCAGAATTGGGTCCTCCTAAGAGGTATATAGTGATACCAATTCACAACAGCTGTGATGAATTCATACACTGCACTAGTACCTATTCTACATCAGAGTGGAGCATTTATGCACATTTTTCCTGAAGAAGGTGAAGGATATAGACCTACAATTGAGAAATACTTTTGATCTGGAGAATGCCTTGTAAGTTATGATGTTTGATGCTTACAAGTATGGATTTTTATTTATTTATTTATTTATGCATTTTTATACCGCCTTTCGTTAAAATATAGCCCCAAGGCGGTTTACAAAAGTTAAAAACATACAATAAAAACACAATAAAAACAACATGCTAAGAGTATAAAAACATATAAAAACAGGCATAAAACAATACAACAAATAAAAACACCCAGAAGAAGCAGTAAAAATGATTATGTAAAAGCCTGGGTAAAAAGCCAAGTCTTTACAAAAACTAAAAGCCATGATGGAGTCCGAGGAACGAATGGCCACTGGGAGAGCATTCCAGAGTCTGGGGGCAGCAACAGAGAAGGCCCTGTCCCGAGTGCACGACAGCCGGGCCTCTCTCATTGTCGGCACCCGGAGCAGGGCCCCCTCAGATGTCCTCGTCAAGCGGGCAGCAACCCTTGGGAGCAGGCGGTCCCTCAAATACCCCGGGCCCAAACCGTTTAGGGCTTTAAAGGTCAAAACCAGCACCTTGAATTGGACCCGGAAACGAACCGGTAGCCAGTGCAGCTCTTTCAAAATGGGGGTGATATGTTCCCAACGGGCAGCTCTGGATAAAACCCTCGCTGCCGCGTTTTGCACTAGCTGCAGTTTCCGGATATTCTCCAAGGGCAGCCCCACGTAGAGCGCGTTACAGTAATCCAGCCGTGACGTGACTAAGGCGTGGGTAACCGTGGCCAGATCTGCCTTCTCGAGAAAGGGACGCAGCTGGCGCACCAGCCGAAGCCGGGCAAAGGCACCCCTGGCCACCGCCTCTACCTGAGCTTCCAAAAGCAGAGCCGGGTCCAGTAGTACCCCCAAGCTGCGTACTTGCTCCTTCAAGGGGAGTGCAACCCCATCCAGAACTGGTAAAATCTCCTCATCCCGATTGGCTCTCCTACTGACCAACAGTACCTCCGTCTTATCCGGATTCAATTTCAGTTTATTAGCCCACATCCAACCCATCACGGCCTCCAGCCCCCGGTTCAGGACATCCACCGCCTCCCTAGGATCAGATGACAAGGAGAGATAGAGCTGAGTGTCATCCGCATATTGCTGACAACTCAGTCCAAATCCCCGGATGACCTCTCCCAGCGGCTTCATGTAGATGTTAAACAGCATGGGGGACAAGACCGAACCCTGCGGGACTCCACAGGCCAACGGCCACGGGGCCGAGCAGTAGTCCCCCAGCACCACCTTCTGGACCCTCCCCTCAAGAAAGGACCGGAACCACTGCAACGCAGTGCCTCCGATTCCCATACTCGAGAGGCGGCCCAGAAGGATACCATGGTCGATGGTATCGAAGGCCGCCGAGAGGTCCAGCAGAACCAACAGGGACGCACTCCCCCTGTCTAGTTCCTGGCGTAGGTCATCCACTAGAGCGACCAAGGCAGTCTCATTGCCATACCCGGGGCGGAAGCCAGATTGAAAAGGGTCCAGATAATCCGTATCATCCAAGACCCTCTGCAGCTGGGACGCCACCACACGCTCTATCACCTTGCCCAAAAAGGGAAGGTTAGACACAGGTCTATAGTTGTCCAGGCTGGAGGGATCAAGGGAGGGCTTTTTTAATAGAGGTCTTACCACTGCCTCCTTAAGGCACGATGGCATCCTGCCCTCCCTTAATGAAGCATTAACGATCACCTCCAGCCATCTGCCTGTCCCCTCCCTGGCAGCTTTTATTAGCCATGAAGGGCAAGGGTCAAGAGCGCACGAAGTCGCCCGCACACTGCCCAGGATCTTGTCCACATCCTCAGGCCGCACCAACCGAAAATAATCCAACACAACGGGACCGGATGGTACCAAAGGCACGTCTGCCGGAACTGCCAAAACTCTGGAGTCCAGGTCAGCACGGATGCAAGCGACTTTATCTGCAAAGTGACAGGCAAACCAATCACAAAGAGCTGTAGATGGCTCCTACCCCATTGTCCGGGGGGATGTGTGGAGCAATGTTTTCACCACATGAAACAGCTCTGTTTGCCTGCACTGAGCAGATGCAATGGAGGCGGAGAAAAAATGTTTCTTCGCCGCCCCCACTGCCACGGCGTAGTCCCTAAAATGGGTTCTAGCCCGTGTTCGATTGGATTCGTGACGACTCTTCCTCCAGCGTCACTCCAGCCGTCGCCCGAGTTGCTTCATCGCCCTAAGCTCCGAGGAAAACCAAGGAGCAGAACGGGCTCCACCAAGCCGGAGAGGGCGCTTGGGGGCAACCGTGTCAACAGCCCGGGCCATCTCTCCATTGCAGAGATCAACCAAGGCGTCGACAGGGTCACCAGCTCTGGACACTGGAAACTCCCCGAGGGCCGTCTGAAATCCAAGCGGATCCATAAGCCTCCGGGGGCGGACCATCTTAATCGGCCCACCACCCTTGCAGAGGGCAGATGGAGCAGTCAAACTAAACCCCACCAGGTGATGATCTGTCCATGACAAGGGAGTGGTCTCAAATTCCCCCACCTCCAGATCATTTATTTCCCGGTCGGCAAAAACCAGATCCAGAGTGTGTCCTGCCACGTGGGTAGGGCCCGATACCAACTGAGACAGGCCCATGGTTGCCATGGAGGCCATGAAATCCTGAGCCGCACCCACTAGGGGGGCCTCAGCGTGGACATTGAAATCCCCCAAAACAATAAGCCTGGGGGAACCCAAGGCCACCTCCGAGACCACCCCCGCCAGCTCAGGTAGGGAGACTGAAGTGCAGCGGGGTGGTCGGTACACCAACAGAATCCCCAGCCTATCTCGGAGGCCCACCCTCAAGGACAAACACTCGAAATTCTGAGATTGCCTGACCAGGCACCTGGAAATGGGGAGGGTCTCTCGAAAGATGACTGCAACACCTCCTCCCCGACCCTCGAGGCGGGGCTGCTGCACGATCTGGAAACCTGGAGGACAAAGCTGAGAGAGACCGATCCCGCCCAGCGCATCCAACCAGGTCTCCGTCACACATACCAGGTCAGCACGCTCATCCACAATCAGATCGTGGATGAGAGATGTTTTTGCGTGTATAATTCATAATGCTTACTAAGAATGAAGATACTGTAGAGTAGCTTTATGGTATGATATCTTTATAGTACAGTAGTGGAGGAAGAAGTTGTACATGGGTTATCTTAAAAGCCACTGAGGAAGATCAGGAGAATCAAAACACATTTGGCGGACATAAAAGAATTACCTTGATGACATATTCTTCAGAAGAATTTCAACAACTCTTGCCAAGCTCCTACATTTACAAGGGAAGTGCACTTGTTTACTTACATGTGGTAGGAATGGCTGGCATAACAGAATTATCTTAATGACACACTCTTCAGAAGAAGTTTAACAATAACTATATTGACCTTGGGCAAGCTCCAATATACATAATTGAAGTGCATTTGTTTCCTCTTAGAAACAAGGTAGTTGCGGTAATGACAGTATAATCATTTCATTTAACTAGTGCTTTTACTGTGGAGATTTCTTACATTTGTGATTTACATAGTGAAAATAAAATTGTGCTTTTTATGTTCACAACAGATTAAGAATTACAGAATAGCATATGTGCAGGGTGGGTTGGGTTTTTCCCATCTTTGTGGAGCCAGGAGTTCTCCAGGAGAGGGAACTGGCTGAATGCTCTCCAGGAGAGGGAACTGGCTGAATGCATCAGGCTAGGAGGAGGACTCAGGCTAGGAGGAGGACAAGCAAACCTCCTCCCCTGGCTGTTGCTGAGGCTGGCCTTTTCGGGGTTGCTCCAGTCATTCTGAAGGGCTAGGAGCCCACCTCATCCCCTGGAAGTCTGACAGACTATGATTATGAATATTTATATGCCGCTTTTCAACAAAGTTCTCAAAGCAGTTTACAATAGAATAAAAACAGACAAACAAACCAATAAGAAAGATGGTTCCCTGTCCCAAAGGGGCTCACAATCTAAAAAGAAACGTATGGTGGACACCAGCAACAGCCACAGGAGAGATGCTATGCTGGGGTTGGATAGGAACAGTTGCTCTCCCATGGTTAAACAGAACCACTTTAAAATGGTGCCTCTTATTCTATGGCTATTAATGTACAAGGCAAAAGCTTTGGAAGCAGCACAGTGTTTCTATAAATTCTGCTTCTATTGGGTGATTTACTTTTGGGGCTACAGAGAAACTTGTTTATGCAAGTTTCAGGGGTTCTTAACCTTGTAAAATAATAATAATAACTGCATTTATATAGCCATCCCATAACAATTGTTCTCTGGGTGACTCACAAAGTAAAACAATAAAGCAACAATAAAATGAAGCATACAATTAAAAACATAGTAAAGCAAACAAGAACAAAAACTCCAATAAAATACAACTAAACACAAAACAAGGACATTTTAAAAAGGGGGAGACTCCATGCTAATGACTCTATGCATCACAGCAGCTACCCAGCTCCCAGACTTCCTAAGAGAAGTTGGGCAGCTACTGTGATGCACAGCATGGCCCACTTCTGCACCTTTTCCAGTTCTACAATGTCTTTTTTTAGATGTGGTGACCAGAATTGTACGCAGTACTCCAGGTGTGGCCGCATCACCATTTTGTATAAGGGCATTATAATACTACCAGTTTTATTTTCAATCCCTAATGATCCCTAGCATGGAAATGGCCTTATTCATAGCTGCCGCACATTGAGTCGACACTTTCAATGAGCTGTCCACCACGACCCAAGATCCCTCTCCTGGTCAGTCCCTGACAGCTCAGATCCCATCAGCGTATACTTGAAGTTAGGGTTTTTCATCCCAATGTGCATCACTTTACACTTGCCAACATTGAAGCGCATTTACCACTTTGTCACCCACTCACCCAGTTTGGAGATATCCTTTTGGAGTTCCTCACAATCCGTTTTGGATTTCACTACCTGGAAGAGTTTGGTATCATCTGCAAATGTGGCCACCTAACTGCTTACCCCTACTTCTAGATCATTTATGAATAAATTAATGAGCACCGCTCCCAGTACAGATCCCTGGGGGACCCAACTTCTTACTTCCCTCCATTGTGAAAACTCTCGATTTATACCTACCCTCTGTTTCCTGTCTTTCAACCAGTTAGCAATCCACACATGTACTTGTCCCCTTATCCCATGACCGCTAAGTTTCCTCCAGAGTCTTTGATGAGGAACTTTGTCAAAAGCTTTTTGGAAGTCCAGGTAGACTACGTCAACTGGATCACCTTGATCCACACACTTGACACTCTCAAAGAACTCCAAAAGGTTGGTGAGGCAAGATTTACCATTGTGAAAGCCATGCTGGTTCTCTCCCAGCAGGGCCTGTTCTTCTATGTGCTTTACAATTTAAAACATATAAAATATTTAAAATTCATAAAAAGATAAAAATCATAATAGATAAAAACACATTAAAATTTAAAAAATTGGTATCAGTTGAAGCCCTGGGAAAATAGGTATGTCTTCAGGGTCCTCCTAAAAACAAACAGAGAAGAAGATGCTCTTATTTCAGCAGGAAGCAAGTTCCAAAGCCCCGGGGCAACCTCAGAGAAGGCCCGGTCCTGAGTTGCCACCAAACGAGTTGGCGGAAACCATAACTGAATCTCTCCAGATGGTCATAATACATGACAGGGTTCACAACAGAAAAGGTGCTCTCTTAAGTATCCTAGACCTAAGCCATTAAGGGCTTTATAGGTAACAAACAGTATTTTGTTCGGAAACATATCAGCAGTCAGTGCAGTTTTTTCAAAATTGGTGTTAGATGGTCTCTCTGGGTTGTCCCAGAGACCAATCTGGCTGCTGCATTCTGAACCAATTGTAGTTTCCAAACTATGTACAAAGGCAGCCCCACATAGAGTGCACTACAAGCCTAGAGGTTACCAGCATATGTCTCACCATTTTGAGGTCATTTGTCTCCAGAAATGGACGTATCTGGCATATCAGCCAAAGCTGATTAAAAGCACCCCTGGCCACAGCCTCAACCTGAGAAACCAGGGAGAGTTTGGGATCCAGGAGCACTCCTAGACTACGAACCTGATCTTTTGGGGGAGTGTAACCCCATCCAGAACAGGAGATCTAAACCATCTTGCAGATCCTAACCCCCTAAAGACACTCCCTCCATCGTGTTTGGATTCAACTTCAGCCTCTTGTCTCTCATCCAGCCCAATATCGCCTCCAGGCAGGCTCTTAGCAGGGGTCATGCCATTTCCTGATGAAGTTGGTATGGAAAAATAGATCTGGGTGTCATCAGCATAGTTTGTTTGTCTGTTTATTTATTTATTCCATTTTTATACCACCCTTTCAAAATGGCTCAGAGCGGTTTACAATTAAAACAGAAATATAAATATAAACACCAATTAACAATTAAAACATCATAATAACAATTAAACAATTAGAACCCTGAAAACCAGGTTACAGCATTAAAACAATTAAAACTAATTAAAAACCCTGGAAGGTGAGACCAAACAGATAGGTTTTAAGGGCTCTCTTGAAGGTCAATAAAGAATTAAGATTGCAGATTCCTGCTGGGTGTGCATTACACAGCCCAGGAGCAGCTACCGAGAAGGCCCGCCACTGAGTCACCACCAAACGAACTGGTGGTAACTGGATATGGACCTCCTCAGATGACCTTAAGGTGTGGTGGGGATCATGTAGAAGAAGGCGCTCTCTAAGATATCTCGTACCCAAGCCGTTCAGGGCTTTAAACATAATAACCAGCACTTTGTATTTTGCCTGGAAACATATCGGCAGCCATTGTAACTGTTTCCAAACAGGCATCATATGGTCTCTCCGGGTTGCCCGAGAGACCAATCTGGCTGCTGCATTCTGAACTAACTGAAGTTTCCAGACTACGTACAAAGGGAGCCCCACATAGAGCACATTGCAATAGTCAAGCCGGGAGGTTACCAGCTGATGCACCACTGTTTTGAGGTCAACCTCTTCGAGGAATGGGCGCAGCTGTTGAATCAGCTGAAGTTGATAGAAAGCACTCCTGGCCATGGCCTCCACCTGAGATACCAGGATGAGGCCTGGGTCCAGGAGTACTCCCAAGCTGCGTACCTGCTCCTTCTGGGGGAGTGTAACCCCATCCATCACAGGAAGATCTAACTCACCCCTCAGGTTCTGAGCCCCCACAATTAGCACCTCCATCTTGCTTGGATGCAGCTTCAATTTGTTCTCCCTCATCCAGCCCTTTACTGCCTGTAGATAGGCATTTAGAGAATGAGTGCCATTTCCTGAAGAATAAAAGGAGAAGTAGATTTGGGTGTCATCAGCATACTGATAGCATCCAGCACCAAACCTCCTGATGACCTCACTCAGCGGTTTCATGTAGATGTTAAAAAGCATTGGTGACAGAATGGAGACTCCATATAACAGCTCTCGTTTTGAGGAGCAACTGTCACCAAGCTCCACCATCTGAAATCTACCCGAGAGATAGGATTGGATCCACTGCAAGGCAGTGCTCCCTATCCCCAACTCCCCCAGGAGATCCAGAAGGATACCATTGTTGATGGTATCCAACGCTGCCGAGAGATCCAGAAGAACCAGCAGTCACACTCCCTCTGTTGATTCCCCGGTAAAGGTCATCCATCAGGCCGACCAAGGCTGTCTGAACCCCATAGCCAGCTCTAAAGCCAGTTTGAAATGGGTCTAGATAATCAGTTTCCTCCAAGACTGCCTGGAACTGGTCAGCCACCACCCTCTCAATCACCTTGCCCAACCAAGGGAGATTGGAGATTGGCCTGTAACTATCCATCACTAAGGGGTCCAGGGAAGGCTTCTTTAAGAGTGGTCTAACCATTGCCTCCTTCGGAGAAGGAGGCACCCTACCCTCCCTCAGTGACTAGGCCACCTCCAACAATCTCCCTGCTAGATAGAAGCAGCCAAGTTGGGCAAGGATCCAGAGAACAGGTGGTAGGTAGCACTGCCCCAAGCAGCTTGTCCATATCCTCAGGAGTCACAGACTGAAAGTGATCCAATCAGGGGCGTAACAAGGCTGGAGTGGGCCCAGAGACAAAATTTTAAAATGGGCCCCTCGCTGACGTGCACACACACACACACACACACACACACACACACACACACAGAGTCATGTGACTTGCCTCTGGGGGGGCCCTTGAGGCATGGGGGCCCCCAGGCAGCCGCCTCCCCTTGCCTAATGGTAGTTACGCCCCTGGATCCAATCTAATACTGCAAGAGAGATCACTGGACACCTCCTCCATAGACCTTGCAGAAATAGTGGAGTCGAAGTTGGCCCAAATACAGGAGATCTTATTCGCAAAGAACCCATTAAATATATCACAGCAGAGCAACTCCGGGGACTGATTGGAAGTAGAAGGAGCAGAAACCAAACTCCTCACAACCCAGGATAGCTCCGCTGAGCGTGAACCTGCAGCCAAAACGCGCACAGACCAGAATCTCTTTTTCTCTGCGTGCACCGCCACCGCATAAGCCTTCAAATGGGTCACATGCTGAATCCTGTCAGATTCGAACCGAGTTCTCCTCCACTTGTGCTCTAGTCGCCTACCCAACCGCTTCAGCCCCTGCAACTACACAATATACCAAGGGGCTATTTTTGCAGCAGGTCGGAAGGGACTCTCAAGAGCAATCATGTCTACTGCCCTGTTGAGTTCCTTGTTCCAGGTTCCCACCAGGGCATTGACAGAATCACCAGCCGCGCCAATGTCAAAATCCTCCAAGGCCTTTTGAAATCCCACTGGGTCCAGCAGCCTTTTTGGATGGACCATTCTAATAGGTCCACCACCCCTGCAGGGGTGGATTGCGGCTGTGAGACCAGCCTTAACAAGGTAGTGGTCCACCCATGACAATGGGGAAACCACCGGATCCCCGACCCATGGATCCCCCACCCATATTGATAGCACCCTTCCTGACAATCTCTCCTAGTGGTTTCATGTAGATGTTAAAAAGCATTGGAGACAGTAAGCATTGGAGACATAGACAGTATACAGCTGCCTGTGTTTGGGAGGAGAGCTGGTCTTGTGGTAGCAAGCATGAATTATCCCCTTTGCTAAGCAGGACCTGCTTTGGTTTGCATTTGGATGGGAGACTAAATATGAGTGATGAAATTATAAAGGGGATATGGCCATAGCTCAGTGGAAGAGCATATGCATGAAGGTCCCAGGTTCACTCCCTGGCATCTCCAGGTAGGGCTGGGAGACAGTCCTGCCTGAAACCTTGTACAGCTGATACCAGTTAGTGTAGACAATTTTATGCTAGATAGACCAATGGTCTGATATGGTATAAGGCAGCTTCCTTTGTTGCATGTTTCCACTAGTGATAGGTTTTCTCCTGAGATCTTTTTATATGGAAATGCCATGGATTGACTACAATATTTTTTCAGGAAATTTACATGCTGCACCAGTCAGCTCTGTCTTCTCCGCACACCTGCTTTGTCTTCTTTCTTGAATCTGTAATTACAATTGCCAGTTCTTAGGAAGCATATATGAAGTCCTTTTTCCTTTTACAGGTTAAGCCCTGTCCTTTCACCATTCCCAAGCATGAGCGAGTTTTGTTCACGTGCTAGAAGGCACTGGGAGTGAGATTTCATTAGGGTGTGAACTAATTAAAGTCCTTTGAAGGATGAGTGTTTGCAGGTGTCAGCACCCACGGTTTCCAGTATTTGCTGTTGTTACAATATAACATGTAATCTATGAAGATGGGGCAATGTAATTATTTAAAGTTTCTGAAAACTAAATGAAGTTAATGTTAGGTATGAGGAAGACGAGAAATGATGTCATCTCTCATCTCAACCCTGCCCATGCATCTATAAATACCAGCCTTGTTCAGTTCTGGACATTGATTCTTGAAGATATCATGAAGTCACTGACTGGCCTTCTCCTTGTGGGGCTTCTTGCCCTTTGGATAGATTTACCTTCCACAGCATCTTTCAGAATGCCATTCGGTAAGATATGAAATCAGCTGTTGCTTGAAGAGGAATTCCAGGGCACAATATGGCAGTGTAGTGTAGTGGGTGGAGTGCCAGACAACAGGTGAGGAGACCTGGGCTCAGATCCCTACTTTCTGAAGCCCATTTTGGCAGTCAACAACATTCCTAGTCTAGCCTGCCTCACAAGGCTGTTGTGAGGATATAGCAGGGAAGCATGTATACTGCCCTGAGCTCATAGGAATAAAGGAAGCTGCTTTATAGCATTGATCCATCTAGCTCAGTATTGTTTACTTTGACTGGCAGCAACTCTCCGATATTTCAGGCAGGAGTCTTTTCCAGCCCTATCTGGAGATGCCAGGGATTGAACCTGGGACCTTCTGCATGCAAAGCAGATGCTCTACCACTGCTGAGCTGAGGTGAATAACAACAACAACATTTATATACTGCCGCTTTTCAACAAAGATTTCCAAAGCGGTTTACATAGAGAATAAATAAATAAATAAAATTGATCCCTGTCCCCAAAAGGCCAACCATCTATTAAAAAAACGTGAGACAGACACCAGTGACAATCCCTGGAGGTACTGTGCTGGGGGTGGACAGGGTCAGTCACTCTCCCCCAGCTAAATAAAGAGAATCACCACGTTAAAAAGGTGCCTCTTTGCCCAGTTAGCAGGGCAAACTGCTAAGGCTCCTTTCTTTGGAGAAAAGGGAAGATATAAACGCAATGCTACAAGAATATAATATAGGACAGAAAACATCTTTTTAAACTGATAAAGCTGGATATTAACATTCCCATTAAGAACAATTTACTTGTAAATAGTAGTAATTTGCATTAATTGAATCATGGGGAGAATTCCTGGGGATAATTAAGACATTTTAAAATGCAAACTTGACTGTGACTTTTGGGCAATGAAGATGTTCTGAATTCTGCATTTGGAGTGCAGGAGAATAATTATCTCTAAAGCTAAAATCTGAATATCTTTTTGTAAGGGCATAGTTGAAGTTATTCCTCATTATTGTTATTCTTAAACATATGTATATTTCAACAAAAAACACACACCTCAAAACGGTTTACATGGCAAGAGGTATTTTTTAAAAATGGTCCCCTATCCTCAATGGGCTGACAATCTCTCTCTCTCTCTCTCTCTCTCTCTCTCTCTCTCTCTCTCTCTCTCTCTCTCTCTCTCTCTCACACACACACACACACACACACACACACACACACACACACACACACACCCCCATCAAGAACAGCCAATAGAGAAATGCTATCCTGAGCTGAATGGGGCCTGGGATGGACTGGGCTGAATAAAGACATTGCTTGTGGAACGGTCATATTTACAAGGAGATGATTCTGAATTCTGCATAAGGAAGCCAAGTATAACTCTCTCTAAAGCTAATGATACCATTCAAATTATAGAGTTCACGTGGACAGAATACAACACAATCAGTTCTAGCAGTCCCCATATGTGGGACTGTCCCATTAAAATATGGCTTTTGCTACAGACACTATAGCTGCACTTCAGTCAAGATAATATTAAGATTTATACACAGTTGTAGTACATCCGTATTTGGATATTGGTTAAACTTGCTATTTTTCTTCTACAGTGGTACCTGGGATTTGCCCCAGAAATCCATTTCCGTGTAGCCTACCAGGATTTGATCGTTGCAGAAGTGACTACGAGTGCCCACGAAACCAAAAGTGCTGCAGCTACCGTTGTGGCCGGGCCTGCAGAGTCACACAAGGTATAATCATCTATGACTGAGGACACTTATTCTGTTTCATCTCTCTGTGTGTGCAAATTCTTATGATATTCAACCAAGAAGGCTGAGGTCCATGGGAGGTGATCCTTACACCAATAGCATGTGGTCTATTGAAATATCTCACCTTTCTATGCCTTATTATCTAGGGCAGCACAAATGGCTATGCTCTGCCTTGCAAAATTATATTTATGAGTGCAACATACTTTATTTACCGGTATCCAAGACTATGTTTTTTCCCCAAGTTCTTTCATGTTAGAAATCAGGGGGTTATCTTAAATTCAGAGTCCTTTTCCTTTTGAGTAAATAAGGATATAACATGTATTTAATCTCTATTTTTAAGGAGCTGGCTCATCTTAAATTCAGAGTTGTCTTGTACTTGGGTAAATACAGTATATAAACCTAAGAACAATAAGCTACTCCATAACAAGATACAAGCCCCACCAGTCCTGCTTTTTGACATCAGGAAGGAGGCACCAGCTCAGAATTCTCTCTCTCCACTAGATAAGATCAGCACTGAATAGGAAAAGGAGGGGAGGGTGGGGAATTTTCCATGGTGATCCTGATGCTGTAGAATGCATTCCCTAAGGAGGTGCATCAATTTGTTTCACTTTTAGGACCAAACAAGATGCAATGCCATTACTTATGTCATTGGTACTATTATACTTGCTTTTTAAAAAGTGTAAATAGCATGCATAGGGCCCCAATCTGGATCAAAAACATGGCAGCTGGTGTAGGGCGTTAACCCGACTATACCAATCCATTTTGCCCCAGTGTGGACTATTTATACTCTTTATATTAGAAAAAGCAAACACACCAGGGCCAGTGAAGCACTTCAAGTTTGGCCCTTAGCCATCAGGTACTTTCCTTCTCCTGTCCTGAAAACAGGGGTCCACAAAGCCTGACAGATGGTGAGGTGAGGCAAGGGAAGGCAATATAGGTCTGGGATGCAGGACCTTGGAGAGCTCCTCCTGAGAAACTTGCTTCAACAAGAGCTGGACAAGGATTTTAAAAGGCATCTTTAATTAAAACTCAACATGTTGGAGCCAGTGTCCTGTCCTGGCCCTCAGAGCAGAGCCCATGAGGTCTTGTGGCTAATGAGGCAAGGCAGCAAGGGCAAGTCTATGGGATATCTTGACCCTTCTGACAAGTCAGAAGTAGACTGAGAAATACTCTCAGTGAGCTCTGCCTCCTTGTCTGGGGAGAGGCAGCCTTAAATGGGTATTCCTCTGGTCTGGAGTTTGGTGCTCCTCCTCCTTTCTGTCTGATCCTGTCTCATCTATCACTAGCGCTGATGTGCAGATATCAGAGAAGAGCTGGCTCTTGGAGAAGCTCAGATTCAAGGGTGTTGCCTCAAAGAGTTTAGACTCCACAGGGGCCCTTGAGGGCCTCCATCTCTGGAGTTTTCTCAAATCTTGTCCCCATGTCAGAGCCTGGGACTGGGTTCAGTGTTGGCCCTGCCCATCTGGGGTCAGATCCAGCATCACTAATTAGTGTTGGGGCCATGACAGGCAGCAGGGCTGGACTGGAGGCACTGAGAGGGCAGTGGAATGTATGTGGGGAGGGTGCTGGGTTTTGAGCAGAATGGGTGCTTAAGGGTGGGAGTATTCACTGCTACCAACTGTGGTGGGGCACAGGGGGGTGCACCAGGAATATGCCCTGTTGCCCTGTGGGCCAGTCCGAGCCTGACAGGCAAACTGAGGCTCTAGACCCCTGTAGGCTCATTCTGACTCTTGCAAGCTGTGCCTCCCTGCCTGGAGAATGGAGAGATTGAAAGAGGCAGCCCTCTGGTCTGGAAATTTGCACTCCTCCATTCCATCATATCCTTCTTGGCCTATTGCTGATGCTGAGTATGTACACTTAAGGGACTGTGAATTTCTTGGTGTAGAAAGGGCCAGTGCTTCAATGGGCAGTGCTGTGTCCAGGATCTCTGGCTCTGGGCCTCCTGGCTGGCAGTCTCAGGATCTAGCCCAGTACTGGGTCTGGTTCTTCTGACTTGTCTGTTCTCCTTTCATCAGGGTCAGATTCTGAGCTACTGCTCGGGGTTAGGGTCATAGCACACCTTTCCAAAATGGGGGATAATGTTCCTGCTTTTACTTACTGCTTGCTGCTGCTCAAAACTAGTTTTAGTGGTTGGATTTATTTATATTGTGACTTTGAATGCTCACTCAAGTTGGGGTGCTGCTCAAGGTGACACCAGGATGCCACTGGCCATGCCCCCTAATGCTGGCCATGCTCCTGACATCAGCCGTGCCCCTGGCATCAGCAACAGCATGAAGGGTGCGGCCAGTCCTGCATCCCTCACACACTCCATCATTCCCCATCTCCTGACAGCCTTACCTTCCGTGCTCGGACAGATTTTAAAGTGCTGATTGATGGTGGGGCAGCAGCAAGGGAAGCAAGAAAGGAGCTTCTAGCTTCACTAGCTGGACACTTCCTCTTCCTCCCACATCTTCCACACACAGGCTTGTCCTAGGCACTTTGCTCTATTTCTGGAGCAAAGCAAAGTGGACAATCCTGTGGGCAGAAGGCCTGAAACCATCCAGTTAGTGAAGCTAGAAGCTCCTGTCTCACCACTGCCTTGCCACCAATCTGCAGTTTAAAAGCCTAGTGGGCCAGGAGGTAAGGCTGCTAGGAAATGGAGAAGGGAATGGCCTGGGGGAGCTGGGTCTGGCTCTGCCCCCCGATGCTGGTGTTGGAATCAGGGGGCTGGGCCAGGCCAGTAAGTAGATGGGAGAGGGGCAGTAAGGAGCCAGGGAGTAGGGGTGATAGCATCAATGGGCAGGTGGGGTCACACCCACAGGAGCTGGAGGCGATGGCATGCCTGCTCTTGCTACCCCATTGCAGAGATGGTGCTTGAGTCCGTACCCTCACCTTGCCTCATGGACGAGTGGCCCCTGTTGACTTTGATTGTTTTTTTTAAAAAACAAGTTTTATAAACTACTTTGAACATAGGATGAGGGGGGATAGAAATATTTTGAAAAATATAAAATAAAGTGATACTTCATTGTGCTGAATTATTCTACAGCTGCTTATTTTTAATGCTGTTCTGTGCTCTTTTCTTATAGCCTTCTTTTCTAAGCTGGGATCTGTCCAATGGAGACAAGTTTAGAAAGAGAGGAAGGAAGGAGACTTGGCCCTTTTCATACACTGTATCCAATACTTGTACAATCTGTGTACAGTGTACACAGTTCTCTCTATGTAGGTTCATTTATCCATATCTTTTCCAGAAACAGCAGTACACTCCCTATCTGCATCCTGTGTTTTAGGGGGCCTGAACAGAGGTTCACTTTTAAAATGAACACAAGTGCAGTCATCCACTAAAACATGTGCATGCCTGACATACCCCTCAATGCTCTAAGACAACTGAGTGCAACATGGGCACTGCTGCATCTTCTTAATGCAAGCAGAGAAAGCGCACACTTGTGAAATGCCAACATTGCACAAGAGACTTGCACAATCACATGGTGACTCATATCTCTACTCGCTGTGTGACTGCACGAGTCTCCTTGCACCATTTCAGTGTTTGTGCAAGTTGCACTTTAGCAACTTTCGTTAGGAAGATGCAGCAGCACCCATGTCAGCCTGTGTGAACAGATATCTGAACTCGGGTACAGCAGCATAATGTCTGAATAGGGCAAAGATGAGATTCAGTACATGTGGAGAGAACATAACTTGGGCAGGTCTAGCAGGCCGCATATATGACCTTGGTGCTTCCTCTTCCACAGTGTGGCCTTTGGTATATGCTGCTTTATGTCCAAAGCATAAAAGAAGGTAGTGTTGGGTATTAATTAAATTCCACTCTTTTTCAGTGATACGTAGCAGTTGCTCCAGAATTCCAGGTTGGTGCACCGTGCCAGGAATTGATCGTTGCAGTTCTGACTACGACTGCCCAGGAAGAAAAAGGTGCTGCTACTACAATTGTGCCAGGACCTGCAGATTACTATAAGGTATCCTCATCCATGACTATTGACATTCCTCCAGTTTCATACCTCTGAGTGCAGTTTCTAATGATATGCACAGTGCAGCCCACACGAGTATAGCTACAACTGAACAAGGTGGGGGAAACAAATGTTCCGGGTGTGGGGGGAGAAGCAACCTATCACTGTGTGGGTGACAAATTGCTCTTTGCTTTCCTCCTTGCACCTCTCTGAAGATGAAGGGGGCAGGGGCCTATCTTTACTCTTTGCCCCTGGCAGCCAGGGAAGCTGGGGGCCATAGGATCTTCTACCAACAGAGGTTGGGCCATTAAAAGATATTGAGGCTGTTCTCACATGCAGACTAACCCAGGCTCGGGAAGCCCAGCCTGGGTTAGGCTGTGCATGAGAACTGCTGGGATCAGGCCCAATCCTGGCAGGACAGTGCCGCCTAGCCCAGCTTCTTAGTCTGGGTTAACAACATGCCATTAGCCCAGGCTCCAGGATCGTTTGTGTGTCTCCTCAGGCTTCGTTCTTCCTGAGGAGACACAAAAATGAGTGATCCCCTAATGGCACACAATGCATTGTGGGATACCTAGAGGCTGGGATGTATTGTCCCGGCCTCTGGAGCTCTGCACTGGATTGCAGAGTCTTCTGGAGCCCCAGTCTCTGGAGCTCCGCACTGCACAGCAATGGATTGCCTAGGGGTATAGTTCATGCTCCAGCAATGTCCCATGGATCGCCGGGGGTGGTGGTGGGGTGGACAAGGTAAGATCTGTGCAGCCTTCCCCCCCGCCCACTCGCTCCCCCACTTGCCTAGAGAGTAAGCAAACAGACAGGCCGAGTAAGCAAACAGACAGGCTTCTTTAATGTTTAGTAAGTCTTGTTCTCTGGGACAACATCAATGGTTAAACTTTGTCCTTCCAAGTGATGCTTATGTGTGCAACACATAAGAACATAACCAAATGATATGACATACAATATGATGAAATATGAGCCCTACCACCTCTTATTACTGGGAGGAGAGGACCCCCTCCCCTTTGAGGAAAGTAAAGTTAAAAATCCATTTTATTTGTTTATTATTTCTCTATGCAAACCGCCCTGAGCCATTTTTGGAAGGGCGGTATAGAAATTGAATGAATACATAAATAAAATAAAAATGGGTGGGAACCTTTCTCAGTGTGGCTCTGTCTGGGCTTTTGGAATGAACTCCCTGAGGAGAGGTATGTATGTACGTATGTACATATGTATGTATTTCATTAGAAACATTTAATATACCGCCTACTTCGGCAGTGCACAAAAACATGCAAACAAGGCAGCATTAAAAATCACATTCTAAATTATAAACTAAAGTAACTAACAAAAAACAAATAAGTAAACTACAGGGCAAAAGCCTGGCCAAAAAAAAAGTCTTCAATAGAGATTTGAAGATCAGTAAGGAAGGGGCTAGATGAATCTGAAGGGGAAGAGAGTTCCAAAGAAGTGGGGCAGCAACCGAAAAGGCCCTTTCGCGGGTCCTAGAGCCCCGAACTTCTTGGAAATCAGGGGCCGACAAAAGGGCCATCTGAGATGATCTAACCGGATGGGATGTAACTGGATGAGAGAGACAGGTCTGTAGGTAGACAGGCGCCAAGCCCCGCAAGGCTTTGAAGGTCAGAACCAGGACCTTAAATTGAATTTAAACTTAACATTCACCCCCTCTCTCTTTTCCCCAGCCTAACATCCTGCTGTGCACCAACAGGTCAAAGACATCTCCAAAGGAAGAACTGAGACAAAACACCATGGCTAGATCAGATCACTCATCCTCCATTGCAGGAAATCAGCTTTTGCACACTTGAACACTGCTGTAGTCCATCATTGTTGGCATTTCTTATCTGACTCTCAGGAAAGTATGAGAAAGGAGAGCAGGAATGGAGGAGAGACTGGTTTTTCTTTAAAAACTGTGGCAGCTGTCTCCTGGGGAATCTTCCTGCTAGGCCCGATTTTGATGAGGAAACCAGAGCAATTCTGTATGTTGATCTGTTGCATCAAAGTTGCACAAAACCACAATGCACTATTGAAACAGGCCTTTTCTCTATTCAGAAGGCGGAATCTTCATTAGGCTTATTTATACATAGGCTGACATCCTGACTAAGACTACATGTGCGCTATCTGAGATGCACCTGTGCAGTGAAAGACTTCTACTAACTCAGCTATGGCAGTTGCTCGCAGGGGGATGGGATTTTGCCAGTCTCCCCTTCCCACAGAAGTGCCCTGTGCCACTTCAAAGGTTGTCCCTAAGGGTGGCACAAATCTCAGGGACATATTTTTAGAAGGGGAGATTGACAACATTCATTCCCCAGCACAAGTGTAGTGGTAGCATGCTGCATGAATTGGGAAACCTTCCACAGCACAGGCACTTCTTCCTGTATCATGTGTGCAATTAGGACATTGGCCATCATCTTGAGCTCCATTTGCAGTAGATGATGGTTACAAAGATACTTATTTATGTGGCAGTTTGTGGGTTATTTATTACTTAAATTTAACATGCACCTCAGGCTTCCCAATTCATTCAAGTGGAGGGGTAGATCCATGCATTGGCACCCTCTTTCCAACCCCAGTATCGGCTTCAGAAATATCCATGCAAGGAGAACTGGGATCAGCCATATTTGAGAATGGCATTACCAAGGTCTTTGTCACAAAATGTGAACCTTACTCTCCATAGATTCAGGACCCATTTTATTTCTTTTTATAATTATTAATATTCTGACACTAAAAAAGAAATGCAATCTCATAATTCTGGTGAAAGAGAAAAGTCATATACTTGTTTCAACAGTATTAAAAAATGTTACTCTAGTGTGTTATAAATCACTCATTTTTCAACATATTTGTCAGACTGGGCCTCATTCTTTACTGTCCTGTAGTGTGGAAATTTGGTTAGGAGAATCAAATGACCCTTATAATATCCTTTCATATCACTCTGTTAAAGATGGTATATTGAGACATTGGTAGCGTTACGAGTGATTCTCTGCAGCAGCACTGCTGATTGGCAGTGGTACTGCAGCTTCCACAAGAAAAGTTAGAACTGCACATAATGTAAGCCCCTGAAAAGGAATCCTGCCCTTTCCATCAGAAAGAGAAACATCATGTTCAATGCATGCACAGTCTATGTACATTGTATGCATGTGCAGATCTGTACACATTTACAGTTCTTCACGTGTTACATTCAACACACATGCACTTCCTATCTGTACCATGAGCTTGAGGGACCTGTACCCAGGTTTCCTTTTAAAATGTACGTATGTGCAGTCACTCACACAAATACATGTAAATATGTACAGACACCTGAACACATGTACAGCCTAATGTCTGAATAGGGCTACAGACTGCAACTCAACATCCAGAGCCAGCATCAAGGGATGGCATTGTTGGGCAGATGCTGAGAACCCAGGGTTTCTTGATCCCTCTGCACCCATAGCCTTCATGCGGTAGAGGTGGGATGACACTCTCAGGGTCCACCTCATTAGGAGGCAGCTCATGGAGGACAGTTTGCTTCCTGAAATTTGTAGCAAACCCTGGGCACAGGTCATGTGGTATAGCGGTTAGAGAAGAAAATAAGAACATGTCCTGCTGGATCAGGCCCAAGGCCCATCCAGTCCAGCATCCTGTTTCACACAGTGGCCCACCAGATGCCTCTGACAAGCCTACAGGCAAGAGACGAGGGCATGCCCTCTCTCTTGCTGTTGCTCCTTTGCAACTGGTATTTAGAGGCATCTTGCCTCTGAGGCTGGAAATGGCCAATAGCCACCAGACTGGTAGCCATTGATAGACCTGTCCTTTATCTATTTGTCTAAGCCCCTTTTAAAGCCATCCAAACTAGAGGCCATCACCACATCCCATGGCAGAAAATTCCATAGATTAATTATGTGCTGTGGGGGAAAGTGTTTCCTTTTATCAGCCCTAAATTTAAGGATTTAGGGAAATCCTACATTTCCCTAGTCCTAGTTTTGGATGAGGACCATTGATGGCACTGGGGGTGGTGGTGGGGAATTGAGGGGCGCCATAGAAGGGGCAAAGTGGATTTCTGACTTAGCACTTATTCGATTTCTGAAACAGAAATAGTGGGGGGACAGCTACTTTTCTGAGGGGTGCTTGGCCCCTGCCATCTCCTCTGGAGCTGCCCTTGACTAGGACCAAGGAGACCCAAGTTAAAATGCTGATTCAGCCATGAAATTCACAGAGTGTCTCTCTGCCTAACCTACATCACAGGTTTGTTGTGAGGATAAAGATAACCATGTACACTGCTGAGTGTTACTTGGGGAAGGAGTGGGATATAACTGAGGGGCGGGAGTAAATACTTCAACATAAGGTGCATAAAGGCTCACCATCACCAGCAGAGGGCAGATTGGGACTGTTTGATTAGTCCCTCTTGAAGTGAATGATACCCTTTTAAAACTCCTTTAGCCCATTATGAACTTTTATATGTTGTCCTTGTCTTCTCTACAGCGATCAGGTTTATATGAGTACAGCCAGACCAACATAATTGTATCTTAGAAGGGATGACTTTCCTCTCTGCATTTGCCAAGCATGGAACCTGATGACATTTCTGAGACAGCAGAAAAGATCACAAAACCAATCAGATTTGGAAAGGTTAAAATGTACTTAGTTTATGAACAACACATAACTGAAAAATAGTTGCAAGAAACTGATTTTCAGTTGTTTAACATCTGAGCAAATTCAGAAATAAAATATGGAGTAAATAAATCCCCGTTTCTCTACAGTCTAAATTCTAATTCCCCCCTAAGATATTAATGTTAACCAGGCAAACTTACACCTTGAGTGACCAAGTCTCTTGCCTTGTTTAAGACATGTCCTGGGTTTATTTTCGTTTTGGGCCTCTCTGTGTGACCCACCATGGCTGACATCCTTCCTGACTAAGGTTGCAAGCACTCTACATGAGATGCACCTGTACTCCTGGAGGCTTCCCGAGTACCAATCACATGGGGGGCAGGATTGTCACCGATCTTTCCTTCCCCCGGAAGCACCCTGAGCCTCACAAATATATGTCCCTGAGGGCTGTGTGACCCCAAGGGACATATTTTTGTGAGGCACAGTGTGCTTCCAGAAGGAGGGAGAGCAGCAAAAATCACGCCCTTCTGCATTCAGCACAGTGGAGTTAAGTGAAGCCTCCAGCAATACAGCTGCATCTCATGTTGCATGCCTTCTGATTTAGTGAGGATGTCAGCCCTTGTCTCTTTATCCCAAGATGAAGATCCTAGCAAGCAATAGGCCTTCCCACCCCCACCCCATGCCACTCCCACCAAGTATGTATGTATTACTTAGAATAGCTTCTATACTGTGCAGAGATATGTAGGTCCAAGAGAGATTTGTGCACGCTGCTTGAGAGACACTTTAAAACATGTGCATGCTGCTTTTGGAGGTGGGGCTGCTCCATGCCTACCAAGCATTAGATGAGTGCCGTTGCAATGTTGCTCTCATTGGGAATGATACTGTGTTGCTCTCCTCGGACAAATGCTGAACCCAGGGGTGGTAGGAGGCCTGTTTTTGCAGGAGGCACAACTAGCTGGTGTGTTACCATATCCCCTTTACCTGGGGACAGTGTATCCAGATTCTGAATTCCTGAACAGGGCTCTGGACAGGATGTTAACTCTACAGTGAATTCTGCACAGCGAGTGACCATTTGCAAGATGGAGCCAAGGTGAGTGGCAGGCTAATGGGAGTTGCTGGTTACCATGGAGATGAAAGGATGCTGTGAAGAGGGGAGAATGATGGTCCCAGCAAGATGAGGGGAAAGGGGAGGCTAAAAACAGATAGTTGGAAGCAGGGATGGCCTACCTGAGGCTCTCCAGTTGTTAGGGGTGTGCACAAAACCGGAAACCCTGGTTCAGTTTGGGTATAGCTGGACTCGAACTGAATTGGATATGGTCTGGTTCTATGCACACTAGAGCTGGGCCCGGCCCGGTTTGGGCCCGGCTTGGGGTAGGGTGGTGAAGGGAGAACAATATTTTTTAAATGGTGGGCTTACTGTCATTGTGGTGCTTTGGGGGGGTGGGGTGCTGCACATAGCTAGGTGTCTCCTGAGGTCCCTCCTCCCACCACTGGCCTCCCCTCAGTCAGGTTATAGTGGTAGCAGAATTTGGACAACACAATGGTGTCTTTGAACCACAGGTTTCAGCACTGAAAATCGCTACTGACTGAGGGTTCAAATTCAGGTTTGGATGCGAAAGCAGAGCTGCAGTTGGGTGATGAAACCGTGGCTTCATGCATTCAGACAATCACTAACGCAAACCTCTGGCACTTTTACCTCTGGTTTGGCATTATGTCCAAATGCAGCCAGTCACTGCCTTTTTCCTTTTGCGGGGGGGGGGGGGGGGGGGCTTCTAGCCCTTTGGATAAAATTATGCCATACAACTTTTTTCAGATCCCTTCCACATATAAGGACAGTTCACATAATCCCCATTAGGGTAGGATAAACCTGCCCTTATTCAGGAGCTGGGTGTGCTTTTGATTTTTGACCATGTGTGAGATAAATACAAGGTTGGAGGTGGGGAGCTTGATTGTCAGTCAAGCCCCAGCTGGGTAGAATGATTTTTCCATCTACCTTGTTCAGAAACTGGGGATGGCATTTGAATAGGGCACATCTGTCCTACCCAGCAGGGACTTGTTACGAGGGTTTGTAACTTCCTGTTTCAGTGTGAACTGCTCTATCATGTTGCACATAGGTGGAAGGCAGTCCTTTCATGCGGTGAAGGGGCAGAACTATAATTGAGAATAGTTCTCCAGGGGCAGAACTATAACTGAGCAGAGCTTCAAAGAACCCAGCCACCCAGCTCCTGAGAGCTGCCTTATCAATGCCCCTCCCACATAGCTAGAGCCCCAGAAGGACCACCTGATCCCAAACAAAAGAGAGCACACAAAATGTCAATTCAGCTAGCAAATACTGGCTGGGAATGAGCCCTGGATGGCTTGCTTGGCCCTTCTGGGGCACTAGCCACAGGGGAGAGGCATAGTCAGATTATGAACTCAGCCCCTAGAGCAGGGCTGCTCAACTTCAGCCCTCCTGCAGATGGTATGTATGTATGTATGTATGTATGTATGTATGTATGTATTTTTATTAGAAGCATTTAATATATCTCCCACTCCAAAGACTCCAGGCAGTGTACAATAACATGTAAATAAAGTAACATTAAAAATTACAATCAATTTTCTTTTTTTAAAAAAAAAACCCCACAAAGGTTAACAAACTAAAATAGATAGTGAAAAGGAAATAGAGTAAACTACAGGGCAAATGCCCAGTGAAAAAGAAAGGTCTTCAGTAAAGATTTAAAGACCAGTAAGGAGGGGGCTAGATGAATCTGAAGGGGAAGAGAATTCCAAAGAAGTGGGGCAGCAAGCAAAAAAGCCCTTTAGTGGGTCCTAGAACTCCGAACCTCTCGAAAATCAGGGACCGACAAAAGGGTTATCTGAAATGATCTAACAGGATGAGATGTAACTGGATAGGAGAGATGGTTCTGTAGGTAAACAAGCGCCAAGCCCTGCAAGGCTTTGATGGTAAGAACCAGGACTTTGAATTGAATCTTGAAGTTAATGGGTAACCAGTGCAGTGACTGCAGGGG
The DNA here is from genome assembly GCF_027244095.1 of Hemicordylus capensis. NCBI lineage: Eukaryota > Metazoa > Chordata > Lepidosauria > Squamata > Cordylidae > Hemicordylus > Hemicordylus capensis. The sequence goes on along the minus strand of NC_069660.1, from coordinate 35,619,875 downwards.
AGGTGTTACCATGTCATATCTTTTGGCACCCATAAGTAGGTGAGCCGCTGCATTCTGGACCCGCTAAAGCTTCCCGATTGTCTTCAAAGGTAACCCTAGGTGAAGCGCGTTACAGTAATCTAAGAGGGAGATGACAAGGACATAAGTCACTGTCGTTAGTGCTTGCCTATCAAGATAAGGGCGTAACTGGCGAACCAGATGAAGCTGGGCAAATACAGTTCTAGCCACAGCCTCCACTTGCTGTTTTGGAGGCATGAGTCCAAAAGAACCCCCAAGTCACGGACAAGCTCCTTTGCGGGCAGCACCACCCCATCCAAGAAAAGATTGAAATCCAGCTGTTGGCTGGTACGAGGGCTGAATAAGAGCAGCTCAGTCTTAGTGGGGTTTAGTCTGAGCTTATTTTGAGTTATCCAGATCTTAACAGCTACCAGACATCGAGTAAGCACAGAGACAGCATCCCCAGCATTGTCTGGTATGGCAATGTACAGCTGAGCATCATCAGCGTACTGATGGACTCTCACCCCAAACCGGTGAAGGACCTGATCCAGCGGCTTCATATAGATGTTCAAAAGGACAGGGGCAAGAACTGAACCCTGGGGAACACCATAAAGGAGTGGCCATGGGTCAGAACACCTGTCCTCAATACATACCGACTGGACGCGCCATATAAAGGCAGGCAGGCCCATGATGAGGGGCCAGAGAGGCGAGGGCTGCCTGGGTGAAAGGAGCCCTGGGAGCCTAGAGGCCCGGCAATCTGAGGTGGTTCCGAGCCACCCTGTGAGGCTAACAGGTGGCCAAAATGGCTTAACCACCAGGCTGAAACTCTGAGGCTGGGCCTACCTGACCCCATCGAGACCAGTGTGGTGCCCTGATAGGGGTCCTTAGAGTTATCCAGGACCATTGTCAGCATCAACTGGTTTCAAGGTTGTTGCATGACATGTAATTTGGGAAGATGCTGCAACACCAGTTTGGCAAAGCTACAGTGCAGTTGTGAAAGTTTTGGGAAGTTGATGAAAGACCATTTTGACAAAGCTACAGTGCAGTTGTGAAAGCTTCAGTGCAATTGCCACAGGGGATGAGGAAGCAGAGACAAGATATAAGCTCAGCCTTCCCCACCTATTTGCTGAAGAACCAGACTTGTTCAGTTCCAGACATCATTTCTGGATCCTGAAGGTGCCATGAAGTCATTGGCTGTTTTTCTCTTTGTGGGACTTCTTGTCATTTGGATGGAATTACCCTCCACCACTGGAAGTAAGATGCTGCTAGTTGAAGGGGGGAAGTCAGTCATCAGTTTTGCTAGCTCTGGGCACAATGAGGAGAGCTAGTCTTGTGGTAGAGAGCATGAATTGTCCCCTTTGCTAATCAGATTTGCATCTGAATGGGAGACTCCATGTGAGAGCATTGTAAGATATTCCAGTTAGGGCATGGGGCCACTCTGGGAAGAGCACCTGCATATTTGCATGCAGAAGGTTCCAAGTTCCCTCCCTGGCATCTCCAATATAGGGCTGAGAGAGACTCCTGCCTGCAACCTTGGAGAAGCTGCTGCTATTCTGTGAAGACAATACTGAGCTAGATGGACCTATGATATGACTCAGTATATGGCAGACTCCTTTGTTCCTAAGGGACACATGCCGCAAATGTTTGGCTGAGTGCTCCAAGACTCCTGTCTGCCTATCTGCCTATCTGCCCCCCTTTTTGGATGAAGCACAGGAACAACGCAACACAGGAAGCTGCCATATATGGAGTCTCTCACTGGACGCAGCACTGGATGGGAAGCAGATGGACTCTTCCTCTCCTCTGCTGGGCTTCAAGGATGTACTGGTGATTAATGGCTTCACAGACTGGAAGAGAGTGTTGGTTTCCTTTAGAATCCAGGAAAAAGGCTTATCACTCAGTCGTGTGTGTTCAAGGTTTGTTTTTGGTTTTGTTAAATAGCAGGTGAGACCTCCTAATCTGTATTGGAATCATGGGATGAGGAGAGGGAAAAATAGATCCTTGGTCTTTGCTGAGGCCACTGTCTGGATTGGCTCCTGCAGGCAAAGGATCCCTTTTCCCTTTTCACAAATGTTCCCTGCTGTTTGCCCCAGGAGGGAAGCTGCCATAGATATGAGACCTGTAACGCTCATCTTTTCAAAATGGTCTTTTGGGGAGGATAATGTTGCTGCTTTTATTCTCCTCATTGCTGCTTGAGATTTATTTTAGTGGCTTGTTGTTGTTTTTTAATGTTGAAATTTGTTTTATATGTTCAGCTGTGTTGTAAATCACCTCAAAGGTGGGATGAGGTGGGATATAACAATTGTGCAGTCTGAAGTCACAAATTCAGAAGTGCAGTCGCTTTCCATGACAGCCCCATAGCCGCACACATCCCACTGGCCACACAGCCCACCTACCTAATGCGATGCAGTAATTTTTTTGGGGGGGGGGCGGTCTGTTACAAGAAGTCAAGGATAGTTTCCTAATCCTATGGAGCTTTCACCTCATGTTGTTATTCACCCAGAATAGTATTCTGGCTGGTCAACCACAAAGAATGGGAGATACGTCTTGTAACAGAAATCAGGAAGAATGGTAATAAGATCAACTGTGGTCCAATATTAAGTTCAGTGGCAAACTGTTGCGATAGCAAGAATAGCATATTATCTCCATTTTGAAAGCAAAGGGATTTGCGTTCAGTCTGAGACCCTGGAGGGAAAAGGAACCGGGGCTGGATACCTGTCCGCCCCTGCAGCACAGCACCACAGGATATACATATGTATAAAATAACAGATAATTTTACTGTGTTGAGCTAGAATTATTCTATTACTGCTTATTTGTTGATCTATATCATGACTTTTTCATATTGCAGAGAAACCTGGGTACTGCCCAAGAGATCGTTGCAGATGCGAGGGCCCTAAACCGAATGAGTGCCGCAATGATTATTCTTGCCGTGGAGCAAAGAAATGTTGTTACTCTTGTTGTGCGATGCGCTGTGTGGACCCAGTAAAAGGTAACTGAGGGACTCCAAAATACTTTTGGGATGTGTGGATTCAGTGCCTAACATACTATAAAAGGACATGCTAGACCAGCAGTGTTTTCTGTAACAGGGATTTCCAGGTGTTGTTGACTACAACTCCCAGAATCCTTAGAGAAAATCCATTGCAGCTGGGGATGATGGGATTTGTAGTCAACAACATCTGGAAATCCCCGTTAAACTGCAGCCCAGTAACACTGCATGCATGTGGGAGTTATGCAAATGAAAAGGTGCACAAATGACATGACACAAGAGTAATGGGAATACTCTTGCATAATGCTGTCTGTGCCACTTGTGTGCATGCAGTGTTACTGGGCTGATGATGCATTCTTGTGCAGCATGTCAGTCCTTGCTCCCCTTTCACAAAGTCTCATGCTGCCATGTCCCTAGTAACTGCAGTTCCAAAGGCCCCATTCCAGAACAGGCTTTTAAAAATGTAACCACACACCATACATGCAGTTCCCAAAGGAATGTGCGGTTTAAAAAACATTTGTGCACTTCAAAAATTCAGGTCATATGAAAGACACATTCTCTTAGATGATGTAAAAAGTGACTGATAAGAATAAAAAAAGGTCAAGTGTGTAGTGTGGGCTCCTCCAGAACCCAGACCCTGATCAAGCATCCCATTTTTCCTTCCCCTGCCAATGATGCTTCATGCAGACTCCACTGCTACTCCCCAGAGTTTTGACCAATGAACATAACACTCTTCTGCAACAGTTCTGTCACATTCCCAGTTCTGAAGACTTTCCCCCTCTCTGTGTAGGCCTCTCAGTGACATGGAATGTAATTCTAGGCAACAAAAGTATGTGTGCACAGAAAAGGAAAATGTACAGGTGTGTGTTGTAGCACAGTGAAAATGTACAGGTGTGTGTTGTAGCACAGTGTTTCTCAACCACTGGTCCGTGGACAGGTGCCGGTCCGCGAAGCATTGGGCACTACTCCGTGAGGCTTCACTAATAAAAATCACCCTCCCAAAACAATTTTGGGCTGGCGGGGGCCACCAGAAGCCATCCAGAGCTCATTTCCAGGCAGCCCTCGCTGCTGGATAACGTTCATTTCACTTCCTCGAAATGAACATTATCCAGCAGCGAGGGCTGCCTTGAAATGAACAACGGAGAACTGCCCAAAATTGTGGTTTTTTTGGCTGCCTGGGGGTGGGGTGGGGGTGAGGGGGGCCACTCCCTTACTAACTGCTGGTCCAGGAAATTGTCCATGAATAATGTACCAGTCCATGACTCCAAAAATGTTGAGAAGCACTGTTGCAGCAGACCGTGCTACACACATTCACCACACTTAAACAGCATTCTGTGCTTCTGAATTTTCTTTTTATAAAGCCTGGATCCTAAAAGCCTCTCTGTGCTCATTTCTGTGGAGGCGGCAGTGCAGGCAGCACCTCGCCCTCATGAAGGGGAGGGAGAACCCTCTGAATGCTGACACCCCTTTAGACAGCCTTGCAGAGAACAAGGGTGCAGAACAAGAGATTAGCCCAAACCAGATTTTACAGACAACTTCCACCGAGAATAAATCCGCACAGCTTTTATGGTGGCAGGGGTGGTTAGTTAATATTCTCAAGCTCAAGCATCACTCATGGCTGCTGAATTTTACCCTTGCTGTTTTCTCTGCTTCTGTTTCAATTGACCTTTGTTGAGATTTTAAAAAAATTCTTCAACTACCCAATGTTTATTATTTAAATCCTAATTTTTATGGTGTTATTTGGTTTTGAGTTGTTTGAGCCACCTTGGGGTTCCTTTTGGGGGCGGAAAGGTGGTTAAAGGTAAAGTTGTGTCATTGAGTCGGTGTTGACTCCTGGCGACCACAAAGCCAAGTGGTTTTCTTTTGTAGCATACAGTAGGGTTTTACCATTGCTGTCTCCTACACAGTAGAAGATGATGCCATTCAGCATGGCCCTTAATAAAGCAAGAGGTAATTCACTCAACCAAAAACTGTGTTCTCCCCTGGTTTGGTAGCTGTGTGCATTCCCAGTTTTTTATTGTGCAGAAGGGTAGGAGGAAAATGGGTAGAAGTGATTGTGTGGAAGCAAGGTTGGGAGGGAAACCTGGGTAGTTTTTCTTCCTACCTTTCTTCCACACAATTATTTCTACCCAGGTTTTCCTCCTACCTTCCTTTTGCACAACCGAAAATTGGGAGCACACACAGCTCCCAAACCCAGGTAGAACACAGTTTTTTATTGTGAATGACCTCTAAGTATGCAGAGAGTGTTGGGTTAAGATCTGGTCTTGTGGCAGCAAGCATGAACTATCCCCTTTGCTAAGCAGGGTTTGACATGGTTTGCATTTGAATGTGTGACTACATGTGAAGACTGTCTGATGTAAGAAATTCCCCTTAGTGAATGGGGCTGATGCTCAGTGGTAGAGCTATGGCCACTCAGTGCTCTGCATGCAGAAGGTCCCAGGTTTAATCCCTGGGATCTCCAGGTAGGTCAGGGAAAGACTCCTGCATAAAAACTTGAAGTGTAGCTTCCAGGTGGCATAGACAATACTGAGCTAGAATGATCAATAATCCAGCTCAGTATAAGGCTGCTTTCTACGTTCCTATAGGAACGACCATCAACAGTAAAGGATCCAACAGTCACGAAACACGGACAGACTAGCACTTGGTAGGGTTGCAATGAAGGCCTTGGAAAGGATATTTAGATGTTGTGACGTGTCTATACCTACAGAGATTAGAATTGCTGAGAGCAGGTTCGCTGAGAGCAGGTTTGGGTCCTGGTGAAAAATTGTTTTTTGCACCCCTACCACAAGGCCACCCCGCTGCTGCCGCCGTCGTCGTGAAATTGCATCCGCCGCAAGCCCCCCACCCCATCTATGTTCTATTCAAACTATGCAGGTACGCTGGAGCGCCTTGCAGTTCTCAAGGGCCTCTGGGCCAGATGATCTGAACCAGCAACCGCTCCCACTCTGCCCGCCACCACAGGGGGGTGCTCAGCACACCCTGTCGCTCCCGCACATGGCAGCTAGAATTATTTTAAAGACGGGTGGTGCAGCAGTAGGGCAGGCCCAGTGTGGCGGCAGAAGACACTACAAAAATATACAATATAGTCAGGAGGACCCGGGCCCCCTTCTGGATCATCAGGCTCTGGTAATTTGTACTGGCTTTCCCCCATCCCTCTCGTGGACCATTACCACTGGTGCTGCCGATGCTGCATGCACTCTATGAGGGCAAGGCAATATTTGTCAAGCTCTCCTTCTCTCTGAAGCCCACTGTGGCTCCCGGAAATATGCCCTTCAAGGCTGTGCAACCCTCAGGGACAGACTTCTGTGATGCACAGTGGGCTTCAGAGAGAAAGGGAGATAATTTAAAATCACCCCTTTCTCAACTCTTATGACAGTACTCGGTGGAACTCAGGATCCATCAAGGGGAAAAGGATCCAATCCAGACGGGGGCCTCGGTAGAGACAGATAATCTATTCAGGGAGATAATTCATGCTTGCTCCCACAAAACCAGCTCTCCTCCCGTGCACATAAGCAGTAATGGAATAATTCTAGCTCAACACAGTAAAATTATCTGTTATTTTAAATTGTTTACATATTTATATCCTGGTTGTAGTGCTGCAGGAATGGGCAGAGATGCAATCCCAAGCATTCCCCCCCCCTTCAGGGTCTCAGCAGGGATGCAAATCCCTTTGCTTTCTAAATCAATATAAAATGCTGCTCTTGCTATTCCAACCATATGTTACTAATTGAGTATCAGACTACAATTGATTTTATTAATTTTATTCTTGTCCACTGTAAGATATTCCCCTTATGTGATGCAATTAACAATACCCTATCTAGCCTCCCATGGGCATATGGACAGTAGCAGGTATCCGGATTAATGAAGCACTGGTGCTGCAAATGCTGCATGCACTCTATCAGGGAGGGGCAAAATTTTCTCGATCTCTCCTTCTCTCTGAAGCCCACTGTGGCTCCTGGAAATATTTCCTTGAAGGCTATGCGACCCTCAGGGACAGACTTCTGAGATGCACAGGGGGCTTCAGGGGGCTGTCACTCTTGTGACAGTGCTCTGCAATAGAAGGATCTCAGGACTGCTGCATCTGTGAAGTGTTAGTCCAGATGTCAGCCAATAGTTCTGGGCTGCTGTAAATTTATATTGTTTTCTGTCTTTTGAAAGAATAATTATAAACGCTAGAAATTAACTTCTCCCAATATTTTCTTCCCAGCACCACCCGGACCATAATTCCTTCTTGATGATGACGAGATGACAGCAGACCAGATACAGAACAGGCCTTTTGACTTGTCTTATATAAGAAGTAGGAAAGAAGTGTAACATATCAGACAGCATGGGGTTCTTTCTGTATCTTTTGGGCAGAACAGGATCTTTCTGTATTCCGATTTTTGACTCATTAAACATGGTTTCATGACAACACATCAAGATGTACCAAATTCTTTGACTATCTGTGATGATTGCTTCTTCTTCTCCTTTTTTTCTTGAATTACATCTGCAGGTGCTCTGCCTGTAGGTTTACAATCTCAGAGATACCAAATGAGGGATGTAAAGATAAAGGAGGAGCTAAAGAGGGACAAGGGAATGGAAAGATAAGGAGAGGGAAATAAAAGACCAGTAACTGAAGACCCATCTGAAAAGAAATAATCTGCAGTATTTACGCAACTAACATAACCCAAATGGGATCATTAAAACATTTAAAAGAGCTTTTAAAACCCTGGAAAACCAGGCCATACCTTGACAATTTAAAACAGTTTAAAAATCCTGGAAGGCCAGACCAAAGAGATAGCTCTTAAGGGCTGTCCTGAAGGTCAATAATGAACTCAGATAACGGATTTCTACCTCCACTGGTGGTATGTTGATGTGTATGTTGGTGGTACATCTGTACCACCAACAGATGTATTGGTGGTAACTGAAGACAGACCTCCTCAGATCACCTTACCGTGCAGTGGGGATTGTACAGAAGAAGGTTCTCTCTAAGATAACTCGGACCTAAACCATTCAGGGCTTTAAAGGTAATAACCAGCACTTTGTATTTTGCCCGGAAACATATTGGCAGCCAATATGTTTCAAAACAGGCATAATATGGTTTCTCTGGGTTGCCCCAGAGACCAATCTGGCTGCTGCATTTTGAACTAACTGGAGTTTCCAAACTATGTACAAAGGCAGCCCCACATAGAGCACATTGCGATAGTCAAGCCTGGAGGTTACCAACTGATGCACCGCTGTTTTTTGGTTGTCCTCTTTGTTATCCCTAATCCAGCCCATTACTGCCTGAAGGCAGGCATTTAGGGAATGAATGCCATTTCCTTTTGATGAAGATGAAAAGGAGAAGTCGATTTGGGTGTCATCAGCATACTGATAACATCCAGCACCAAATCTCCTGATGACCTCACCCAGCGGTTTCATGTTGATATTAAAAAGCATTGGTGACAGAATGGAGCCCTGAGGGACTCCATATAACAGCTCTCATTTTGAGGAGCAACTGTCACCAAGCTCCACCATCTGGAATCTACCCTAGAGATAGGAGCAGAACCACTGCAAAGCAGCGCCCCCTATCCCCAACTCCCCCAGGCAATCCAGTGTGATACCATGTTCTATGGTATTGCACACTGCCAAGAGATCCAAAAGAACCAGCAGAGTCACACTCCCTCTGCGTATTCCCCGGTAAAGGTCATCCATCAGGCCGACCAAGGCTGTCTCAACCCCATAGCCAGCTCTAAAGCCAGTTTGAAATGGGTCTAGATAATCAGTTTCCTCCAAGACTGCCTGGAACTGGTCGGCCACCACCCTCTCAATCACCTTGCCCAACCAAGGGAGATTGGAGATTGGCTTATAACAATCCATCACTAAGGGGTCCAGAGAAGGCTTCTTAAGAAGCGGTCTAACCATTGCCCCCTTTTAGAAAATATAATAAACTAAATACATTTAATTTCTTTCATAAATTGCTTCAAACAGAATGAAGCAAGATGTAAATAATATCTAAATGATATACAAATGGAATATACTGAAGCAGTATAATTCTACAGTTTATTTTTGCAACAGTGTTTTTCTTATTGCAGCCAAGCCAGGATTCTGCTCAAAAGATCATTGTGAATTTATTTATAATTCAATTATGGGCGGGGAATTGGCGCTCAGTTCCCATGATTTCATGGGGGGTGGGGGGCGGGATTGTCACCAATCTTTCTTTCCCTTGGAAGCACACAATTATAGGGCTGTGTGACCCTCAGGGACTTATTTTTGTGAGGCACAGGGTGCTTCCAGATGAAGGGAGAGCAGCAAAAACCACACCTCTATGTAATCTGTGCTATGGAGTTAAATTAAGTCTCCAGCAATATAGGAGCATCTCATGTAGCATGCCTTCAGTTTTACTCAGGATGTCAGCCCTTGTTTCTTTATCCCAAGATGAAGATCCTAGCAAACAATAGGCCTTCCTACTCCCACCCCCATTTATTTCTTACTTAGGATGTCTTCAATTCTGTGCAGAGATCCATAGAGTGCACAGAACTGGTTCCGTGCACATCCCTATTCCTGAACAGGGCTCTGGACAGGAGGTTAATTCTACAATGAATCCTCTACAGGGAATGACAAGTTGCAGGGTGGAGCCAGGGTGAGTAGCAGACTGATGAGAGCTGCTGGTTACCATGGAGATGGGAGGATGCTGTTGAGGGGAGGCTTGTCCAGATTCAGTCTCAGTTTATTAGCCCACATCAACCCATCATGGCCTCCAATCCCCGATTCAGGACATCCACCACCTCCCTAGGATCAGGTGATAAGGAGATATAGAACTGAATGTCATCTGCATATTGCTGACAACTCAATCTAAGTCTCTGGATGACCTCTCCCAGCGGCTTCATGTAGATGTTAAACAGCTTGGGGGACAAAACCGAACCCTGCGGGACCCCACAGGCCAACGGCCACGGGGCCGTGCAGTAGTCCCTCAGCACCACCTTCTGGACCCTCCCCCCAAGAAAGGAACGGTACATCATCTTATTAGCCACTGAATCACAGCACGATTGCTTGTTCCCTACATTCAGATTCTTTCTGCTGCAAGAAATCTCACACTCATTTTGAAAGTATACAGGGGTGCATTGTTTTCTGGATGGAGTCTAAAGAAGTAGGATTTGAACCCTCTACCCCCACATTGAGAAAGAAGAAACCAAACCTCGGAATAAAAAAATTAATACAATGCTTTGTAATACACAAGTAATATTCTAGAGTTAGTGAGAGTGTGTCGAGATGTATGCAATTTTGCACAGAAGCACTGCTCTGAGTCTCTGTGGCTGCGAGAGGTGCTTGCACCCAGGTTATCGTGGTAGCAGAATTTGGCTGACGCAATGGTGCCTTTGAACCACAGGTTTCAACACTGAAAATCACTACCAAATTCAGGTTTGGATAGGTTCAAATTCAGCTTTGGAAGCGAAAGCAGAGCTGCAGTTGGGTGATGAAACCATGACTTCATGCATTTCGATGATCATTAACACAAACCTCTGGCACGTTTACCTCTGGTTCAGCATTATGTCCAAATGTGGGCAGTGACTGCCTTTTCCCTTGGGGGGCTTTTAGCCCTCTGGATAAAATTATTCCCCACAACTTTTGTCAGAACCCTTCCACATATAATGTTCTCTTGACCTTTGCCCGGCATGGTTTATACTATTTGGCAGGGAAGTTGTTGAAGAAGGCCTAGTAGAGATAATAAATGCTTCTCTGAGGGAGGGCAGGATGCTTCCTTGCCTTAAAGAGGCAATTATTAGATCTCTTTTGAAGAAACCTGTGTTGGATCCCTCAGAGTTGAGCAACTATAGGCTTGTCTCCAACCTTCTGTGTTTGGGCAAGGCAATTGAGAGGGTGATGGCCTCCCAACCCCAGGAAGTCTTGGATGAAACTGATTATCTTGACCCATTTCAGACTGGCTTTTGGGTGGGCTATAGAGATTGCATTGGTCGGCCTGATGGATGATCTCCAATTGGGAATTGACAGAGGAAGTGTGACACTGTTGGTCCTTTTGGACTTCTCTGTGGCTTTCAATACTATCAAACATAGTATCCTTCTGGAGCATCTGAGGGGGTTGAGGGTGGGAGGAACTGCTTAGCAGTGGTTCCACTCCTACCTCTTAGGCAGATTCCAGATGGTGTCCCTCGGGGACTGTTGTTCTTTAAAATCTGAACTTTGGTATGGTGTCCTCAGGACTCCGTATTGTCTCTGATGTTGTTTAACAGCTACATGAAACCGCTGGGAGAGATCATCAGGAGATTTGGTGCAGGATGTTATCAGTATGCTGATGACACCCAAATCTTATTCTCCATGTCAACATCATTAGGAGATCATAACATAAATGTAAATAATAATAACCTCCCTAAATGCCTGCCTAGAGGTGGTGATGGGCTGGATGGGAGATAATAAGCTGAATCCAGACAAGATGGAGGTAATTATTGTGTGGAACTCAGGAGATAATTTTTATCTGCCTGTTCTAGATGGGGTCACACTTTCCCAGAAGGAACAGGTACGTAGTCTGCGGGTGCTTCTGGACACAAGCCTCTCCCTGGTGCCCTAGGTTGAGGCACTGGCCAGAGGTGCCTCTTCTCAGCTTTGACTGCTACGCCAGCTGCGTCCATTTCTTGAGATAGATAGATAGATAGATAGATAGATAGATAGATAGATAGATAGATAGATACCTCAGTAGTACATCTGCTGGTCACCACCAGACCTGACTACTGCAATGCGCTCTATGTGGGGCTGCCTTTGTACGTAGTCCAGAAACTGCAGTTGGTTCAGAATGCGGCAGCCAGGTTGGTCTCTGGGTCATCTCGGAGACACCATATCACTCCTATCTTACAAGATCTACACTAGTTGCCGATAGGTTTCTGGGAAAATACAAGGTTATAACCTATAAAGTCCTAAACAGCTTGGTATTTAAGAGAGTGTCTTCTTTGTTAGGAACCACACCACCCATTAAGATAATCAGGCGAGGTTGTCTGTAGTTGCCACCGGCTTGTTTGGTGGCTACTTGGGGATGGGCCTTCTCCATTGCTGCCCCAAGGCTTTGGAATGCACTCCCTGCTGAAATAAGAGCCTCCCACTCTCTTACAACTTTAAAAATGGCAGTCAAGATGTATTTGTTCACCCAGGCTCTTAATTAGATACTGTTTTAATAGTTTGATGGCTTTTAATAGTTTTAACATTGTTTTAAATTTTAAATTGTTGTAATATTTTAGCCTTTTTACTTGTTGTTTTTATTGTTTTTTTGTAAACCGCCAGAGACCTGCATTTTGGGTGGTATATACATACATTAAATAAATAAATAAATAAAAATATATAATGACAGTTCACATGATCCCTATTAGGGTAGGATAAACCTCCTACCTTAATTCAGCAGCTGGGCATGCTTTCAATTTTTGACCATGGGGCGCTTCTCATGATCAGCAAACATCAGGCTAGCAGAGGCTAGCCCGATTTTTGGTGACTGTAAGAACCACCGGGCTCGCAGCCGAGCCCGGTGGTTCTTGAGCGGGTAACCCGCTCGAGAACCCCTGCTAAAAAGCAGGTTTGCGGAACGAGCGCTCCTGCAAACCTGCTTTTTGCAATCGTGAGTAGCCGCACCACGCCTACTCATGAGTAGACTCCCCCCCAGCCGGGAGGCAAAAAGCTGCCTCCTGGCTCGGGGGTCTCCCCAGTATGCCCTGCTCAGTCGCTCAGGGCATACTGGGGCTTGCGGGGGCCGCGCAGCCCCCGCTCCCCCCACCCCCTGCCGGCTCCATCACGGAGCCGGCAGAGGCGTAACTAGGGAAAATGGCACCCGGGGCAAGCACGGACATTGCGCCCCCCCTCCGTGTCCCCCCCACCTCCCCCCTACATACATCTGACTGACACACATGTTTCAGAAAACTTTTATTTTAAAAATTTAAAAAATTACAAAAATTACCAAAAATTTCAAAATGCACTACATACTTAGGTTTTTCCTCACAACAACCCTGTGAAGTTGGCTTGTATCTCAAACATCAGGATTATGATGCAATGATGATTATTATGATTATGATGCCCCTCCCTCACGCCCTGGTTCTGTTCCTGACTTTCCCTTGTGAGTGACTGTATTTTAACAAAACGAAAACCAAGGACTCCAAAGTAATTCGAGGGACTAGGGTGATAGTGCTAAAGACTCCTTATTCTCCCGCTGTTAAAGAAAGACTCCCCTTTTCCAAAACTGTGCGCTATTTACACCAGAAAAGGTTTCAAATGGAGGGGGAAGCATTTATGCATTTATGCTTTGTTTTATGTTACGATTTCAAAGTTAGAAAAACTATAAAAGGGCCATTTTAGAGAAGATATGCACTGCCTTAGTTGCAAATCCTGCTTTTTTGAGATTCCCTGCAATTGAATAAAGCGATAATATACACCTTTGCTATTTAAATTGGTTGGAGAGTATTTATGACAATAAAAAATGAAATGGCATTTCAGATGCAACACTGGTTGCCTAAGACCACTCAGATTTAACTAATCTTCATCACATTGACAAAAAGAGCAATTAAAATTAAAATCCATGACTAAAACCAAACCACTTGGGGGTTGTTTTTAATGAAAGGTGGTATATAAATTTAACAATAAATGTTTAGAAGAATATACTTTCACCCCCTGCCCAACCTACAATTAATTCCAGCTTAATTTCAAAGGGCTTCAAGTTTTATTTACAAATTGCTTGGCAGCACAAATGTTTAAGTAATCGCTAATTGCTCCTAATGATAGTTTTACTTATTGTTAAATTTATATACCACCTTTCATTAAAACATTCTCTGTTCATCTGATTTTCAGTCTGGTTAATTAAATTGGTGGAGGTTTAGACTTTCCTGATGGGCTGAAACAGCTAATCCATTTTGATGATGACATATAATTAAATTAGCTTGCATTACATAGTGAAAAAGTCCAGGAAGGGAGAGATGGGGGGATGTGGAACCCAAGGTTCCACATCCCCCCATCTCCCCCTCCCTGAACCTTTTCAGTTAAAACGTGGTTAGATTATAGGGGAGGAAGGACTTGAATGAGCAAAAAGGGGAACTGGTTCGGGCGTTCAGGAAGTTGTTCAAAAGAGGGGGGAGTTCAGGAAGTTTGCTCTGGTGCGTGTCCTCCTCTTGACGCATGCGCGACTGGTGGCGGGGTGGTGGGGCGTGCCGGGGAGTGAGAGTGACTTGGACTACAAAGACGCCGCAGTGCCCAGTGCTGGATGAGCAATGCCAATGGGGGGGGGGGGCGGCGCCAGGACTGGGGGAGGGGGACTGCTCTGCAAAAAAATAAATAAATAATAAATAATTAAAAAAAAATTTTCCCCGGCAAATCGGCAGGGGCACTTTTTGGCGCCCCCTGCCAAGTGGCGCCTGGGGCACGTGCCCCCCTGCCCCCTATAGTTATGCCTATGGGAGCCGGCCATCATGTGGGCAGCCGATCCAGCCGCCCAGGGCTCCCCGCTCACCAGGGAAAACCGGGTCTCACTGATCATGAGACCCGGTCCCATGTGTGAGGTAAAAACAAAGTCGGAGGTGGGGAGTTTGATTGTTAGTCAAACCTCAGCTGGGTAGGAAGATTTTCCCATCTACCTCAGAAGCTGGGGTTCGAATCTAGGTAGGGTATGTCTGTCCTACCCAGCAGGGGCTTGTTACAAGGGCTTGTAACTTCTTGTTACAGTGTGAACTGACCTATTAAGTAGCACATAGGCAGAAGACTGTTCTTTCATGAGGTGAGGTGAAGTGGTTATCTCCAGGGACAGAGCTATAACTGAGCAGACAGCTTCAGAGAACCTGGCCACCCAGCTCCTGGAAGCTGCCTTATTGATGCCCCTCCCCTGTGCTAGAGCCCCAGAAGGAGCACACAAGCCCTCCAGGGCTCATTCCCAGCCAGCGTTTGTTGGCTGAATGGACATTTTGTTTGTTACCTTCCTAGCGGAGAGAACAAACAAAACATGTACCCAGCCAGCAAATACTGGCTGGGAATAATCCCTGGAGGGCTCGCATGGCCATTTTCTGGGGGCTGTAGCCATGCCCCTTGCATGTGATGTCACACACATGTGGGCATGGCCAGAGCTCAAGAGGGCCCGTGCAAGCCAATTTCCAGCCAATGTTTGCAGGCTGGATGCATTTATTTCCCTTTATTTCCCTCCAGTGAAGGAGAGAAAGGGAAATAAATGTACCCAGCCAGCATACGCTGGTTGGGATTCTGCTCTGGAGGGCTTGCACAGGCCCTACGGAGCTCAAGCTATGCCCCTTGTATGTGATGTCATGTGCAAGTGGCGTCATTGGTCCATGCATGGTGCATTCATGGTGGGGCCTCTGGTAATGGGGGAGATCCTGTGTTCCCGTTCCCTGGCTCCACCACTGGCTACCTCAGAAGGTGAAGTTGGGGTGTCAGCAGAGCAGCAAGATGCCACTTGCCGCTGGCATCAGAGCACCTCCTTGGGACCCACTGAGCCCTTACAAATGAGAGCTTCTCCTCATGCTGACCCCCAATGGGGTTGTGGGGCAAGGCAATTTTTGCCACCTCTCCTCAGCAACTGTAATACCTTAGGCTGCCCCTCAACACAGGAAGGCCTTTGGTTTTTTACAGGGTAAACTCTGCCAAGGAAAAATCCCCATTTACCATTCCTAGAAGGGAGTGAGTTTTCTTAGACGGGACTGCCCTCTAATTAGTATGAGGTTGACAGAAGTTCTTTGTAGGGCGTATATTTTCTAGGTTATAAAGGACCATGGCAAGTGTCATCATCAACTGGTTTCAGGAGTTGTGGCTGTTGCACCACATGTAATTTGGTAAGATGATGCAAAACACATTTGGGAAAGCCGCTGTACAGTTGTGAAAGCTAAAATGCAATTGCCACAGGGAATGAGGAAGCAGAGACAAGATAAAAACTCAGCATTTCCCACCTATTTGCTTAAAAAAACCCCAGACTTGTTCAATTCTGGACAGCATATCTGGACATCATATCTGGATCCTGAGGGTGCCATGAAGTCACTGGCTGTTTTTCTCTTTGTGGGGCTTCTCGCCCTTTGGATAGAATTACCTCCCACCACTTGTGCTGGAATCAGAAGAGGTAAGATGTGAACTCAGCTGCTGGCTGAAGGGGGAAATCAGTCGTCGGCACAAGGAAGGAGAGCTGGTCTTGTGGTCAGGCATGGAGGGAGGCAAGAAGAGGCCCAGGTTCTGTAGCAACCATGGTCCACTCATCTCACCCCCTGCATCTGATGTCAGCCATGCCCCCCCCGCGTCTGACGTCAGATGAGGGAGCATGGCTTAGCTCCTGTGCGGCCCCTTTTGGGAGCTAAATCATGCCCCCCACATTTTACATCAGCAACGGGGGCATGTCTGGGGCATGAGGTGCAGAGCCTGAGGGGCAGTGGCCCAGGTTATTTGAACCTGATCGCTCAGTGGTGGCTCTGCCACTGCTTGTGGTAGTGAGTACGATTTTCCCCCCTTTGCTAAGTAGGTTTGCATCTGAATGGGAGACTATATGTGAGAGCACTGTAAAAGATTCCCCTCAGGGGATGGGGCCGCTCTGGGAAGAGCACCTGCATGCTTGCATGCAGGAGGTTCCAAGTTCCCTGCCTGGCAGCTCCAAGATAGGGCCGAGAGAGACTCCTGCCTGCAACTTTGGAGAAGCCGCTGCCATTCTGTGTAGACAGTACTGAGCTAGATGGACCTATAGTCTCATTCAGTATAAGGCAGCCTCCTCTGTTCCTAAAGGACACATGCCTCAAATGTTTGGCTGAGTGCTCCAAGCCTCCTGCCTGCCTGTCCGTTCCCTGCCCCACCCCATTTTGGACTTAAAAATTCCAGTCTAGCAGGTGCCCCCTATCATGGCCTCCTCATCACTGAGCCTCCCCACTCCATAGAACTGTAATGGGAAAAGGGGATGGGTAGGAACCTTTGGCCCATTTGGGCCAAAGCACCTTTGGCCCATTTCCTCTTTGAGTCCATTTACATGGATTTCAAAATTTTTACACAGAGAGAGGAAAAGATGATTATACTGAGACAGTACTTTTTGCGGGGTATGGGGACCTGGGCTCAAAGAAGGTGGTGATGGCCCAGGAGCAGAAGGTGGGTAGCCTCCCCTCTAGAACGTATTGATAACCCCCTAAAATGCACTGGTTTTTTAAACTGCCTACAAAAAAAGGAAGATCAAGGGGTGAGATAGTAATGCAGAGGGACTTCTTACCCAAATGTCACCTGAGCTTTTTTCCACACAGGGCTTTTAGCTTGCATCTCCTCCAAACTGAGGGTGTCCATTCACATATCGGCCATATTTACCCCGAAGTCCCTGTGAGTTATCAGGGAGCACTTAACACACAATCTGGGTTTTTCATTGCATGTTAGAGTGTAGTCCAATTTATATACAGGGTAAAAAAAATCTGCTTTTGTGGCAGGTTTTGGGGGGCAACTTCGAACTTGCAGTAAAGCCTCATAGTAAACTTGTGGTAAAGCCTGCTGTGTGAAAAATGCCTATGTGGCAAAGACTGCCACAACAAGTGAGTTAAAAAAGGGAGAGAAATTTTGGACCCAATCCTAATAGGATCCTAGCATCACCCATGGTCAGAACATGCCCACTGGTGGGCCACTGTGTGAAACAGGATGCTGGATTAGATGGGCCTTGAGCCTGATCCTGCGGGGCTGTTCTTATGTTTTTATGGCAGATATAACAAGGATGTATAAAAGGGATCTGGATTTTTGCTTCCCCAAATTTCTCCTGCTGTTTGCCCCAGGAGAGAAACTGCTATTGATGCAAGAAATTGAAAGCTTATCTTTTCAAAAATTGCTTGGGAATTTTTATCTTATTTTCTTGGGAAAATAAGGTTGCCGCTATTAATCTCCTTGTTGGTGCTTGAGGTTTTTTTCCTTTTTTCTTTTTAGTGGCTTGATATTTTAATGTTAAAATTTGTTTTATATGTTCAATCAGTTTGCAGATTGTCTTGTATGAGGAGGTAGGATATAAGAAGTGGTGTTGACACAAATTCAGAAGTGCAAGCTGTCTCTAGCAAAGCACCATAGCCATAGGCGTAACGATAGGGGGGGCAGGGGGGGCACGTGCCCCAGGCGCCATCTTCATTGGTCACGTGGGGGGGCGCCGCCATGACCCCCACCGATCCCCGAATTTTTTTTTAATTTTTAATACAAATTTCGCCGGGAAGGGAGCACGTCGGCGCCCCCTCCCACGAGCGGTCCCTTCCGCCCCTGCCCCCCCACTTCTTTCCTGGCTGGCCTGCCGGCAGGCGCCTCAACAGAACGGGCACCTTTTGCTCACTGGCTGCTCTCAGCTCGCTGGCTGCAGTGTCGCTCTCAGGCTGATCAGCAGCAGGCGCCGGGCCAGCCAGAATTTAAGAAGAGTCCCTTAAGAGGCCCTCTAGTGGCTTGTTGCAACAACAAGTTGCCAGCGCCGCCGGGTCTCTAGTGTACAGAATCACTTCTGCTTCCAGGCTGCTCCGTCTGTGGAGCTTCTCTCTCCGTTTCCTTGATGCGCTGCTGGGCTGCTGCTTAAATGCAATCATCGCTGCTTGTTTTCTGATGCTTCCCTTCTGGGGGGGGGGGCGTGTGTGCTTTCCAGAAGGCGTGCTTGCCTTGGGACCCGGCTTTCGAGCCTGGGGAGAGGGGGCAATACGGAAGAGAAGTGTGTGTGTTGGTTCCCCCCCCCCCCGCCCCTTCCTCCACGCTGCTTCCCCTCTCGCCTTCCTTCTTCATTTTACTCTTATTTACTTTTGGATGGATGGATTGCGCTCCTTCCTAAGCCCTGTGTATGTGTGTGTGTGTGTTGGTTCCCCCCGCCCCTTCCTCCACGCTGCTTCCCCTCTCGCCTTCCTTCTTCACTTTACTCTTATTTACTTTTGGATGGATGGACTGCGCTCCTTCCTAAGCCCTGTGTGTGTTGTGTGTGTGTTGGTTCCCCCCGCCCCTTCCTCCACGCTGCTTCCCCTCTCGCCTTCCTTCTTCACTTTACTCTTATTTACTTTTGGATGGATGGACTGCGCTCCTTCCTAAGCCCTGTGTGTGTTGTGTGTGTGTTGGTTCCCCCCGCCCCTTCCTCCACGCTGCTTCCCCTCTCGCCTTCCTTCTTCACTTTACTCTTATTTACTTTTGGATGGATGAGGGCTGCTCTCCTTCCTAAGCCCTGTGTGTGTGTGTTTGTTTGTTTGTGTCCCCCCACCCCCACTCCCCCCACGTTGCTTTCCCCAGGCGCTTTCTTTAGGGTTGTGCTCCTTCCTTAGCCCTGTATGTGTTTTTTTCCCGTCCCCTCTGCCCTGCCACTTCCCCCACGTTGCTTCAAGTCTGATGTTTGAAAAAAATTGCTTAGTTGGTTTTAAGTGCTTCTAGAGAATTCTAAGAGAATGGTATCAGTGTTCATAGGCAGCATGCAGCATGAGTGCAACACACATGCACAGTTCTTGGACCTTCCCAGCTTTTGGTGAGCTAAAGTCTCTTTCTCCCTTTTTAAAAGGTTTGTTTGTACTATTCAATTTCTTAACACACGTTTGCCCTTTTGAAGAAAGATTGTTTCATGAGGGACATGCAGTTACCATTTCTGTGATTATGACTCCACTTTTTGCAGCAAATACCATCATGGATGTAGTTGGCATGAATCTCCAGGATACTATTGAAAACTATCTTAGAGATGTAAATGGCTTGATATTGTGAAATATTGGAGGGGGGGCCCCACATATCGCTTCAGTCAGAGTTGGCAGTCCTATATAGGTGTTTCCATTCGAACCCACAACCTTTTGCTCCCTAGGCAAGTTACTTCCCTGCTGTGCCATTAGGTGTGGCTTGTATTCCTTGTAAATCTAGGAGTAGGCAGTTGTGGGGTGTGTGTGTGTGTGTAGGATCTTGATTATGGAAGTTGGCTGAGTGTCAGGATGGGACAGGTGTCTTGTGTGTGTGCTGCAGTAGTATTTAGGAACATAGGAAGCTGCCATATACTGAGTCAGACCATTGGTCTATCTAGCTCAGTATTGTCTACCCAGTCTGGCAGCGGCTTCTCCAAGGTTGCAGGCAGGAGTCTCTTGCAGCCCTATCTTGGAGATGCTGCCATGGAGGGAACTTGGGACCTAGATGCTCTTCCCAGAGTGGCTCCATCTCCTGAGGGGAATATCTTCCAGTGCTCACACTTCTAGTCTCCCATTCAAATGCAAACCAGGGTGGACCCTGCTTAGCTAAGGGGCGGCGGCGGGGCACGCACGGCAGGGGGGCGCAATTTCAGTGCTTGCCCCGGGCGCCGTTTTCCCTAGTTACGCCTCTGACCATAGCCATACTCTCCTGACAGCCATGCCCACCCCAATGGCCACATCTCACTTAGATGCAATAATCTGCAACAATAATAATAATGCAAGAATAGCATATCATTTCCATGTTGAAAGCAAAGGGATTTGTGTTCCTGCTGAGAACCTGGAGTGGAAAAAGTACCAGGACTGCATCACTGCCCACCCCTGAAGCACTACATCATGGGATACAAATATGTGGATATAAAATAACAGATAATTTTACTGTGTTGAACGAGAATTATTCCATAACTGCTTATTTGCTGATCTATGTTTTATGACTTTTTTTATTGCAGGCAAACCTGGGTTATGCCAATTAGATAGTTGCATATGCACTGGCAATCAAACTAATGAGTGCCACAATGATTCTTTTTGCCCTGCAGCAAAGAAGTGTTGTTACTCTTGTTGTGCGATGCGCTGTGTGGACCCAGTACCAGGTACTTGAGAGATTCCAATATACTTGTGGGATGTGTGGATTCAGTGCATACAAGGACATGCCAGCCCAGCAGTGTTCCCTGTAACAGGGATTTCCAGGTGTTATTGACTGCCACTCCCAAAATCCTCTGAGAAAATCCATTGCAGCTGGGGATCCTGGGAGTTGCAGTCTACAACATCAGTATACAACTAAAATAAACATGGTAGACATTGATTGATTAAGTGTCGTCAAATCAGTGTCGACTCTTAGTGACCACATAGATAGATTCTCTCCAAGATGATATGTCTTCAACTTGGCCTTTGACGTCTCAAGTGGTGTATTCATTGCTGTTGTAATCGAGTCCATTCACTTTGCTGCTGGTCGTCCTCTTTTTCTCTTTCTGTAAACTTTTCCCGGCATTATGGACTTCTCTTTTTTTTGCAAATTAAATTTTTATTGATTTTAACAACATTCTTATTAACATTCACAACAAATAAACAAATATGGACTTCCCGCTCACACCTCTTTGTGAATCATCAACTATAAAATTTACCTTTGCTATAATAATAATAATTCAAAACATTGATTTAAACCTTACAAACACAATTTTAATCTACCCAACCTGCTATTATTACTAAATTTCAAACCCTGCTGTAAAATCCATACTAGGAAAATAGTTCTTTAAATACAGCAAGAATGGTTTCCAATCTTCTTTAAAGCATTCTAAATATTTATCTCTTATCAATACTGTAAGTTTTGCCATCTCCGCATATTCTAAAATTTTTATCAGCCAATCTTCTTTTGAAGGGAGTTCATTGCTCTTCCATTTCTGTGCATATATTATTCTGGTAGCCGTAGAAGCGTATATAAAAAAATGTTAAATCAGTTGTAGAAAATACACCTTGTGTTATTCCCAGCAGGAAGGATTCTGGTTTCTTAGGAAATGTCCTTTTAAGTATTTTCTTTAACTCATCATATATCATATCCCAATAGGCCTTAGCCTTCCTACAAGTCCACCACATATGAAAAAAGGTACCTTCAGAATGTCCACATTTCCAACATTTGTTTGAAACATTTTTATACATTAATGCCAATTTTTTTGGTGTCAAATACCATCTATACATCATTTTATAATAATTTTCTTTTAAAGCATAACATGCTGTAAATTTTAAATAAGTTTTCCATAATTTTTCCCAGGCTGCCATTTCTATATTACACCCCACATCTTGAGCCCACTTTACCATAGTCGTTTTAACCACTTCATCTCTTGTCTCCTCCAAAAGCAAAAGCTTGTACATTTTAGAAACTAACTTTTCATCATTTTCACATAACTCCTTCTCAAATCTCGACATCTGATCTTCAAATCCAACTCTAAGATCCTTCTTATACATTTCATTTAGCTGGTGATACTGAAACCAATCTCTAACCCAGTTTTGAACTTCAATTAAACACTTTAATTTACAGTCCTTTTCTTGAAAATATAACAAATCCCTATAAGTACCCCATTGCGATTACATATTTGTTTCTTTACGTGTTAAAGCGTCAGTCGGAGATACCCATAATGGAGTTTTAGGTTCCAGCCAATTTTTATATTTTAACCATACCCTCATTAAACTCCTTCTCACATAATGATTCAGAAAGTCTTTATGTATTTTACTTTTTCCATACCACAAATATGAATGCTATCCAAACCTTCTATAAAATCCCTCCAAATCAAGTATTCAAGGATTTCTTAATGTTATCCATTCTTTTAACCACGTCAAACAAACAGCATCAAAATACAACCTTAAGTCTGGTAGGGTAAGACCACCTCTTTCCTTTGCATCTGTTAAATTCTTAAAATTAATTCTTGGTCTTTTCCCTTGCCAAACAAACTTAGTTATATCCTTCTTCCATTGCTTAAAACAAGTTAAAGTGTTGATTATAGGAATAGTCTGAAAGAGAAATAACATTTTAGGCAGGACATTCATTTTCACCACTGAAATTCTTCCCATTAAAGACAAATTCATGTTAGATCATCTTTGTAAATCAATTTTCACTGTATTCCATATTTTGACATAATTATTTGAAAACAACAAAGAATTGTTATTTGTGAGCCAAACCCCCAAATATTTGATTTTCTTCTCCGCTTTCAACTCACTTATTTCAGATAGTCTGTCCTTAGATTTCTGATCCATATTTTTAGTCAGAACCTTCGTTTTGGTCTTGTTTATGTAAAATCCAGCCAGTTGGCCAAATTGTTGTATTTTTTCCAAAAGTCTTTCAATCTTGTCCATTGGATTTTCTAAAAAGAGCACAACATCATCCGCAAAGGCTCTCAATTTGTAGTCTTGTTTCCCAATTTTGGGGCCTTGTAGTTTATCATCTTCTCTAATACTTCTACAAAGCACTTCTAGGACTAATATAAAAAGCAATGGGGAAAGTGGACATCCTTGTCTAGTCCCTTTTTGTATTTTGCAATTATCTGATAATTCCCCATTTACAAAATACATAAAGACTTTTTGAACCACTATGTGAGAAGGAGTTTAATGAGGGTGTGGTTAAAATACAAAAATTGGTTTGAACCTAAAACTCCGTTATGGATATCTCCAATTGAAGCCTTATCACGTAAAGAAGTAAATATGCAAATATGTTGGGGTACCTATAGGGATTTGTTACATTTTCAGGAAAAGGATTGTAAGTTAAAAAGTTTAACTGAAATACAAGACTTGGTTAGAGATTGGTTTCAGTATCATCAGTTAAATGAGATATATAAGAAAGACTTTAAAGTTGGATTTGAGGATCAGACTTCAAATTTTGAGAAGGAATTATGTCAATATGATGAAAAATTAGTTTCTAAAATGTATAAACTGTTGCTTCTGGAGGAGACAAGAGAGGGAGTGGTTAAAACGACTATGATAATAAAGTGCGCTCAAGATGTGGGGCGTAATATAGAAATGGCAGCCTGGGAAAAGTTATGGAAAAATGATTTAAAATTCACTGCATGTTATGCTATAAAAGAAAACTATTATAAAATGATGTATAGATGGTATCTGACACCAAAAAAATTGGCATTGATGTATAAAAATGTTTCAAACAAATGCTGGAAGTGTGGACATTCTGAAGGCACCTTTTTTCATATGTGGTGGACCTGTGGGAAGGCTAAAGCCTATTGGGATATGATTTATAATGAATTAAAGATAATATTTAAAATGACATTTCCTAAGAAGCCAGAATCCTTCCTGCTGGGAATAACACAAGGTGTAATCTCTACAACTAATTTAACATTTTTTATGTATGCTTCTATGGCGGCCAGAATTATATATGCACAGAAATGGAAGAGTAATGAACTGCCTTCAAAAGAAGATTGGCTGATAAAAATTTTGGAATACGCGGAGATGGCAAAACTTACAGCACTAATAAGAGACCAAAACTTGAAATGTTTTAAAGAAGACTGGAAACCATTCTTGTTGTATCTAAAGAATTACTTTCCTACTATGGACTTTACAGCAGGGTTTGAAATTTAGCAAAAAACTGCAGGTTGGGTAGATTAGCTATGTTTGTAAGGGTTTGAATTTATGTTTTGAATTATTATTATAGCAAGGGTAAATTTTATAGCTGATGATTCACGAAGAGATGTGTGCGGGAAGTCCACCTTTTTGTGTGTATTTGCAATGAATGACTGTTAAAATTAATAAAAATTGAATTTGGGGAAAAAAAGAAAATTCCCCATTTAAAATGATCTTAGCATATTGCTCTGAATAAATTGTCTTTATTGCCCTAATAAAATTACTGCCAGCGCCCATAGTCTCCACATAAATTGCCAAGAAACGTTATCAAAAGCTTTCTCTGCATCCAAAAAAATCATCGCCATCTGTTTATCATTATGTTTTTCATAATACTCCAATACATTCAAAACTGTTCTCACATTGTCTCTCAATTGTCTCTTTGGCAAGAAGCCAGCTTGATCCTCATGAATAAAAAGTCTTAATATAACCTTCATTCTTCTTGCCAAAATGGCAGCAAAAAGTTTATAGTCATTATTTAAAAGTGAGATTGGTCTGTAATTTTTAACTTGCATTAAGTCTTGAGCTGGTTTTGGGATTACTGCAATATTTGCATACTTCCAAGAATCCGGCATAATCCCCTTTTGCAAAATGTCATTCATAGTCCATTGCAAAGGCTGTGAAATTTGATCTTTAAATGATTTGTAGTACAAAGCTGACAATCCATCAGGTCCTGGGGCCTTGTTGGCCTTGCTTTGATTTATTGCTTCTGTTATTTCCATGATTGTTTTCGGAGCATTCATAATTTCTATATGTTCCTTAGAGAGTTTTGGAATATTTTTAGTCCTAAGAAATTGCTCAATTTTTGTATCTTCTACTGTTTTGCCTTTATATAATTCTGAATAGTATTTTTAAAATTCTCCTCTTATTTCCTTACCATCATAGGAAAGCCCATTTTTTGTAAGTATTTTAGATACGTAGTTATTTTTTTTCTCAGATCTAATTTTCCAAGCCAACAACTTGCCTGGTTTATATGCGAACTCAAATGACCTTTGCTTAGCATACTTCAAGTTCCTTTCAACTTCATTTGCTACTAACATAGAAAGTTGTTGTAGTAACATTTTGATAGCGCAGCATTATGGACTTCTCAAGGGAGTTGGGTCTTCGCATAAGATGTCCAAAGTATGATACTATGAGTCTGGTCATTTGTGCTTTGAGTGAAAATTCTGGATTGATTTTCTATGACCTATGATCCATTTGTTTGTTTTCCTGGCTGTCCATGGTATCCTCAAAAGTCTTCTCCAGCACCAAAGTTCAAAAACATCAATGCTTTTTCTATCTTTCTTCTTCAAAGTCCAGCTTTCACATCCATAGAGTGTCACGGGAAAACCCATTGTCTGAACAATTCTAATATTTGTAGGTATAGACACGTCACAGCATCTAAATATCCTTTCCAAGGCCTTCGTTGCAACTCCACCAAGTGCTAGTCTGTGGTGTATTTCTTGACTGCTGGATCCTTTACTGTTGACGGTTGATCCTAAACGACAGACACTATCCACCACTTCAATGTCTTCATGATAAATTCTGAGACTGGCTGCTGTACCCGTTGTCATAGTTTAGTCTTCTTGACATTTAGCTGTAGTTCCATTTTTTCACTCTGCTCCTTGACTTTCATTACTAGAGCTTGCAGATCATCCGCATTCTCAGCTGTCAGAGTGGTCATCAGTGTAGCGCAGGTTATTGATGTTCCTTCCTCCAACTTTAAACCATGCTCTTCTTCCAGTATAGCTTCTCTCAGTATATGTTCAGCATATAAATTGAATGAATAAGGAGAAAGTACACAGCCTTGTCTTACTCCTTTGCCGATCTGGAATCAGTCTGTTTCACTGTGATCCATCTAGACCAGTGATTCTCAAACTTGGGTCCTCAGGTGTTATTGGACTTCAACTCCCATAATCCCCAGCCTCAGTGGCCTTTGGTTGGGGATTATGGGAGTTGAAGTCCAATAACACCTGAGGACCCAAGTTTGAGAATCACTGATCTAGACTATGGCTTCCTGTTCTGTGTATAGGTTTCATGAGAATGATGAGATGTTCTGGGACACCCGTTTTCCTAAGGATATTCCACAACTTGGGATGGTTGATGCAATCAAAGGCTTTTCTGTAGTCAATAAAGCACATATTGAGGCAAGTCTCGCAATTGTGAGAATCGCCAAAATGGGGTTTGCAGGGAGAGAGGGCTCCGTCCACTCTCCCTACAGACAAGCACTGCTGCAGCCCTGGGCAGCCGGATCATCTGGCCACATGACTGCCGGCTCCATCATGGAGCTGGCGGGAGCTGCAGGGATCAGGGGCCGTGTGGCCCCTAGAAGTTCCCTGGCCACGTTTTTGCTTTTACAACTGAGCTCTTCCACCTCCTTGCACCAATAATGTAATCAATTTGATTTCTGTGTACTCCATCTGGTGATGTCCATGTGTATAGGCGCCACTTTGGTTGTTTGAAGACTGTATTAGCAATGAAAAGATCATTGGCTTGGCAGAAACTAATAAGTCGTTCTCCTGCTTCATTTCTGTTTCCTAGGCCACACAGTCCACCTGTGTTTCCCTCCTTGTCATTTCCAACTTTGGTATTCCAATCTCCAACCACCACCAGCTCATCTTGCTTGCATGTTCTGTCAATTTCAGCTTGAACTTGAGTATAAAACTCATCAACTTCCTCTTCTTCTGCATCAATCGTTGGGGCATAGACTTGAAAAACTGTCATGTTAAAGGGTTGTCCATGAAATCTAATTGATATTAGTCAGTCACTGACCACATTGTACTCAAGTACTATCATTGCTATATCCTTCCTGACTATGAAAGCAACACCGTTCCTTCTTTGTGTGTGTGTGTGTGATCTGAGTAGTAAATGGTATGATTTTCTGACTGGAAGTGTCCTATTCCAGTCCATTTTAATTCACTGGTGCCCAAGATGTCAATCTCTAGTCAATTCATTTCATCTTTCACTGTGTTGAGCTTACCCATATTCATGCTTCTTACATTCCACGTTCCCATCATATTTCTTTCTTTGCAGCTTCGGATTTTCTTTTTCCGCATGGCAACATCAGCCGCTAGATGTCCAAAAGACTTTGATCTAACCTATTCATAAACACCGTCAGTACTCTGAGAGATCCTCAGCTCTTCCTCAGTAGCACGCTGAGTATCATCTGACCTGAGGGGCCCATCTCCTGGCACTACATCGACAATCATTCTATTTTGTCTATCCATGTGGGGTTTTTGTTTTTGGTTTTTTGCAAAATACAGGAGTGGTTTACCATTGCCTTCTCCCACTCAGTATGAAATGATGCCTTTTTCGTTGTCACTGAAGTGATCGTCTGCCTCCAGCACCTTCCTATATTGCTGCTGCCCAATATAGGTACCTGCTTGCTTTAGCTGAGCAGTTGGATGACCTTCACGCTTTGGGTGACCTTACTGGGAGTATATCTCCTGGCGTACTTCTCTTATGCCTCCCAGGAATGCCCCCCTGCTGCCACGATGAAGTAGCATAGCAGGATTTGCGGGGGGTGGACTGGGATGGCAGATATAACAAGGATGTATTGGTGATAAAGCCACCTAACAGTGCAGTGGGGAAATAATTGACTAACAGGCAGAAGGTTGCCTGTTTGAATCCCCGCTTGTAGTATATTGGGCAGTAGCGATATAGGAAGATGCTGAAAGGCCTCATCTCATACTGCGTGGGAGAAGGCAATGGTAAACCTCTCCGGTATTCTTCCAAAGAAAACCACAGGGCTCTGTGGGCACCAGGAGACTGTTGAAATCGACTTGATGGCACACTTTATTTTATTGGTGATAAATGGCTCCAGAAACTGGAAGAGAGCGTAGGTTTCCTTTAAAAGACATGAGAAAGGTTTGATAATCACTTGGCCCTGTATGTTTTGGGGTGGAGCTTTTTTGTAGTTGAGGGTAAATAGCAAGTGAGCTCCCTAATCTGGATTAGAACCATGAGATGGGAAAGGAGACATTTGATCATTTGCTTCTAATGTGACTCATGTCTGGATTGGTCACAGCATAGAAAAGGGATCAATTTTTTTGTTTCCCCAAATTTCCCTGTTGAAGAGAGAAACTGAAAGCTCATTTTTTCAAAATTTTCTTGGGAATTTTTATCTTATTTTCTTGGGGGAAATAACATTGCTTCTGTTATTCTTCTTGTTGCTGCTTCAGATTTTTTCTTTTAATGGCTTGATATTTTAATGTTAAAATTTGTTTTATATGTTAAATCAGTTTGCAGATTGTCTTGAATGTGGGAGGAGGTGGGATATAAAGAGTGGGGTTGACACAAATTCAGAAGTGCAGACTGTCTCTAAGCCAGCCCCCTAGCCACACCCTCCTGACAGCCGTGCCCACCCCAATGGCCACATCTCACTTAGATGCTATCATTTTGGGAGGTTCTGTTACAAGAAGTCAAGGATAGTTTCCTAGTCCTACAGAGCTTGCACCTTGTGTGGTTATTCCCCAAAAGAGCAGTCTGGATTGACAACTCTAAAGGGTGGCGGGGGGGGGATACTCCATGTAATTGCAAACAGGAATAAAATTAATAAAATCAATTGTAATCTGATACTCAATTAGGAGCACATGGTTGGAATGGCAAGAGCAGCATATTATTTCCATTTTGAAAGCAAAGGGATTTACATTCCTGCTGAGACCCTGGAGGGGAAAACATTACTGGGACTACATCTCTGCTCATTCCTGCAGCACTACACCACAAGATATAAATATGTAAACAATATAAAATAACAGATAATCTTACTGTGTTGAGCTAGAATTATTCCATTACTGCTTATGTGCATGGGAGGAGATCTGCTCTTGTGGTAGCAAGCATGAACTGTCCCCTTGAATAGATTCCCAGTCTCTCTGCTGAGGCCCCTCTCTGGATTGGTCCCTGCAGGCAAAGGATCTCTTTTCCCTTTTCATAAATGTTCCCTGCTGTTTGCCCCAGGAGGGAAGCTGCCATAGTTACGAGACCTGAAAAGCTCTTCTTTTCAAAATGGTCTTTTGGAGAGAATAACGTTGCTGCTTTTATTCTCCTCATTGCTGCATGTGATTTCTTTTAGTGGCTTGTTTTTTTAAAATGTCAAAATTTGTTTTATATGTTCAATTATGTTGTAAATCACCTCAAAGTAGGATTAGGTGGGATATAACAATTGTGCAGTCACAAATTCAGAAGTGCAGTCGCTTTCCACAACAGCCCTCATCCCAATGGCCACATAGCCTACCTACCTAGAGAGAGCGAGTAATTTGGGGGGTTCTGTTACAAGAAGTCAAGGATTTCCTAATCCTACAGAGCTTTCACCTCATGTTGTTATTCAACCAGAATTGCTGTCTGGATGGTCAACCACAAAGGATGAGAGATACCTCTTTTAACAGAAAACAGGAAGAATGGTAGTAAGATCAACTGTAGTCCGATATTCAGTTAGTTCAGTGTTAAACTTTTGGGATAGCAAGAATAGCATATTATTTCCATTTTGAAAGCAAAGGGATTTACATTCCTGATGAGACCCTGGAGGGGAAAAGTACCAGGACTGCATCCCTGCCCACCCCTGCAACATTTCGCCATGGGATATTAATATATATATGATACACAAAATAATTTCACTGTGTTGAGCTAGAATTATTCCATTACTGGTTAATTGTTGATCTATGTTATGACTTTTTCTTATTGCAGCCAAGCCTGGGTACTGCCTAACAGATCGTTGCATATGCCTCAGGACTCATCGTAGTCAGTGCCATGATGATTATTCTTGCCGTGGAACACAGAAGTGTTGTTTCTCTTGTTGTAAGATGCGCTGCGTGGACCCAGTAAAAGGTAACTGAGGGACTCCAAAATACTTTTGGGATGTGTGGATTCAGTGCCTAACATACCATACAAGGACATGCTAGCCCAGCAGTGTTCTCTGTAACAGGGATTTCCAGGTGTTGTTGACTACAACTCCCAGAATCCACAGAGAAAATCCATTGCAGCTGGGGATGCTGGGAGCTGTAGTCAACATCTGGAAATCCCCGTTAAACTGCAGGCCAGGAACATTGCAGGCATGTGGAAGTTGTGCAAATGAAAAACTGCACAAATGACATGACACAAGAGTAATGGGAATACTCTTGCATAATGCTATCTGAGCCACTTGTGTGCATGCAGTGTTACTGGGCTGATGCATCCTTGTACAGCATGTCAGTCCTTGCTCCCTTTTCACAAAGTCCCATGCTGCCATGTCCCTAGTAACTGCAATTCCAAAGGCCCCATTCCAGAACAGGCTTTAAAAAATGTAACTACACACCATACATGCATACATGCAGTTCCCAAAGGAATGTGCCGTTTAAAAAACATTTGTGCACTTCAAAAATTCAGGTCATATAAAAGACACATTCTGTTAGGTGATGTAAAAAGTGACTGATAAGAATGGGGTGGGGGAGGCCAAGTGAGCAGTGTGGGCTTCTCTTGAACCCAGACCCTGATCAAGCATCCCATTTCTCCTTCCCCTGCCAAAGATGCTTCCTGCAGACTTCACTGCTGCTCCTCAGAGTCTTCACCAATGAAAATAACACTTTTCTGCAAAAGTAGTGTCAAATTTCTGTCCTGAAGATTTTCTCCCTCTCCGTGTAGGCCTCTCAGTGACATGGAATGTGATTCTAGGCAACAGACGTATGTGCGCACAGAAAAGGAAAATGTACAGGTGTGTGTTGTAGCAGACCATGCCACACACATTCACCACACTTAAACAGCATTCTGTGCTTCTGAATTTTCTTTTCATGAAACCTGGATCCCAAAAGTTTCTCTCTGCTCCGCTCACTTCAGTGGAGGGCACAGTGCAGGAAGCACCTCCCCCTCATGAAGGGGAGGCAGGACCCTCTGAATGCGGACACCCCTTTAGACAGCCTTGCAGAGAACAAGGGAGCAGAACAAGAGATTAGCCCAAACCAGATTTTACAGACAACTTCCACCGAGAATAAATCCACACAGCTTTTATGGTGGCAGGGGTGGTTAGTTAATATTCTCAAGCTCAAGCATCACTCATGGCTGCTGAATTTTACCCTTGCTGTTTTCTCTGCTTCTGTTTCAATAGACCTTTGTTGAGAATTTTTATAAATCCAACTACTGAATGTTTTTTGTTTGAATTGTAATTTTATGGTGTTATTTGAATTTGAGTTGTTTGAGCCACCTTGGGGTTCCTAGTGGGGTCTGAAAGGTGGTTAGAAATCCTTTAATAAACTAAGAGGTCATTCATACATTGAAAAACTGTGTTCTACCTAGGTCTGCGAGCTATATGCGCTCCTAATTTATAGTTGTGTGGATGCCAGGTAGGAGAAAAACCTGGGTAGCTTTTCTTCCTTGCTTGCTTCCACACAATCACTTCTGCCCAGGTTTTCCTCCAACCTTGCTTTCGCACAATCGGAAATTGGGAGCACACACAGCTCCCAAACCCAGGTAAAACACAGTTTTTGATTGTGAATGACTTCTAAGTATGCAGAGAGTGTTGGGTTAAGATCTGGTCCTGTGGTAGCAACCATGAACCCTAACCCTAACCCTTTGCTAAGCAGGGTTTGCATTTGAATGTGTGACTACATGTGAGGCCTGTCCGCTGTAAGATATTCACCTTCACGATGGGGCTGATGCTCAGGGGTAGAGCTATGGCCACTCAGTACTTTGCATGCAGAAGGTCCAGGTTTAATCCCTGGCATCTCCAGGTAGGTCAGGGAAAGACTCCTGCCTGAAAACCTGAAGTGTTGCAGTTTTCTACGTTCCTATAAGGGAGATACCAGTGTACCTATTTATGTGATGCAATTAACAATGCCCTATCCAGCCTCCCATGGGCATATGGACAGTAACTGGTATCCAGACTAATGAAGCACTGGTGCTGCAAATGCTGCATGCACTCTATCGGGGGGTGGGTGGGCAATTTTTCTCGATCTCTCCTTCTCTCTGAAGCCCACTGTGGCTCCCGGAAATATTTCCTTGAAGGCTGTGCGACCTTCAGGGACAGACTTCTGTGATGCACAGGGGGCTTCGGGGGGCTGTCACTCTTGTGACAGTGCTCTGCAATAGGTGGATCTCAGGACTGCTGCATCTGTAAAGTGTTAGTCCAGATGTCAGCCAATAGTTCTGGGCTGCTGTAAATTTATATTGTTTTCTGTCTTTTAAAAGAATAATTATAATTGCTAGAAATTAACTTTTCCCAATATTTTTCCCCCAGAACCACCCCTACCATAATTCCTTCTTTACGAGATGACAGCAGACCAGATGCAGAACAGGCCTTTTGACGAGTCTTATATATGAAGTTAGAAAGAAGTATAACATATCAGACCGCACGGGGTTCTTCTGTATCTTTTGGGCAGAACAGGATCTTTCTGTATTCCAATTTTTGACTCATTAAACATGGTTGAATGACAACACATCAAGATGTACCAAATTCTTTGACTATCTGTGATGATTGCATCTTCTTCTTCTCCCTTGAATTACATCTGCAGGTACTCTGACTGTAGGTTTACAATATCAGAGATACCAAATGAGGAATATAAAGATAATGATAAAGATAAAGAGGAGACAACGAGGGAGAAGGGAATGGAAAGATAAGGAGAGGGAGATAAAAGACCAGTAACTGAAGACTCATCTGAAAAGAAACCATTTGCAGTACTTAATCAAGTAACATAACCAAAGGGGAGAGGCACAGCAGTCAGGTAGCAATTAAATGACTAAACAAAATGCTTGACTTGTAAATAATAATGAGAAAGATTACTCCATAATATTAGCTGACCTACAAGTCAATATCCTCCACCACTTCAGGTCACCATGGAGAAACCGGAAAGACGGGTAGTTTTGGTCTGGGAAGGGAGGGTGCTGTTCAGAAGAATGTTGCTGACATTTCTGAGTTGCGGCTATTCATAATATTCTGCAGACTGGCCAGGAGTGCCGAGAGTGGTATGGAAATTATATGACAAGGTTGACCCAAACTGCACTTGCCATTATGGTTCTTGGGTGAAGCAGATGCCTTGCAGGAGCTGTTTCATAAGGCATGTTAGACCTCCTGCGAACTGGGCGAAGGGGCACCTTTTAAAGTGGTGATTCTCTTATATTTAGCAGGAGGAGAGCAACTGGCCCAATTCACTCCCAGCTCCGCATCCCAACCTTGGGCTCTGTTGTGAGCTTTTTGGGGGATAGGGAGTAGGGTTGCCAACATTGTATTGGCTCAATTCGGGATGGGAACTTTGGAGGGGGCTGGGGGGGCGGGGATGTGGCCACTTAGAGCAGGGGCTTATCTGTTGTTGTTGCTTTAAACTTTGAAAGCTGCTGCTGCTGCTGAGCGACGGCATCGTCGTGGGATGGCCTCGAGAGCTCTCCTCCTGGGCTGCCTCCCAAATGCTGCTGGCTGCTGCTAGGGGCTGGGCTGGGGCAGGAACACTGACTGAGGGACTGCACCGAGGAGCTGAGCTCTCAGCAGCAGCAGCTGACCGAGGGAGGGAGGCTGTGGAGGAGGGAAGCGAAGGCGGCTGAGCCAATGAAAGACTGCCTTCCTCCAGCCCAGCCTTCCTCCAAATGAGAGAGACGGGCCAATTTTAGGCTTCTGAGCAGGCTCAGGCCGTCTCCCTCATTTGGAGGAAGGTGCTGCTGGAGGAAGGCAACCTCCCTCCCTCCTCCCTGCCTTAGCTGCTGCTGAGAGCTCCTCGGTGCAGTCCCTCACTCACCGGTGAGTGGTTTGGATTCAAAAGTTGTTGAGCGGCCCCTCAATCAGCGTGCCT
This sequence comes from Hemicordylus capensis, assembly GCF_027244095.1. Classification (NCBI taxonomy): domain Eukaryota; kingdom Metazoa; phylum Chordata; class Lepidosauria; order Squamata; family Cordylidae; genus Hemicordylus; species Hemicordylus capensis. Next base: position 35,585,940 of record NC_069660.1, on the reverse strand, counting down.
GTCCCAGCCCAGCCCCCAGCAGCAGCAGCCATTCAGTATTTGGGAGAGCTCTCGCCTCTGTCCCACGCCACTGCCGCCGCGATGCAGCAAGAGTCTCAAAGTTACTTTTTTAAAAAAGTGGTAAAAAAAGCAGGACAACGTGCGTCCCGAACGGGACAAGCACTTTCCCTTGAAAATGCGGGTCATCCAACATAATGCTGGACTGTTGGCAACGCTAATAGAGAGCCATCTTATTTGTGGTTTATTTTTCTGTGTAAACTAGTGTCTGGCTACATGTCCTTGTCCCCTTTACCAAGCCTGGCTAGGCTTCCTGGGTCCGGCCTCGGAGCAGGGAGGGGTAGGGGGTTGAGCATCACCCTGTGCCTTCCCCATTCCAGGCTTCTTGCTCCTTGTGTCTGCCCCTCTGGGAGTGGGGGGGGGCTGACACTCACCGCCAGCCAACCTCTCATCCCTGGCCGGCTCCTTACATGCCTCCTCACAGGCTATGCCCCCGCCCCCAATTACGGGGCCAATGCCCCTCTTCATTCCCTGTAATTGTCCACCCTTTACAGCTGCTGCCACTGCCTCTCCCCCCTTCTCCCACCTCCTGCTTAGAGCCCGTTCCTCCAGGAGCCATGCTGCTGATGTTATCATTGCACACCTCTCTTTCGGCCCTTTCAAGGCTCTGCCCCTCCTCTGCTTCTCCCCAGCTGCTACCCATCCCTGCCTTCTCGGACCTCCTCAACACCCCCACCACCCCGGTCCTTGGAGTTCAGGTAAGCCGGCCTCACTGGACAACCACATTGAATTTTTTTGTTGATAAGTGCTATATAAATATAAGTAGTCCTTAGACAGTAGAGAACAAACTTGAGATGATTTGTAGAAACAAATCCAGTCCTTAACTAACCTCTTTAAGAAATCACAGGTAGGGATGGGAAATAACTCTCTCTGAGACCCTTCAATAATGTTATGAGAGTGGATAATACTAAAAAAGACATTCTTCTTATTTCTTTTTCACATTCTGTTTCACAGCGATTCAATTCACACATGCTTCAAATACCAGGGCGCTTTCCAGATTAAACCTTACAACAGTGTCACTACGGATCAGCAAAGTGTGCTTTCGTACTTTCTGTGCTGTGACACCACAGTCTCTGTGCTGACAAAAAAGTGTCATTCACATTTCCAATGCTTTATTTCAGATTTTATCTTTGCATTATAGTGCTACAGTGTTGCAAGTCCATTGCAGAAAAATAGCTGTATTTCCCCATTGTAGGAGTTTGAGATAGGGTTGTGCGTTTTCCCCCCGTTTTTGTTTTTGGCCCAAATCCGAAACACCCCCATTTTGTTCTTTGTTCAAAATCAGCCAATCCGAAACACCAGCATTTTGTTCTTTGTTTGAAATTGCAAAATCTGAATCCGAAATGTTTTGGATTTTAAAAAATGGTCCCAGGGAAAAACTAGTGGGCGGGGGTGCTAGTGCCCAATGGGTGGAAACTACCACCCAAATTTCAGAGGAATTGGGCAAAGGGCTGATTTTTAGTGAATTTTTGAAGTACAGGATTTTTTCCATAGGGAAGAATGGAGGTTTCAGCAAAAGTATAACTTCATGTTGAGGGGAAAGGGGTGGCCCAGAGCAGAGTAGGGTGGGTGGTAATGCTCAGTGGAGGCAAGGAAGCTGCCAGAATTATTTCAAAGGAATTGGGCAGAAGGCTGATTTTTAAAGATGTAATGGAGTTTGCACGTCTGTAAAGTTCTTTCCCATAGGGAATGATGGACCTCCATAATTCCTGCCCCATAACTGCACTTGCAGGGCACCAGGGTGGCCCAGAGCGAGCGGTGGTGTAGAGCACATAGAGTGCCAACCACCCCCATGGGTTGCTAACCCATGGGGTACTGTGTTCTGTTTCTGAGATGTTTTGAGCATAGACTCAGATTCTCTGGTAGCATATGATAGTGGATTCATAGTTTGTCATTGAAAATCTCATATGCTACCAGAGAATCTCTTCTCAGAACACCTCAGAAACAACAGAACCCAGCACCCCATGGGTTAGCAACCAATGGGGGTGGTTGGCACCCTATGTGCATGGTGTAGCACTCACTCCTGGCCACCTCAGTGCCCCCCAGGTGGAGTTATGGGTCTGCTGAAACCTCCATTTCAAGGGGGGGAAACCTTTAAAGAAGCATAAACTTCAACAATTCCTAAGAAATCAGCCCTTTGCCCTATTCCTTTGGAATCTGGGTTGTGGCAGGCACCCCTTGGGGCACTGCCACCCAACCCACTGTTTTGCCCCACAGGCCCCCTTTCTGCCCCAAATATGCCCCAAAGACATGTCAACTTTAGAAATTCTTTAAAAATCAGCCCTTTTCCAAATTCCTTTGGAATCTGGGTGGCAGCAGGCACCTATTGGGGCACTACCACCTAAACCACTCTTCTGACCTAAAGCCACCTTTCTGCCCCCAATCCACCCCAAATAACAACACACATCAACAACAGCAGAGCTTTGGAAAAAAATCAGGCAGAATTCTAAAATTCATGCACATCCACATCCCCCCCGCCCAAAATGCAATCAATCTACACACAACAGTGTGAAACAACAACAATGAAATGTACACTGCCCCACTGGCCAATGAGGGTAAACGCACACTGCCCCACTAGCCAATGAGGGTAAAATTTACCCTTAAATTTGCTTAAAAGGAACAAGGAGGGAATTGCCAGCAGATCAGCCCATGCTTTTGCCAGCCAATCTGTGGGCTGGAAGGGCTGGAAATTCAAACAGATGTCAAAACTCAAAATGGAGACTGAAGGAGAAAGACTTTTTGCAATTGCAAAATGGAGTTCCAAAACAGCTGAAACAACAAAACGTTTTGTATCCGAAACAGGGACGTTTTGTTTTGGCCACAAAATTTTCTGTTTTGAGCATTGGGTATTCTGTTTTCTCTACAAAACAGCCGAAATGGCCTGTTTTGTGCACAAAACATTTTGTATCCAATATGAAATGCACATCCCTAGTTTGAGATTCTGGGGATCGTTTTGAATACGATCCTACTAAGTTGAAGCATTTTACCCTTGATGTCGGGTGTAATCTAGAAATTGCCCAGGAGGAAGATTCAGCAGTGCTCTTTGGTGTCTCCTGAAAACATCTAAGAATCTCTTTCTCTTCTCCATCCACTGCACACACTATGATGGATCACTGCACATTATTATTATTATTATTTTATTTTATTTTATTTTATTTCATTTTTATTATTTAGATTTCTATACCACCCTTCCAAAAATGGCTCAGGGTGGTTTACAAAGAGAAATAACAAATAAGATGGCTCCCTGTCCCCAAAGGGCTCACATTCTAAAAAGAAACATAAGACAGACACCAGCAACAGTCACTGGAGGTAGTGTGCTGGGGGTGGATAGGGCCAGTTGCTCTCCCCTTGCTAAATAAAGAGAATCTCCATGGTAAAAGGTGCCTCTTTGCCCAGTTAGCAGGGGTTTATGTTATGTTATTTTATGTTATTTTATTATGCTTTCTGTTATTTCTTTCTCACATAAGAAATAAGACTGATCTCAGTTAGACTAGTCTAAAATGTCTTAATGTATTCAGAATGTATATTACTCAATTCTGTAAATTATGCAGATGCTTGATATATGGCTCATATATTGAGGAAATGCAGCTTAGCCCTTCCCTAACTTGCTACCGTTCCATTACAACCCTCTCAGCATCCTCATTGCTTCCTCCCTGCCTTGTTCCCAAAGCAATACATCTGTGGGATTTCAGAGGGGGGAAAGTGGGGATTGATATAGCCAAGTTGCTTGTGGGAAGCATTGCGGGGGGGGGGCGGGAGTAAGAAAATATGCAAATAGTAAGAAAAACACACAGAAACAAAGTAAGAAGATATAGTAAGTGGAAAAAGAGGGCAGGAGAGAAATAAAGTTAGGGCCTTTTTATGGGTTCTCAGCATATGGCCAGCAGATGGTGCTAAGAAATTACATGATTATTTATTTTTTAATTATTATTAATAATTTTCCAGACAGAACAAACAAATTTAAGAAACACCCACAATGTACTTTAAAACATAGCAACATAAATTACATCTTTCATCATAGTACAATATTTCTCTCAACTGTATGTAATACAGTGGACCCTCGACTTACGAACTACTTGACATCCGATGTTTTCGACTTACGAACAACAAAAATGGCCGCACACTTACGAATTTTTCGAGCTACGAACGGAAACCGTTGGTGGTTTAGATGCGGTTTCCTCGACTTACGAATTTTTAGATGCGGCTTACTCGACTTACGAATTTTTTCAGACCTCCGTGGGTGCGCTTTTCGACTTACGAAATTTTCGACCTACGAATGTGCATTCGGAACGGATTAACTTCGTAAGTCGAGGGACCACTGTATATAAATAGCCATCCCATTTACCTTTTAGGTAAACAAAGAAAACCAAACAAAAAAATAAACAAAAAGAACAAACCAAAAGCAAATAAAAGAAACACTGGCCACTAATTTCTTCAAAAGTATATTTCACAATGTTCCAAGAATAGATTCCAATACCTAATTCCAATATTTACCTGAATCAAAGACTAGTTATTCCCCTCCCCCAAATTCTTTAATGTTAGAAATTGTTAGAATGTTTAATGTTTGTATTTTTTAAGGGGTTGTCTTAAATTCAGAGTCATCCTCTATTCAGGTAAATATGTTATATATTGGTTTAATTCCACTCACATGCCACTGCCTTTCCAACAGTCCTAAAGCTGCAGAATGCCCATTCTGAGAAGGAGCATGAGCTTACTTCCTTTTGGGTCTTCACGAAGATATCAAGCCCATCTTTGCAAAACTGTCTTTGGGATAAAATGCTTCTGCTTTTATTCTGTTTCTTGTAAACTGGCACGCGAAACTGGTTGCAGTTGTTTGGTTGCTATATATTTTGTGGTTTTAAACATGTTTTTATGGGGTGTTTTTTATCTGTTGCTTTTTTCAGACTGTTACGATGGGTTTTTAGCTGTTATTTTCATTGCCATACTATTTTTCTTCTATAATTTTGTTTTTATGTAATTTGTATAGTTAATTTTTGCAGTTGACATCCATCAGGTTCGACGGGTGCCAAAACTGAGCTGGGCTGGGTCAGTTCAAATCGACCTGTCAAGTTTTGTGCACATCCCTACCTGAGGGTTGCATAGCCCACAGGGACATATTTTCACGTAGCCAAGCCTTTTATTGGCTGCATGTGTAAAACAGCAGGAGCTGAGTGGCTAACTCACCTACAAATCCAGCCTCTAAAACAGGATTAAGGGAGCAAGGGCTCCCTTCGCCACATTTTTTTCATTGTGTACAGTGCTGGCTGCTTTTAGCTGGTGCTGCTGGGATCCCCACAATACATCATGAACTCATGCCGTGCATTATGGAATTTCCTGGGGCCAGGGCCTGCAGAGGATCATCTGGATGTGTGAGGCCAGCAATGGAGGAGCGGTCGTCTGTAGGGAAGGAAAGTTCAAGCAGCCTTCTGTGCCACCTGCCCTTAAGTCCTTCTCACTGATCGTGAGAAGGGGCTCATTGTGTAGTTATTATTATTATTTACATTTTATATCCCGCTCTTCCTCCAAGGAGCCCAGAGCAGTGTACTACATACTTAGGTTTCTCCTCACAACAACCCTGTGAAGTAGGTTAGGCTGAGAGAGAAGTGACTGGCCCAGAGTCACCCAGCAAGTATCATGGCTGAATGGGGATTTGAACTCGGGTCTCCCCGGTCCTAGTCCAGCACTCTAACCGCTACACCAGTATGGAACTCACTGTAGCCGGATGTGGTGATGGCCATCAATCTAAAGTAAAAGTAAAGTGTGCCGTCGAGTCAATTTTGACTCCTGGTGCCCAAAGAGCCCTGTAGTTTTCTTTGGTAGAATACAGGAGGGGTTTACCATTGCCTCCTCCAGCACAGTATGAGACAATCAGACGCGTAACTACGGTAGGGCAGGCAGGGCACGTGCCCTAGGCGCCAGATGAAGAGGGCGCAAAAATGCCTGCCATGCCCCGCCCACACCTGGCACGCCCACCACCACAAAACAAAATATTTTTTTTTCCCAATTTCCCCCCCCAAATTGAATCGCCGGGCGCCTAGCGGGCCAGCATCTCCGGCGCCCCGCCCCCCGCGCAGGCACAGCAGCCAGCGCCCTCGCAACTTACTCATGAGTCCAATGGGGACAATTGTGGCTTTTCAGATTTAAAATCAGTGGCCAACTTTCATCCGGAGTTACTGTCAGGATGACATCTTCGTTTCCTCTCCGCACCACGATGGCAAGCGTCTTGTTGTTCTGCACATGTAGTTATACAAAGGCCTGCATGCAGCACTACCATCTCTGCTTTTGAAGCCTGGTGGGGGTCATGCATGGGGGGGTGATTTTTGCCAACCCACCCACTAAAGTGCTCTATTTCATTTTTCTCCGTTGAGAGTCAGCATGGTGTAGTGGTTAGAGTATTGGACTAGGAATGGGGAGACCAGGCTCAATTCCCAACTTAATCATGAAATCCACTGGATGACTCTAGGCCAGTCACTTCTCTTTCAACCTAACCTACCTCACGGGGTTGTTGTGAAGATAAATATAACCATGTACACTGCTCTGGGCTCCTTGAGGAAGAGAAGGATAGAAATGTAATTATAAATAAATAAATTTCCAGGTTTCCAATACTTCCTTTCCCATTCAAGGTTCCTGGCCACATCACAATTCACGGTCCCCCTCTTCCCATTCATCCCCAAACCCACACAAGATGAAAGAAAATACTTCAAAAGCATGAAAGAATGGTATGGAAATCCAAAGGAGTACGGAAAGAATGAATAGAACAAACCTGCTGAACTGGAATTCACTGACAGGCCTGACGCTGCATTTCTGGCCTTATCCAGGATTAAGGCTGGCCATGTCATTATTACAAACAAGGATGATCTGTTGTTTTGCAGACTGAATGTCATTCTGCAAAATTTGGGTGTGCCTAAGCCTATTAGTCTTGGGCTTGTTTGTTGAGGATGCCTAGTGATTGAAACTTGTCAACCAATTGCCTGATTCATGCATAGTACCTTTCACTGTATTTGAATTTTATTGAATTTTTATTGCAATGAAAATTATTTGTATGCATTTATTTGAAGTGTTTACTACCCTGCTGAGACTTTGATGCTAAAGGGTGGCTTATACATCTACTAGATAAACATTCTCACCTGTCTCAGCAGTTTCTCTTGTCACACTTTATGGAGATAATCAGCAATATGTTCATAATATTCACAATCATCTGATATAGCAAGCTATTATCCATGAAAGCTTATCTCATAATAAACCTGCAGTTGTGCAGATCTCTAGCAAGACCAACTTGCTTGTCAAAAATCCTGAGTCACAATCAGTATCATCATCAGTTCTGTATCAGTATCAGTTCTGTTTTGTATCCTGTTGACAATGCACAGGGGATGTAATGCACTGAAGCAAGCCAGTTCAGTTAGATCAGTTCGCTGCATTGGGGTTGAGTGGGGACTTAACTGAACCAGAGCAGCAGGATCCACTTATACCTTTTAACGTATAGATGCCTACCAAGGGCTAATCGAGTTACTCCGCCCTACCTTGTGTGTTCAGCAGGGAGCCCACAAGAGGGGCCCTCCCTCTTCGAGAGCCTGGTTTGATGATGAGTGTAGGAAGCTGAAAAGGGTCTTGGTTAATGAATACAATAGATACCGTGAGTCATCTGATCCAGCTCCTGCTACCAATTTATTACTTCTGAAGAGGGCATATAAAAAACTTATCAGAACTAAAAAACTTGAGGCAGATAGAGCAGACTGGCAGCAGTTGATCTTTGCCGCCCAACAAAAAAAAACACTCTTATTTTTGGCGTTTGATTTCCAAATTTTTTGGGAAGGGGAATATCCAGAGTCGAACCTCAAATTCAAGCAGCTGTATGGGAAGACCATTTCACCAGACTGTATGGCTCAGATGAACGGCCTTCCCCCGTAATGCTGCTAAATCTGGAGGACTGTCCAGTTTGGCCACTGGTCTCATGCTCTGATATAGTATTGCTGGTAAATCAATTTAAAGTGGGTTAGGCCCCTGGGCCAGATTATATTTCGGTGGTGTGTATTAGAAAAAACTTGGAGTGGTGGGCCCCGATATTGGCAGCCCTCTTTTCGCACATCGATCGGACAGCCCAGATCCCCAAAGGTTGGCGATTATTGTTCCAATATATAAGAAAGGTCAAAGGGACCAACCAGGGAACTTCCACCCCATCAGCCTTTTAAGTTTTATAGGCAAATTATATGCCAGGCATCTGCTTGTTCGCTTCATGGAGTGGCTTGACAACAACCAGATCCTTGCCGAGGAACAAAATGGCTTTAGGTCGATTATGGACTCGATAGTTGTGTTACAACATCTGGCAGAAAAATATTGGGGGAAGGCCCCAGATGCATTATATAGAACATTTGTGGACTTAAAGTTCGCATTTGATTTGGTCCCGAGAGGTTGGTTATGGGAGAAACTTGCTGCAACATCCATAGACAGGAGACTGCTTTACCTGAAACTTAAACTCCATTATGATACCTCATTAAGGGTCCGGCTTAACAACAGAGAACAGGTGACTAGGCCGATCAGCACGAGACGGTGGGTTCGGCAAGGGTGCATCTTGGCCTCTATGCTTTTTAATTTTTATATTAACTCCTTAGTCACTCACATAAAAAATCTAGAGTTCCATCCGCCTAAATTAGCTGGCAGGCATGTCAATGTTTTGCTTTATGCGGATGATGCCGCACTAGTTTCAAGAACTCAAATTGGTCTTAAAAGAGCGCTACGGGCATTGGCAGATTTTTGCACAACCCAGGAGCTAGCCATAAATTATGACAAAACCAAAATTATGGTTTTCTCAAATAGACCTAGAAACTGTGCCTGGTCCTTAAATGGCCATAAATTGGAGCAAGTGAGGCAATTTAAATACTTAGGATGGGTTCTGCAGGCAAATAAGAGCTTTGCTGCACACAGGGATTATGTAAGTCTCAACACCCAAAGAGTCGCTTCGGCAATTCAATCTTTACATATTAGAAAACGTGCCCAATCGGTACAGGTGGTCCTTGAGCTTTTCAAAGCCAAAGTTTTGGCTCTACTTATGGTGGGTGCGCAGATGGGCGCTTACACTAACTTCCAGAGGATAGAAATTGTTCAAACCAAATTTCTCAGGGGTATACTGAGGGTTGCTCGGTCTGTCCCCAACGCATGCCTTAGACTGGAAGTGGGTTGGCCTACTATTGAGGCTAGAATCTGGAAGGCTATGTTCAGTTTTTGGCTCAAGTTGTTTTTCTGCCCTGATGGGCTTGCCCCGTTAGTCCTAGAAGATTCCTTTAAGACCCGATGGAAACAGGCCATTGACAACAGATTAAGTAGGTTGGGTTTTTCATCTTCGGTGATAAGACAGATGGGCCTCGAGAAGGCCTCAGACACCATAAACCAACGTATAATGGACATTGCCAGTCAGGAGGATGTTAGTAAAATAAGACCTGGGGTTTTTATGGGGGCCTAAGCTGATAGTCGGCTCCCGGCTCGATACTTGATAAAGCTATCCTTCATTGAACACCATAGAGCAATGACTGCGGCCAGGTTCAATGCCCTTCCTTCAGCCGTCCTGGAAGGACAATTTCTGAAAATCCCTTATCTCCAGAGATTGTGCCCGTGTCATGCAGGAGAGGTTGAATCTACTGAACACGTGTTGTTGAATTGTTGTTTCTATAAGGAGCTAAGAAGAGAATTAATTTTTCCCCTTTTAAGAGGTCGTAGATTGACCTCAGGTCAGGAGAAGGTGGAGTTTTTACTTGCAGACTTGGATGATTTCATCTCGACAAAAGTAGCCAAGTTTCTTTGTATTGCAAGTAAACTCCACAGAAGACATGTTGAGAGGCTAGATGCGGGCATAGTATAGTAGGAGGGTGAACTGATTTTATCTAGACAAAATTCTTCATATATGATACTTTTACTGTACTGTTTTTATTGCAGTTTCTCTTGATGTTTCTGATGTGTTGTGTATTGTTGTTATTTTGTTGTATTGAGTGGCCATTGGCTGTAATAAAGTACTACTACTACTACTACTTTAACCGGAAACTTGCTTTCTGGGCAACCACAGCAAGAATACTTTTAAACACAACTGCCCCCCTGCATTCACCCCACAATGCACCGAGAAAGGAAACAACAGTCAGGCTTGATCAGAACTATACCAAGACTTTTTTTGGCATTTTTACTTTGCTTCCCCACGGAAGGGTAAGTATGCATTCACATATCCTCCAGATTTACCTCGAAGTCCCTGAGAACTATCGGGGAGATCGATACTACATGATTCAGGTTTTTCATTGTGTGTTAGAGCTTACCCTGATGGAGTGGGTAAAAAAATTCCAATTTTTGTGTCGGGTTTTTTGGGCAAACTTGAACTCACAGTAAAGCCTCGCAGTAAAGCCTGCAGTCTGGGAAAGCTCCTGGAGACAAGGGAGGAAAGAAAACAAACACTCCATCTTCCCCTGCTGTTCCCACTGTGATACCAGTTAGCAGAAAGCAGAGGGTGGCGAGATGAGGACCTGGCAGGGAGTGTGCTAGGGAGTGGGGGGTGGGACCTGGCTGACACGGGTGTTGTCAGTTTCAAGTCATGGATTGGCTCAGAAAATGTCTAATTTCTTCCTAATTTTGAGAGGAAAAAATCAGGTTGTTTCTGAAAATTCAAGGCAAGAGGTGGAGAATTCACCCCCTCCTATAGAATCACTGAGAGTTTCAGTAGCAAACTTAATCTCCTGACCGTAAAATGGATTTTGTCACCCAGAGAGGAAAATCCAAATTTGAGCTAATTAAAATGAGGAACGCAGAAAAACCAGGCCTGTTTCAGCTCAGTTAATCACATATGTTTTCAACAGAAGCATAATCCTGTCATTAGCTAAATTCATAGACAAGACAAGTCTCTTCCTGCAGATACTAAGGCCATTCACAAAATCAAAAACAGCTCCGTCCTATAGAGGTGTGCATGGCATCACTCCAGGCATCTTGGTTTGAGTTCAAACCAAAGTCAAACTGAACTGCCTGGTCTGTGAGCCAATTCGTTAGAACTGTCTGGCAGTTCAGTTCATGTACTAGAACTGAATCAAACTGGGTTGAACCGGTTTGCCCTGGTTCTGCATGCTTGCAAAGTGGAATCCAAAGTGGGATTCCCCTTTACAGGCAAAGAGGGAATCCTATGAGGTTGAAAAAGGGTGGGCAGGAGGTCACCTTTTGCACCACGGCAGCAGTGGACTGGCAGGCCAGCGGGGACTCCCCTAGGCCCTGCCAGTACTCCCTCCCACAATCCTTACCAGATTCTCCTTTGCAAACATGCTGAACCAGTCAAATGGGGCCAAAGCAATTCAATCTGACCAGGCATGGTTTGGCTCGAATTAAGACTGGCTCCCCTTTTTGGAGGGCCGGTCTGGTTAAAGCTTGAACTGGTCGAACCGAGTCACTTCAAATCAAACCAGTCCAAGTCAAACTGGTTTTGCACATCCCTCCTGTCCTACCCATCTTTCATACCCAGCACTTTAGCAAACTAGGAGGAAAAACTGCCCTACCCAGGTTCCTGCCGCACACACAATCACAATCACTCCTCTTCTTCCATCTAGTTGTTTGCTCACACACACAACTGGGAGCTCACCAGCTCTCAAACCGGGGTAGGACAATTGTCCTACCCAGTTTTCAATTGTGTGAATTGCCTTACTACCAATCTCTACTCTTGGACAGGTGTTGATCCTAAACAAAATAACAAAATAATGTTGAGTTTTGAAAACTAAGAAAAAATTTCTTATTTCTTCCCCTTTCTCTCTTTGCCTTTTCCAGTCTTCGGAATAGATATGGCAACATCCTTCTTTCAGAAGAAGGGAGTAAGTGTTCATTTGGACATTCCGTATTAATTAAACTCTACTCAGAAAGGTGAATAGATTAATTTCTAGGTCATGTTGACAGGAAACATCATCCACCTATCCTAGTATCTATTGTTGCAAGAAGGGATATAGTCTTGAAATGCTACACAATAGAACTCAGCAACAGGTAGCTAGCAACCAGGTATGATGACAATGACATAAGTGAAGCAACCACATTTTAACCCAGCCCTTCCAATACAGCAGCTTAAATACTTGCCTACTTCAGTACTGGGTGCTTAAACCTGATTTCTTCCAGCATCATGAAGACACTGAGTGCTTTCCTCCTGGTGGGCCTCCTAGTGCTTTGGTCAGAAATGCCACCAGCATCTGGTCAACCAAACCGAGGAGGTAAGTCTCTATAACCTTTTTGCATTTGCTAAGAACTCTTTTCTTCAACATCATGTCCTTCTGTGATCAGACTAGTGACGTTTGACAAGCTTGGGCTTGAAGAATAATTCTTGGATCTCAGAAAAGCCTCCCCAAAAGAAGAGGCCAATTGTCCAAGCTGTGGGAATCCTTCTAAGCTTGGGGAAGTTCTCCAACCTCCCCTTGCCAGCTACCCACCATTTCTTTACTTGTCTGGGCAACTGGGGCTGAGGGCATGTGGGAAACAGCATCAGTAGCAGCAGAGTCATTTGTGCAGGGAGGGAGAAGGCTTTCCCCCTTCTCTCCCCACCCACCCACCACTTGTTGCTGTGCATTCCTGTGTGTCAGGCAGGGGCGTAACTATAATAGGGCAAGGGGAGACAGTTGCCTGGGGGCCCACTGCCTTGGGGGTCCCCCAGAGGCAAGTCGCATGACTGACTCACCCAGCTGCGCACCCGCCCAGGCTTCCTTCAGTTGTATTCATCCTCCGAAATTGATGTGAGTATTAAGATCCGGAGCTACCAGAACAGCATGTCTTTCTCTAGTACCATTAAATGACTTGCATCGTCCATAGTTTACAAAACCTTTAAAAGATGATGTTCTATATATAAATTTTACTATGGTGACAATAAGGGAGGCAAAAAGAGAGTTTGAGGAACATTAGGCAAAAGTATCAAGGGGAATAACAAAAACTTCTTTAAGTACATCAGAAGCAGGAAACCTGCCAGGGAGTCAGTTGGACCGTTAGACAATGAGGGAGTGAAAGGGATCATTAAGGAGGATATGGAGGTTGCAGAGAAGCAGAATGAGTTCTTTGCATCTGTCTTCACAGCAGAGGATACTGAGCATATACCTGCTCCTGAACCAGGCTTTTTAGGGATGGAGGCTAGAAAGCTGAGTCGGATAGAAGTGACAAGGGATGATGTTCTAAACTGTCTGGAAAAACTGAAAGCTAACAAATCACCAGGGCCAGATGGCATCCATCCAAGAGTCCTCAAAGAACTCAAATGTGAAATTGCCGACCTCCTTGCCAAAATATTTAACTTATCCCTGAAATTGGGCTCTGTACCAGAGGACTGGAGAGTAGCAAATGTAACACCGATTTTCAAAAAGGGATCCAGGGGCAATCCGGGAAATTACAGGCCAGTTAGCCTAACGTCCGTTCCAGGCAAATTGATGGAAAGCATCCTCAAGGATAAAATTGTAAAGCACCTAGAAGAACAAGCCCTGCTGGGAGTGAGCCAGCATGGCTTCCGCAAAGGTAAATCTTGCCTCACCAACCTTTTGGACTTCTTTGAGAGTGTCAACAAGTGTGTGGATCAAGGTGATCCAGTTGACATAGTCTACCTGGACTTCCAAAAAGCTTTTGACAAAGTTCCTCATCAAAGACTCCTGAGGAAACTTAGCTGTCATGGGATAAAGGGACAAGTACATGTGTGGATTGCTAACTGGTTGAAAGACAGGATACAGAGGGTAGGTATAAATCGAGAGTTTTCACAATGGAGGGAAGTAAGAAGTGGGGTCCCCCAGGGATCTGTACTGGGACCGGTGCTTCTTAATTTGTTCATAAATGATCTAGAAGCAGGGGTAAGCAGCGATGTGGCCAAATTTTCAGATGATACCAAACTCTTCCGGGTAGTGAAATCCCAAATGGATTGTAAGCAGCTCCAAAAGGATCTCCCCAAACTGGGGGAGTGGGCGACAAAATGGCAAATGCAGTTCAATGTTAGCAAGTGTAAAGTGATGCACATTGGGACGAAAAACCCCAACTTCAAGTATATGCTGATGGGATCCGAGCTGTCGGTGACGGACCAGGAGAGGGATCTTGGGGTTGTGGTGGACAGCTCGTTGAAAGTGTCGACTCAATGTGCGGCAGCTGTGAAAAAGGCAAAATCCATGCTAGGGATCATTAGAAAGGGGATTGAAAATAAAACGGCTAACATTATAATGCCCTTATACAAAACTATGGTGCGGCCACACTTGGAGTACTGCGTACAATTCTGGTCACCACATCTTAAAAAGGACATTGTTGAACTGGAGAAGGTACAGAAGAGGGCAACCAAGATGATCAGGGGCCTAGAGCACCTTTCTTATGAGGCAAGACTACAACACCTGGGGCTTTTTAGTTTAGAAAAAAGACGACTGCGGGGAGACATGATAGAGGTCTATAAAATCATGCATGGTGTGGAGAAAGTGGAGAGAGAGAGATTCTTTTTCCCTCTCACACAACACTAGAACCAGGGGTCACTCCATGAAATTGATTGCCAGGAGGTCTAGGACCAACAAACGGAAGTACTTTTTCACACAACGCATGATCCACTTGTGGAATTCTCTGCCACAGGCTGTGGTGACAGCCAACAACCTGGATGGCTTTAAGAGGGGTTTGGATGACTTCATGGAGGAGAGGTCTATCAATGGCTACTAGTCATGACTTCATGGAGGAGAGGTCTATCAATGGCTACTAGTCAATGGCTACTAGTCAGGGCCACCTCCAGCATCAAGGGCAGGGTGCCTCTGAGTACCAGTTGCAGGGGAGTAATGGCAGGAAAGAGGGCACGCCCTCAACTCCTGTCTGTGGCTTCCAGCGGCATCTGGTGGGCCACTGTGTGAAACAGGATGCTGGACTAGATGGGCCTTGGGCCTGATCCAGCAAGGCTGTTCTTATGCTTTTTGTTACTATTATTCAGCCTCATTTAAGATTTCTTTACTTCATGAGCTGAGCTTCAGTGAGGGGGGGGCATTTTAAAATCTTGTCTCTGAGCCCACGCTAGTCTTGCAAAGCCTCTGGTGTCAGGAGAAGAGCGGTAGCAGCATTGCTGTACTTAAACTAGGCATCTTCACATGTTTACTGGCAGGGTCGGAGAAGCACTGAGTAGGAGAGCACAACACAACAACAACAGAGGCAGGATGCCTCTGAGTACCAGTTGCAGGGGAGAAACGGCAGGAGAGAGGGCACGCCCTCAACTCCTGCCTGTGGCTTCCAGTGGCATCTGGTAGGCCACGGTGCAAAACAGGATGCTGGACTAGATGGGCCTTGGGCCTGATCCAGCAGGGCTGTTCTTACTTTACCGATGTAGGTGGAAAAACCTATCCAGTTGCCGCCTCACACACGATCATTCTCCCCACTTCCTACCTTAAGGTTCACAAGCACATGACCAAATGTTGGGCGTGTACCCAGCTCTCCTACTCAGGCTGGGCGCTTCTTCTATCCTGCCAGCAGTCATGTGAACAAGCCTACCTCTGCACACACTCATCAGAGTAAAGCCGTAGTGGCTGGTGTGCATGCGCCGGAGGGTGGGGGGCACTGGTGAGAGGCACCTTTGAGCATAAATTAGAAGGTGATTACCTCCATTCTGGCAGGACCTGCAAGCAGTCCCAAGCACCAGCGCACTGCCCAGAGCTCCCCGTGGTGGGGGGTTGGCTCTGCCACTCAGCACTCACCTGGCTTCTGTGGACCTAATCCCCCACTGGTAGCCAGATGAGTGGCAGAGCTGATCCCCTGCTGCAGGAAGTTATGGGGTATGTCCTGCAACTCTGAGCAGCTTGCAGGAGCTGCCAGAGTGGAGGCAAGCACCTTCTAATTTATGCTTTAAGATGCCTCTTGCTACCCCACATGGGTGCCTGCACCAGCTGCTACTGGAGTAAAGGTGAGCTGGCCCGTGGGATTTGGAGTCTTTCCAAGGGCTCTTGCAAGGCAATAACATGGAGAATAATGGACTGGTGAAATACATCACAGTTTGCAACCCAAGTTGTCCAGGAAATCTCTTCTAGGTACTGGGGATGTTTCAGGACAGTTCTAGGGCAACTCTTCTGCAGCTTCCCGTTTTTGAGCATGGGTGATATAACCTCCACTTTCCCCCAGAGCGGAGCACATACACAAATTTCAATGAGACTGTTTGCATATCAACAATAGGTTTTCTGTGCAAGTGGCTTCTGAGCCAATTTGGTGCCTGTCATCCTGTTTCAACCACACTGCATGGCCAATATCCAATAATTCACCCTAAGTTTGCTGTATCTAGGAAACAGCAGCTGCAAGTGGTCCAGTCCAGGTTGGGAAAGGTGATTGTAACACTCTGTGGAATTGGATATGTAATTTATCTGGGGTAACAGCTTTCTATTGAGTGAAGCAGCCAAGTCCATGTCCCACACCGGGATGCTTACAAACTAGAAGGGGAAAGCATCAAAAGGGAAGTGTACATCACTTGGGAGGTCAAGATCAGTACCAGAAGCACCACAGTTGCGAACTTGCTTTTCATTTGACACTTTTTTTTCTATTGCAGAGAAACCTGGACGCTGTCCAGTGGCTCCTGGAAGATGCCGGATGCTTAATCCCCCCAATCTTTGTGATCATGACTATCAATGTGAAGGCGAAAAGAAGTGCTGTGAAACTATATGTGGGAGAGACTGCGTTGCACCAATACGTGGTACTGTACCCATCAAATCTATTGTATTACCTGAGGGAGGACAAATTGTTGCCACTGAGCAATGAACTTCCTCATCACTGGGAGGTGACATGTACTATCCTCACAAAGAGAGGATCTGTGCTGCCTTAACAGCATCACAGACCTATAAAACATTGGGAGTACAGAGCCATGTTATTATAGTACTAGCCTTACTCTTAGTTTCTGTTGCCTTTAGAATTAGCTAGACGTATCTCATTATTTATGCAGAAATCTATTAACTGTGTCTGCTTGCAATCAAGGCATGAGGGGTTGTTTAGTCAGGTCTCTATGCTTCGAAGGGGTGTACCAACCATTGAGCTCCTGTGTGCTGTGCATATAGATTTCCGGTAGCCCCACTGCGGGGAGCCGCTGCAGGTCTCATCATGTGCCACCTCTGCTGCAGCCCCACTCACCCACCCCACAATTTGCCATCTCCGTCATTCGCCGCTTCCATTGCCACCACTTCAGTTTACCCACCCTCATGCTGCTGGCCTCTACTGACCTCTGTGGTTCTTCTAATCACCATTGTTGCCACGGCCAGCTTGCTTCCCTTTGCTGGCCTGCGATGTGGCATAATGGCCAACATGGGTTGCTACAAACATCACTATACTACTGCTCTTTCAGCCAGCCAAAACTGTGCCGGTATCTCCTTTGCTTATGGGATTCACCTCCCCACTGCCTAAGGAACCGGCAGGAAAAGCAAAAGCTCTCTCTGAGAGAGAGAGAGAGAGAGAGAGAGAGAGAGAGAGAGAGAGGCTTTGAACATAAAAACACAGGAACATAAGAACATAAGAACAGCCCTGCTGGATCGGGCCCATGGCCCATCTAGTCCAGCATCCTGTTTCGCACAGTGGCCCACCAGATGCCACTGAAAGCCACAGGCAGGAGTTGAGGGTTTATCTTTGAGCCCAGATAAACACTACGGTCCTTTCCACTAGTGAATTGATTTCCAGCTTTCACAACCTTCAGAAGGAACACATCCCCAATTCCAGAATCTTTATTACTAAGCTCATAAGAACAGCTGTGCTGGATCAGGCCCATGGCCCATCTAGTCCAGCATCCTGTTTCATACAGTGGCCCACCAGATGCCACTGGGAGCCTACAGACAGGAGCTGAGGGCATGCCCCCTCTCCTGCTGTTACTCCCCTGCAACCAGTATTCAGAAGCATCCTGCCTCTGAGGCTGGAGGTGGCCTATAGCCCTACGACTAGTAGCCATTGATAGACCTCTCTTCCATGAAATTATCCCAACCCCTCTTAAAGCCATCCAGGTTGTTGGCTGTCACCACATCTTGTGGCAGAGAATTCCACAAGTTGATTGTGTGTTGTGTGAAAAAATACTTCTATTTGTTGGTCCTAAATTTTGTGGCAATCAGTTTCAAGGGATGACTCCTGGTTCTAGTGTTATGTGGCTACCTGTCTGCTCCCAGGCTAAATTCAAGGTGCTGGTATTGACCTTTAAAGCCCTAAACAGCTTGGGTCCGGGTACCTGTTGGTCAACATTTGCCCATATGAACCTGCCAGGGCCCCCCGCTCATCATCTAGGGCCCTGCTCATGACCCTGCCGCTAACAGAGAACTGGTTGGCAGGGACTAGAGATAAGGCCTTTTTGGTTCTGGCCTCTCAGCTTTGGAACACCCTCCCCGAAGAGCTTTGCCATGCTCCCTCTCTCAGTGTTTTTAAAAAACATCTTAAAACACACCTTTTAAAGGAGGCTTTTTAATGCTCTATTATTATTATTTTGTTATATCTGGTAGGTTCTTTAGCTTCTTTAGCTTTTTATAATTTTTAGTTTTAATTTGAACCTAATGATTATGGTTTTTAATCTGACAGCTTTCTTCTTCTTCTTTTTTCTTTTCTTGTTTAATTTAGTTAATCTTACTACTTTTATTGTATCTTGTGTCTATCTTATTGTTGTGAGCCGCCCTGAGCAGTACTGCACTGAAGGGGCGGGGTATTAATAATAATAATAATAATAATAATAATAATGGGAGAAAATTTTGTCTCTGTCCACTTTCTCCACACCATGCATGATTTTATAGACCTCTATCATGTCCCCCACAGTCATCTTCTTTCTAAACTAAAAAAGCCCTAGGTGTTGTAGTCTTGCCTCATAAGCTCAACCAGATCTTAAGCTGTGTCTCTACATGGAAGTCTTGTTTGCATGTTGGAAGTGAATACAACTACTTAAAGATCTCGCTGGTATAATACCAGCTTGAGTGAATGCTTCTCTGCGGTTTGGAAAACCCAGAATAAAATCAGCATGTTGGAAGTGGTATTGTGTCTGATCCAGGATGCTCAGAAAATCAGTCCTGGACTGTCTGGGGAAGAAGAAAAGGCACAATGTTGTAACGAATGGTGGGATTCCTTATGGCTTGCAAGGGCAGAATATCATCTCTTCAGAGTGCACAAGGGCCTGCTTCCCTCTTTCACTGATACCTGAAGTAGACAAACTAACTGATGGGGATTTGTGATGAGAGTTCCTCTCTCTCAATTTTGGGAAACAACAGCTGCAAGCAGCCCAGCCCAGTACGGGTTCATGATGTGGGGATCCTTTCCCTACAGCACTTTCCCAATGAGGATTGTCTATCCGTCCATTCTCTTGAAGCTATTATATGCCAGTTAGGAAACATTTGTGTATTAGGGCTATGCATGGGCTAAATTATTGGTCTGATCCTGGGCATCCCACACTGCATTAATGATGCAGAGGGAGGACAGGATTGCATCAGGCTGATAATCATTATCAAGATGGGTAGGAGTACTTACCTTCATTGAAGAACTGACTTCTGTGAAGAAAGCAGTGGCATTTCAAATTGCTGTATAGGAGGGGTAGGCAACCGTGTTCCCTCTAACAAGGATTCCCAGATGTTGTTGACTACAAATCCCATAATCCCCAAGCAAAAGCCAGTGGAGCTGGGGATTATGGGAGCTGTAGTCAATGACAACTGGGAATCCCTTTTATAGGGAATACTACTTAGCTCTCCAGCTGTTGTTGAAATACAACTCCCATCATCCCCATTCAGATCCTCCCTCCCTGCCCAGACAGTGTTTCACTGAAATGCTGGCTGGCTGGGCTCCCCGGCAGCCTAACTAGCGTATTAATGAAACACGGGCTGGGGAGCAGAGGGGTGTGCCTCACACGCCCAGCTGGTGAGCACTGCATTTGCCAGCTGAGTGCAGGACAGGGCAAGAGGGCATCCTGGCTGAGGGCAAGGGGCTGCCTTGGCGCTCTCCCCAGATCTTGGCGGCTGGGGGACAATTGTCCAACCTGGCTCCATAGTCCTTATGCCCCTGGGCTGGGGATGATGGGAGTTGTAATTCAACAACAGCTGTGAGCCAATGTTGCCTGCATACCCCCGCCATACAGATAAATATTTTTTTAAAAAAATAAATAAATATTGGTACTGGATTATGGAAAGCAAAATACATACTAATCAATCAGGCATAAATACAACACTAATCAATATGAAAACTATGACTTGATTACAATACAATATGATTTCTTAATACTAGTTGTAATACAAAACTGCCAATAAAACACATTTGAGAAACACTGAATAATGGTAATTAAAATATAAACATGTAAAAGCAGTGTCTTAATGTTGCATTTTTTCCTTGGTGCATAACTGGGGGGAAATGGCCACAGGCAAAGGTACAGCCATCCCCCAACTCCCAGTAACACACCAGGAAAAGCATTTAATGCCATGATGTCACTTCCTGCCCTGGTGCATTATAGGGCAGGATAGAAGTGCCACCTCTGCAGCTACTGGAAGGCAGCGGGCTTTCTTCCAAGAAGCCAGCTGTTCATTAACAATAAAGCCCACCCCCCACCCTCAGATCCTAATCAATACCATGCTGATATGATTCTGTATGGAATCAAATCGGCAGAAGATTTTTTCTCTGGAATAATTTCTGGAGAAAAATGCTCCAGTAGTGCTTGCATCACCTTGGACCCAGTTATATACAGCTTGTATACAGGGAAGTTTTCCCTAACAGAGCAATTCGTAGCTTCATTGTGAGCATCAGCGACAACCAGCTGCTCAGTGAACTTGGCAGCCGCCTAAGGCACCAAGCAAGAAAGGGCACCAACAGCCTAGGCCATGTGTGCAAAACGTCAGAGTCAGCCAGACAGATTACGGGTGCACACACAGAACCAGACAGCCAGGGTGGGCAAGGGGGATCACCTGCCTGCCTCACAGGAGGCACCTGCCCTTAAGAGTGAAGGGGGTGGGGATGCGTCAAAAGCCAGGCTTCACCTGGGGCTCCCTGATCTATGGGCCAGCCCTGATGAACTTATATGTGTGTGCAGGGGCATAGCTAGGGGGCCTGTATTCGCCCCTCTCCCTGGTGGCCCCTTAGAGTGAGGGAGATAATGAAGAAAATAGGGAGGGGTGGAGCTGGGGGACCCTCAGGAGCTGAGGGCCTGGGTTCTTTGAATTGAGCGAGTCCTCTCAATTATAGTTACACCCCTGTGTTTGTGATTTGAATCAAGAAAGCTGCACTGGGGGAAATAATTTATCTCTTCCTTCCCAGTACTCTGTTCCTGGAACAGATTGAGCCATCTGCAGGTGCTATCTGACAAAACCGGATATCCTTAAAGATACAGGATAACCAATAACAGATACCTGCCATTTAGTCCTACATGGAATAGAGAGAGTAGACAGGAAGAAATTTTTCTCCCTCTCTCTCACAACACTAGAACCAGGGGTCATCCCATGAAACGGAAGGCTGGGAAATTTAGGATTGACAAAAGGAAGTACTTTTTCACACATGCATAATTAATCTATGGAATTCTCTGCCACAGGATGTGGTGATAGCCACTAGCTTGGATAGCTTTCAAAGGGACTTGGCCAGATTCATGGAGGACAGGTCTAGTATCAATGACTACTAGTCTGGTGGCTATAGGCCACCTCCTAAATAACTGGTATTTAGAGGAAAGGTGCCTCTAAATACCAGCTGCAGGGGAGAAACAGCAAGAAAGAGGGCATGCCCTCACCTATGGGCTTCTGAGAGGCATCTGGTGGACCACTGTGTGAAACAGGATGCTAGACTAGATAGGCCTTGGACCTGATCCAGCAGGGCTGTTCTTATGTTCATCTAGTTCAGCCCTGACTTCAGGGACTCTGTGGACTAGAGTGAGGCCACTCTAAACACTCTGCTTGTATCTGGAGACTTTTTTCTTCCCTGGCTCCAACAAAGTTTATGTGAAATGGTGCTTCTGAATCTTTTGCCTGGAACAAAAGTCAAATTTTGCACACCCTCTCAACTCAGTTTAGAACATCTGGCTTGGTATGCAGTTCTCTGGCTGGGGATCTTGCCAACTGATTCCACACATGTTTGGATACAGGAAGGAAAAATACACCTTATCATCAGGTCATGGTAATTGTGTTTGAAGGCTGGTGGCGGGGAGAAGTCCAATGTTGTCCTAGGCAATTAACATTGACCATTCAGTCTGTCTCCATCCCTTTGGCTAATTGCTAAATAATATTACTACACCTACATGTGTATTTGGATTTAGAACTCACCTTACTTCAGAAGAGGATTTCAATGCTTGATGTAAAAATATCTCACATCAAAGAACAGGAACAAGAGGCATTATTCTACATGAGGAAGCCTTGGGGGAACAGGGTTGGAGAACAAAGGGGGAAAATAATTTAAAAAACAATTTAAAAGATATCATATCCATATATGCAAAATTATGTTCACATTCAGGACAGGGGTTATGTCCCAGTGGAAGTAACATCAGTCTCAATATTCTCATCTTGGCTGTCTTTTCTCTTCATATAATATAGCTATTGGTTCCTGTATTAATCCCAGGGTAATTTATTTATTTTTATATTTATATCCTGCTCTTCCTCCACGGAGCCCAGAGTGGTGTACATGGATATGATTCTTTTCACAACACCATTGTGATGTAGCTTAGACTGAGAGATAAACCTAACCTTCTCAGCCTAACCTACTTCACAGGGTTGTTGTGAGGAGAAACTTAAGTATGTAGTACACCGCTCTGGGCTCCTTGGAGGAAGAGCGGGATATAAATGCAAAATAATAATAATAATAATAATAATAATAAACAACGACTGGCCCAAAGTCACCCAGGCCACAGCTAGGCACGTGGTTAGTGAGGATGCCGCTCTGCTTTCTGCCAGCATTTACTCCAGTATATCTTACTACTTCATTCTTCTTTTTTAGGTTAACTCTTGCTTCAATGATGGACATCCTGTACAAGCAACAATATCCTGCACTATACTATTGTACCTGTGGAGATTCTTGTGGTTCGACATCACCAGCCTACTTACCTCAATTAAAAAACCAAGCTTCAGCTGAATGATTCATTGACCTGGAACTTTAGAAGTAACATATTCCGCTGGAACCCCAGGAAGAAGTGATCTGTGAAGGGATGGTCTTTAAGTATTTCATGTCCTTGACCTGGACATGTCCTTGATCTGGGGAGGGGGGACGATATATTCTTCATTCACGCCTTCAGTTCCCAAATCAATGCCCATTACCTATCAAGCAAGCTCTTAGGAAAACGGCCGTGGCGGCAGCAGGTTCCATGGTGATTGTGACAATGGCTGCAGCAGCGACAGCTCTTCATCCCCTTCCAGCTTCAAAGCTCTTGACATGAGCGGCCAAGGCACAGATTACTGTATTTGCCCGAATCCAAGATGACTCTAAATTTAAGACCACCCCCTTGAAAAGTAGAGGCTAAAGACAGGCTATCCCTGCATTTACTCAAAAGGAGCAGGACTCTGAATTTAAGATGGCCTCCTGAAATTTAAAATAAAAAAGGGGGGGCTGCTCTTGGATTCACGTAAATACAGTTTAGACTCTGCAGCCCTGTGGTAGTTTAGGAGAAGAGTGCCACCTAGCGTTTAATGGGACTAATTTAAAAATTTCTTTGCGCAAAGGCACATTAAACTTTTTTCTAATTAAAAAAAGTCATCTATTTTTCCATGGAGTTAGGAAACCACTTATATTAAAACAAAAAATTGACACCTCCACAAGATCTATTTGTAATCCAAAAGTCAAAAGAGAAGTTCAGCTTGGCATTAATCCTAAAGCATTGTGCCTGTAGTCAACAAACAATAAAACAATGGGCTGGTTCAGACATACACTTTAACCGCAGTTGTAGTTGCCTGAGGTTCTAACTGTAGCATACCCAAGTGCGCAAAACCTCAGTTAAGGGTCTAAAGTTAACTCCAGGTTTTCCTGCCAAATTCCAATTGGAACCCTAGGTTTTCTCTAAGCTTTGCCACCAACTTTTACCCCCAAAGAGTTATGCCCGAATGCAGACTTGGCCATAACCACAGTTAAGCACCTATTTCTCACCCCAATCATAGAGGCAGCAGTGCAGACCCACCCAAGGATACCTCAGCAAAAGGGTACCCCAGCAACACCTTCCTTGGTCTAGGTGGCTGGTGGACAGCAGGATTAAAAGCACTCCCTCTGGCAGTCTGCACATATACATGATTTTCTCCATCTACCACATCTACGCAGTTTGGCAGGATCAATGAAAATGCCAGCTCCTATCACGCGGGGATCCCCGCAGCGGCTGATCTACACACACTGCAACACCAGTCCTGGCCTGGGAATATTGAATTGCTGGAAGGGTCTGCTCTGCAGCCCATCGCCCACACTATCCATGCAAATGGTTTGTGTGGGAATGCTATTGGCAAGGTTTGAAAGGGATTCCCGAGCAGCCAAGTTCTATTATTTAGAACTTTCTAGGAGCATTCCGAAAATGCATGATTGTGGTTGGCATGTTCCTCTGGAAATCATAGTCAATCATGGCCAAGCAGCTGATGTGGTGAAGCTTTCCCCACAGTCTGGCCACGGAGCTGACTGGGAGGCCAGGCAGCAGGGAGAGGCTCCCCAATCCTGAAACTCCAGTTAGGCTGACTGAGTTTGCTGTATGTCTGCAGCGTGAATTGGAGTTAGGAATTTTAATTCCGGTCAGGGTTAACTGCAGTTATACTGAACGTCTGAATGCAACCAATATATAGCTTAGGTTTAGATTTTGTATCTCTTACTACAAGGGGAAATATCTTTGCATAAACATAATTGTAGTTATTGCATGGGAGAACATGGCCTTAATTCTGTTTTGAACTCTATAATGTGATACCACCGGAGCTATATGAATATTTACCAATAAATTATTCTATCCAGCAGTTCAAAATCACTTGCTTCCTAACAAAATGGGTTTGCCATGTGGCTAAGCAATTACTTTTGAACTCGGAATTGTTATGATGCCTGATGAGTTAATCAACAATATTCCTTGCATGGCAACTGGCAATGCAGAACTTGCTGCTGTGCAATACAAGGATGCTCTGTGACTGGTTGGTAAGCATGATAAGTCAGCAAAAAACCTTTCTCCAGTTGGACATTGTCAGCCAATCTGATGGTTCAGTACAGGATTATATCAGCTTGCCATGTATCTTGATGGCCAAAACTAAAAAAACCTGGCTGCTTTTTTTGTAACATGGGGCCTGGTTTTTGCTATTTAAAAATTTACATAGAACCCCAAAGATCTCTCAGAATAAACCATAAGCAAAAATGGCAAAATAAATCTATCATGTATAACCCATTATAGAAGTTACAAAAAAACCCCACCCAACCCAAACACACACACCCCCATGAATCCATTCTTCCACTTCCCCTGGCCCACATGGACACAGACGTTCTACATTGGGAATTCCAGGCATATGGTCCAGATGTTCCTGAAATACAGCTCTCATCATCCCCAGCTACAATTTATTGTGACTGGGGATGGTGGAAGTTGAAGTTCAGCAACATCTGGAGTACCACTGGTTGGGAACCCTTGACATAGAAAAATAGACTACTAAGGAGAGCCATGATAGAGGTCTATAAAATTATGTATGGCAAAGAGAGAGTGGAGAGAGAGAGAAGCCCCCTCTCACAGCACTAGAACCAGCACTAGAGCTACATTGACATGCTGATACCAATACAAGTGGTGTGACAGTCATTGAAATATGTAAGCGTAGACCATCACCTTCCTCAGCAGGTAGGTGTGTGTGTGTGGCAGGTGGGGGGAGGCAGTGGCAGGGAGCCACAAAGACGTGGCAAGGGAGGGGCTGCCGCCAACCTTTCTATGGCCCTGCTGAGAATGGATGAGGCAATAGGAATCTGCCCCAATTGCCATTCACATTGCCATCACAGAAACTGCTGCCACCACAGATGTCATCCTGAGAGTAAGTTAGAGAGGCACTGTGCATTTATTTGGAAGCTGAACACATGAATGGAGGCTTTCCAAATCTGATTGGTTTTGTGATCTTTTCTGCTATCTCAGAGATGCCATCAGGTTCCATGCTTGGCAAATGCAGAGAGGAAAGCCATCCCTTCTAAGATACAATTATGTCGGTCTGGCTGTACTCACATAAACCTGATCTCTGTAGAGAAGACAAGGACGACATATAAAAGTTCATAATGGGCTAAAGGAGTTTTAAAAGGGTATCATTCACTTCAAGAGCGACTAATCAAACAGTCCCAGTCTGCCCTCTGCTGGTGATGGTGAGCCTTTATGCACCTTATGTTGGGGCATGGGAGGGTGGATCACTCTTTCAGTGCTGGAGGTGAGGGGGAAACCCACATTAGCTGGAATAGGATATGCACGTCATGGGAGGGCGGGGGGGGGGGGGTCTATCCCAACATGACCATGGAAAATTTCACAAGAGAACACCCCGGCAGACCACTCCAGCCAGATCCATCACAAAGCCACTGCAAGCAGCTTACTCCCCAGCAGGCTCGCACTATCATGAAAAGGCCAGCCCATTGAGGATATGGCTGTGCCCGCTAAGGCACTATCCCCACTTGCGGACGCCAAGCTCATGACCTGAGCTGCCCACTTAACCACCAGTGAATCTAAGGGGCCCCCGCTCTAGTGGGGCCCCTCAACAATCTTTGTTGAAAAATAGAAAAAAAGAAAACTGCTACTTTCCTCTCCCCAAATCTCTCTGCAGTGTTGCACATATCCCAGAGGACGTCCCTACACACCATGTGCCATAGCCTGGCCATACACACGGCCTTGGAGTGGGCCAATGGGACAGTACATTCACTCAAGTTTTTAAATCCCAGGTCTGGTCCATCTGTGCACCGTATGCAGATACACAGGCATGGGTAATTGCGGGAGAGGGCACTTTCCTCTGCTGTCCCAACCCTGGGGCAGCTGGTCGACTGCAGGGGCCTCTGGCGATGGTGCACCTTTGCATAGATGCAGATGGCCAGGCAGGGGCCTGGTTTCCCAGGCAGCTCAGCTGCCATCCCTGGGATCAGAAAAGTAGTTTCAGAGATACCCCCACCCACCGCTTCCCAACACACAGCAACACAGCTCTGCTCGGAGTACCCATGGCCCGACACTCTAGTGAGTGGGTGTAGTCCATGTGGCCATTTGTTTGCCACACTCATCATCATGCCTTGATGAGGAGTAACCACGGCCTCACTCATGATTAATCAGGGGTTGTAAACCCCCCCTTTTCGTGGAAGTGGCTGTGCCCCAATTTCCCATGCTTCCTTTGTAAAAAAAACAGAACACATCCCCCAAAATCTCCTCACACTCTTCTAGATATGCTCAAGAAGCCCTCTTTTCCCTTGCCGTACAAGGTGTTGCTGGAGGGGTGGACACCGGAATGTAACTTTCAACCTATTCAAAATTCCCAGGTCCCAGTCTGTTCTCCTGCCATGTGCAGGTCTACAGTCGTGGGGATTGGCAGGGCCACCACCAGAAAGTAGAATGGCCATTCTTGGGCAATGTCAAGGGTACATGTGTACACATGGACAGGTGGGGGTGTGGTATCACAGCAGCTTGTCCATGGTCCCCAAGACTAGGAATGTGTTCTCCAGGGTAGAAACCATCCTTGCTCTATTCAGAGCACCCATAGCCTGACGCTCTTGTGAGGGAGGTGTTAGGTGGAGAAGGGGAGTTTTGGTGTCTGGCATCATGGCAGATTTGTCTCAGCAATTTGCTTCTTTCCTCTCCACTCTGATGGTTCATCCCATGAGCTGTCCGGGGGTGTCCCCGTGGCCTGTCACTCTCATGCCCGGCCACTGAGCCTTGGGTCGGGTGTCTGGATCCCTGAAGAAGGATCTCAGGTCACTCAAGACTGTCTTTAGTGACCAGCCCTGATTATGAGCAAGGCTTTGGGGGCACAAACCCCCCAAAGGGGAAGGGGCTGGGCCCCACCTTGCCGAACCTTTCTGTAAAAATGATAGAACTTGGCTGCTCGGGAATCCCTTCAGGGTGGGGGGGCTGCCTTTCAAACCTTGCCAATAGCATTGCCACACAAACCATTTGCATGGATAGGGTGGGCTATGGGCTGCAGAGCAGACCCTTCCAGCAGTTCAAAATTCCTGGGCCAGGACCGGTGTTGCAGCATATGTAGATCAGCCACTGAGGGGAACCCTGGGTGATAGGAGCTGGCATTTTCAGTGATCCTGACAGACCATGTGGGTGTGATAGGTGGAGAAATTCATGCATATGTGCTGTGAGGAGACCTAACTGCCAGAGGGAGTGCTTTTAATCCTGCTGTCCACCAGCCACTGAGAACAGGGAAGGTGTTGCTGGGGTCCCCTTCCCCTGGGCTTACAGGGACATAGTATCCCGGCTGGGCGTCTGCAGCCCTCTGGCCCACATGTGTGCCTCCATGGCCTGCTACTCTCATGAGCTAGAGGTCCTGGTCTGTAATGGCAAGGAAATATCTAGATGTGACACAAGAGAATTCTGATCATTACCCACACCTTCCTTATGAGTCAAGGCTATAGAATCTGGGGCTCTTTAGTTTGGAAAACAGGTGACTAAGGGGAGATATGATCGAGGTGTATAAATTATGCATGGAGTTGAGAGGGTGGACAGAAGGGGGAAAATTTCTCTCACACAAAACACTAGAACCAGGGGTCACCACCCCATGAAACTGAAGAATGGGAATTTTAGGACCAACAAAAGGAAGTATTTTTTCATACAGCACGTAATAAATTTTTGGGATTTTTGCCATGGGATGTGGTGATGTCCACTAGCTTGGATGGTTTTAAAAGGGGCTTAGACATACGTATTCAATGATGACAGGTCTATCATTGGCGCATAGTCTGGTGGCTATAGGCCACCTCCAGCCTCAGAGGCATGATGCCCGTAAATACCAGTTGCAGGGAGCAACAACATGAGAGAGGGCATGCCCTCAACTCTTGCCTGTAGGCTCCCCAGGAGCCCCTGGTGGCGCAGTGGTAAAACTGCCGCCCTGTAACCAGAAGGTTACAAGTTCGATCCTGACCAGGGGCTCAAGGTTGACTCAGCCTTCCATCCTTCCGAGGTCGGTAAAATGAGTACCCAGAATGTTGGGGGCAATATGCTAAATCATTGTAAACCGCTTAGAGAGCTTTCAGCTATAGAGCGGTATATAAATGTAAGTGCTATTGCTATTTGATGTGCCACTGTGTGAAACAGGATGCTCGACTAGATGGGCCTTCGGCCAGATCCAGCAGAGCTGTGCTTACATACTTATGATAGTTCTTCTCATGAAGTGCACCAAATATTGTACGTGTGAACCCCTGGGGAAGTGGTTGGGGCCCCCTTTCCCCACCCTTTCTGTGTAAAAAATGTAACTGCCTTCTTTTTTCCCCCAGTCACCCACCCCAAGCCTCCCCCACCCACCCACTCCTGGAACCATGATACAAGGGTTGCCCTGATTTTTCTGCCATTTGAAGTGTTTGTGGTTGTGGACATCCATGACTGTTGATCCTTTCTCAGGGAGCATAGCGCTGAGTGCCCATCCTGTCATCCCGTGCCCTCGTCCTACTTCTTGCCCGGTGGGGGGAGCGAGGGACAGAGTTGGAATGGGGGGCTACGCCCGAGAGGCTGTGCAGCTTGACAGGCTAGCATGGGGCATGTCAGCGTTCCTGTTGCCTAGCAATTCCATAGCTGCACGGCTGACAGGAGGGGTGTGGTTGGTTTTCCGAGTGACTGCCAGCAAGAAGTGCCTAAAGAACTGAGCAGCCACATTCTCAGGTGGGTCTGCACTGCTGCCTCTATGACTGGGGTGAGAAATAGCTGCTTAACCATGGTTATGGCCCAGTCTGCATTCGGGCATAACTCTTTGGCAGCAAAACCACAGTTCGTGGTGAAGCTTAGGGGAAACCTAGGGTTCCAACTAGAGTTTGGCGAGGGAAACTGGAGTTAACTTTAGACCCTTAACTGAGGTTTTGCGCACTTGGGTGTACTACAGTTACAACCTCAGGCAGCTACAACCGCAGTTAAAATGTACTTCTGAACTGGCCCATTGTTTTATTGTTTGGAGTACAGACTACAGGAGCAATGCTTTAGGATTAATGCTAAGCTGAACTTCTCTTTTGACTTTTGGATTACAAATAGATCTTGTGGAGGTGTCAATCTTTTGTTTTAATATAAGTGGTTTCCTAGCTCCATGGAAAAATAGATAACTTTTTTTAATTAGAAAAAAGTTTAATGTGCCTTTGTGAAAAGAAATTTTTAATTAGTCCCATTAAACGCTAGGTGGCGCTCATCTCCAAAACTACCACAGGGCTGCAGAGTCTAAACTGTATTTACCTGAAACCAAGAGCCGGTGTGTCCCCCACCTCCACCGTGCAAATTTCTTCAGCCACTGGCTGTGATGATGATGATGATGATGATGATTACATTTATATCCCGCTCTTCCTCCAAGGAGCCCAGGGCGGTATAGGTATACTACATACTTAAGTTTATCTTCACAACAACCCTGTGAGGTAGGTTAGGCTGAGAGAGAAGTGATTGGCCCGGAGTCACCCAGCTAGTTTTATGGCTGAATGGGGATTTGAACTCCAGTCTCCTTGGTCCTAGTCCAGCACTTTAACCACTACACCACACTGGCTCTAATGAAGATCCTCCAGCACAATTAAAATCACAGCCAGTGGCTGAAGAGGAAACACAAAACAATAGCATCTCTCTAGATGTGCACATTATTTTGATGTTGCAACCAGCTTTTGTTCAGGTCTAATATTAAAAACCTTCACATTTCAAATGGCCCTTGACAGTGCCAAGCATTGTCAGCAACTTACATAAATAATAATAATAATAATAATTTGATTTCTATACCACCCTTCCAAAAATGGCTCAGGGCGGTTTACACAGAGAAATAACAAACGCTCCAATTTCAGAGTGCAAGAACACATCCTCTTGCAATCCTCTGCACAACCCCCCCCCCCATTTCTAGGTAAAGTATATTCTTGGCTGTATTTTAAGCCTTTATAGTTTACAGGAAGTAATTCTTTGTTTGCAGTGTACTTTAACGCTGATTTAGCTTGACTTTTATGCCGGGGGTGGGGGGGAGAGAGAGAGAGAGAGAGAGAATGATCACATGTATAGTAAACTACTGAATCAGGTCAATGCTTTTTCTTTTTACAAATCACATACAGAGATATATTTCATTTTTAAAAATCATACTAGCAGTGGATCAAGAATACTTTCATATGCAATGACAGAACTTTATGATCCCAATTCTAATCACATTTCCTTCAAGTCAGTGTACTCTTACTTTTAGTAAGTGCTTTTTTTGAGTATCACTGCAATAAGTGTCTTTCTTAAAGCAACCCACATTTTAATATATTTAAAACAAACCAGTTATTCTCTTTTAATTTCTTTGGGTGTCATTTTCTTCCTGTAAGGATGATGTGACTTGAGTGATGAAAGGGACTGTTCTAGTTGGTGAGTAAAGCATTTTTGATAGCAATGCCTCCCCATTCCACTTTTTGAAGCATTCTGTGTAACTGGACAGCTTACACACTCCTACACCAAAAAGAGGTGGTCCAGTGTCTCTGAGTCTATTTTACATTGTCCCAGAATGTTAGTATTTAGCTTAAACATAAGTGGTCATTTAAGAGTTGTGCTCATAAATGCATGTACTTTCCCACCCAGCCCAAGATTATCGTTTACAGCGCTGCTCCCAAACTCAACTTTCTTACAACTTGAGGAGATGCTCAAGTGTGTGAGTGTGAAAGAGAGGGTGGACTTTGAAGAGCAGGAATGTCTTTGGTTCTTTTGCTCCGGATTCTTTTTTCAAAAAAATCTGATAGGACATTTATTACTGAGGCTGAAATGAAATAAACAATTCTCTCTCTCTCTCTTTCCCCCTCGCGCCTTTAACAGCAACTTTCATTGTTAGAAAGAGAGGAGTGACTGATACACTCTGGCAAAAACCTTTCTGTGACGAAAAAGTTCATGTCACAATAATCTGTATAGTGAGTAGTGACACAAAGCTCCCATTTTCTGTGTGTTGTACGTGCGGACTAACCCCCACTGGAAATGTGTCACTTTAGCTGGAATTAGTTTGCCTGTTACCCCCCCACAACGTTTTTTTTAAAAATGGAGATGTTTGCTGGTGGTGTAAAAGCAGAGGGAGAAAAACATATTTTTCGCTAGAACAATGTTCAGGAGCAGAGGCATATCTAGGGAAAATAGCGCCTAGGGCAAGCACTGAAATTGTGCCCCCTGTCCAAACATCTGACACCCATCTTTCAGATAACGTTACCATAATATCAGCTGAAAAATACAAGGCAAGCTCGTTGATCTTTTAATATTTCAAAAACTATTTAGCAGTGGACATAGCCAGACCAAAAAATGCTGGAAAACTGCAAATTTCAGCATGCTGGGGCTCATGAAATACCCAAATATTATGTGGAGGTGTACTTGGAAAACTAAACAGAAGTGCCTGTCTAATTCTCTACTATGCATTGTAGCATCACTATTACATCAGTTTTAAAAATAAATGGAGAATTTGACTTTTCCCAGATACTCTGAAAATAATTAAAGGATTTGCAGAGTAAACTGTGTCACTGCTTGGAATATATTCTAGTCTTTCAGAAAGACAGTTAAAATGAGAGCAAGAGAGCAAGAAACTCCCAGTGGGCCTTAATACTAAGGATTTCACACTGATCCAAAGACAAACTCACCATTAATGTTGCGCCTGCTGCTGCTCATGCCTCCCCGCCCCTGCCCCGAGGCCCCAGTGGGGCGCTGCGGCCCTGCTCAGGGAGATCGCGATGGGGCGCCGAGGGTATTGGAGGACCGTGGGGCAGCAGATGGAGGACATGATTTAGGAGCGCGACACAGTCCTCCCTCCCTCCCTCTTGCATCTGCCCCCTCCACAAGCGCTCTCCTTATTCTGCCTTCTAGGACGGAGAGCTTGCTCTGCTCTAGTAACCAGCAGAATGGGCAGGCTTCAGCTAGCTTTTTGAGCAATGGAGGGAGGGAGGGCTGTGGGGTGCGCAACACAGACCTCCCTCCATCCTCCTCTCCTCCCTCTCACGTATGCCCCTGAGTTTGAAGCCAAAAACTACTTGTTTCACAAGCAATAAAAT
This sequence comes from Hemicordylus capensis, assembly GCF_027244095.1. Classification (NCBI taxonomy): domain Eukaryota; kingdom Metazoa; phylum Chordata; class Lepidosauria; order Squamata; family Cordylidae; genus Hemicordylus; species Hemicordylus capensis. Next base: position 35,552,856 of record NC_069660.1, on the reverse strand, counting down.
GACCTGTTTTAATTTGTTTAGACGGAGGCTCCTTCCTTTCCCCATATTCCTAGCTTCCACTGCCTAAAACTAATAGTTCTAAAATCAGCTAACTACAGAATAAAACAAGCACAAGCCCCTAAATTTTTTTTAAGGGAGGGGGGATTTGGCTCAAACTGGGAGTGATATAAGAGCAAATTATCATCCACAGAATCACAAGTGAAAACATATAAGGTGGGGTGAGGACACTCGAAGGCTGCCAAATCCCTCTTATACAAGTACCCCTGTTGAAACAAGTAGTTTGGAAGAAACGACTACTCACAAAACCGAAGCCTGCCTATTCCGCTGGTTACTAGAGCAGAGCAAGCTCTCCATCCTAGAAGGCAGAATAAGGAGAGCGCTTGTGGAGGGGGCAGATGCAAGAGGGAGGGAAGAGGAGGATGGAGGGAGGGAGGTCTGTGTCGTGCTCCTAAATCATGTCCTCCATCTGCCGCCCCACGGTCCTCCAAATCCCTCGGTGCCCTGTCGCGATCACCCTGAGCAGGGCTGCAGCACCCCACTGGGGCCTTGGGGCAAGGGGGGAAGGCATGAGCAGCAGGCAAAGCGGAGCAGGCACCAACCGCAGGCACACACTGCTTCGAATGGCAGCAAAACGGCCATGGGGGAGAGGAGAGAGGAGTGACTGACCAGGGGAACTTCCCGATGGTAGCCAGGGCTGGGCAACAAGAGAGAGCGGTGGTCACCGCTGCTGGCAACCGTTGCGAGTCCGTGAAGAAGGGGAGCGCGTGGCCCGACCACCTCCGCCCCCACCCAAGCAGTCGTTGTCCACATGTAGGGGCTCTTCCTCCAAATGGTGGCTAAACACATGCCCCCAAGGAGGAAATATTCAGAGCAGAGTCTAACATGAAGTGCCCGCCCAACCCGAGGACTCCTGAACATTGTTCTAGTGAGAAATATGTCTTTCTCCCTCTGCTTTTACACCACTGGCAAACATCTCCATTAAGGGGGGAGGGGAATAACAAGCAAACTAATTCCTGCTAAAGTAAGCATCCCACTCTCAGCGACAGATGATCCAAGAGTTCCCCCCGACCCCAGACTCCCCGGACACACACACTACACAAGAGAGATAAGCATATCTTTGTATTTGAGAGCAGTTTACACTTACTAAGTTTGGACTCACTGGGGGAGTGTGTAAGTCTGTGCATGATGAATCAGTCAGCAACGACTCAAGGAAAACCGGGAACCTCCAAATCCAAACCAACTCAATGAACATAGGCAGGCAGCAGCACACACAGCATGAGGAAGTACCGAACAGCACAGCACGCTGCTAGTCTCTCTCTCTGTCCAACCCACGTGGTCGTCTCCTGCGTGCAGGCTGGCATGCGCTGATTCCGGGGCGGGGGCACTGCACATGGTCTCCAGCCAATCAATGGGAGAGCGCCCACCTCCAACCCAGACCTCGCAACTCACACCTGCAGGAGTGGGGGGTGAGGACAGTGGCAGCAGCGGACCCGCCCGGTGGCGCTCGCAGGGATTTAAGTTGGGGGAATAATTTTTTTTTAAATTGTGTGTGTGTGGTGGTTGGGGGCGGGGCATGGCAGCCATTTTGCGTCCCCTGCTGCTGGCGCCCAGGGCACGTGCCCTGCCTGCCTCACCCTGGTTACGTCTCTGCTCACATGGAGTCTCCCATTCAGATGCAAATCTGATTAGCAAAGGGGACAGTTCATGCTCTCTACTACAAGACCAGCTCTCCTCATTGTGCCCAGTGCTACCAAAACTGATGACTGGCTTCCCCCCTTTCAACTAGCAGCATCTTACTTCCAGTCGTGGAGGGTAATTCTATCCAAATGGCAAGAAGCCCCACAAAGAGAAAAACAGCCAATGACTTCATGGCACCCTCAGGATCCAGAAATGATGTCTGGAACTGAACAAGTCTGGTTCTTCAGCAAATAGGTGGGGAAGGCTGAGCTTATATCTTGTCTCTGCTTCCTCATTCCCTGTGGCAACTGCACTGAAGCTTTCACAACTGCACTGTAGCTTTGCCAAACTGGTTTTTCATCTTCTTCCCAAATTACATGTCCTGCAACAGCCCTGAAACCAGTTGATGCTGACAATGGTCCTGTATAATTCTAATGACCCCCGTCAGGGCCGCCACACCATTCTCGATGGAGCCTCAGCCTCAGAGTGTCGGCCTGTTGGTTAAGCCATTTTGGCTGCCTGTTAGCCTCACAGGGTGGCTTGGAACCACCTCAGATTGCCAGGCCTCTAGGTTCCCAGGGCTCCTTTCACCCAGGCAGCCCTCGCCTCTCTGGCCTCTCATCATGAGCCTGCCTACCTTTATAAGCTTGTGAAATTTCGCTGGAACTCTCATGAGACCTTGTAGGCTCATGAGGGTTCCATCATGATCACACGAGGTAGAATTCCCACCTTGCAAGATCTCATCTTTGCTGGGCGGAAAAAAGCAGGAGCTTTGGGGCTGGCTGCGGCCTCGCCTGGGCTGACTGGGAACAGAGACTGGGACTCAGTGGGGGTGAGGGAAGACTCCGCATCGCCCGAAGAATTGGGCCACTTAATAAGACTCTCAGTGAGCCCCCCCAAATAACTTTGAAACTAGAAATATATCCAAAGTACTACTAATTAGAGGGCAGTCCCATCTAAGAAGACTCACACCCTTCTAGGAATGGTAAATGGGGATTTTACCTTGGTAGTGTTTACCCTGTAAAAATCCAAAGGCCTTCCTGTGTTAAGGAGCACCTTAATGTATCATGGTGACTGAGGAGAGGTGACAAATACTGCCTTGCCCCACAACCCCATTGGGGGTCAGCCTCCTGTCAAGCTGTGCCTCCTGCAAAAACAGGTCTCCTACCACCCCTGGGTGTAGAAACACAGTATCATTCCCAATGGTAGCAGTGTTGCAGCTGCACTCATGCAATGCTTGGTAGGCATGGAGCAGCTCCACCTCCCAAAGCAGTGTGCACGTGCTTTAGAGTGGCTTGCAAGCAGCGTTCACAGATCTCTCTTGGACCTACAGATCTCTGCACAGTATAGAAGCCATCCTAAGTAATAAATAAATAAATAAACACTTGGTGGGAGTGGCATGGGGTGGGAGTGGGAAGGCCTATTGCTTGCTAGGAGCTTCATCTTGGGATAAAGAGACACGGACTGACATCCTGACTAAAGCAGAAGGCATGCAACATGAGACGCAGCTGTATTGCTGGAGGCTTCACTTAACTCTACAGTGCAGATTGCATAGGGGCATGATTTTTGCTGCTCTCCCTCCTCCTGGAAGCACCCTGTGCCTCACAAAAATATGTCCCTTAGGGTCACACAGCCCTCAGGGACATATATTTGTGAGGTTCAGGGTGCTTCCAGGGGAAGGAAAGATCGGTGACAATCCTGCCCCCCATGTGATTGGTACTCGGGAAGCCTCCAGGAGTACAGGTACAGGAGCCCCTGGTGGCGCAGTGGTAAAACTGCTGCCCTGTAACCAGAAGGTTACAGGGATTGATTTATTCCATATTTTATTTCTGACTTTGCTCAGATGTTAAACAACTGAAAATCAGTTTCTTGCTACTATTTTTCAGTTTTGTGTCATTCATAAATTAAGTACATTTTAACCTTGGACACTTTAAATTCCCCACATTAAGACCCGAACTAATTAAAGCACTGAGCACTTATTCCAAAGCTAATGGCTATATATCAGGCCTGCACAGCATGCGGCCCGAGGGCCGGATGCGGCCCGCGAGGCCTTTTTTCCTGGCCCCCGGGGCTATTTCCTCTTCCTTCCCCTGCTGCTTAAAAACACCTCCTCAAAAAAAATTCCAGCCGCTGCACGGCCGTGGAGATGGCCGCAGGGGTACGGGTGTTCTTCCTTACCCTCCCCCACGGCAGCAGTGGCACACAGCGGCAGAAACCAGAGTGACACTTGGGTCTGCCATTTGGCCCGGTGTTGCTTCCCAGCTGCGAGGTGCACCTGCGCAGTTAAGTCTCTTAAGTCTCTCTCTCTCTCTCTCTCTCTCTCTCTCTCTCTCTCTCTCTCTCTCTCTCTCTCTCTCTCCCCACCAAGACTGCGCCTCTCTCTCTCTCTCTCTCCCACCAAGACTACTCCATTCTCTCTCTCTCTCCCCCCCCACCAAGACTTCGCCATTCTCTCTCTCTCCCACCAAGGCTACTCCACTCTCTCTCTCTCCCCCACCAAGACTGCTCCATGCTCTCTCTCTCCCTCCCACCAAGACTGCTCCATTCTCTCTCTCTCTCTCTCTCTCTCTCTCTCTCTCTCTCTCTCTCTCTCTCTCACCCCCACCAAGACTGCTCCATTCTCTCTCTCTCCCTCTCTCACCCACCATGACTGCTCCATTCTCTTTCTCTCTCTCCCACCAAGACTGCCCCATGCTCACTCTCTCACCCACCCACCAAGACTGCTCCATTCTCTCTCTCTCTCTCTCTCTCTCTCTCTCTCTCTCTCTCTCTCTCTCTCTCTCTTGCCAAGCCTCCTGCTGCATCCTTTCCATCTTTCTTTCCCCTTCTCCATTCTTTTCCAAAATTATGAGAAGAGGTTCTCATTTCCCCTCCCTTAAAAGTGTTCCATGTTTTGTGTGATGATTTGGCAGAGGTGGAAAGGAAGAACAATGCATTTTATTATGTATTTTGTACAGATTGTATAATATTTATATTATTATAATGAATTTTAATTCAACTTATTTCATATTAATTTAAATCAATCTTGGCCTGCCAGAACATCAAAAGTTAAATATTGATTAAATTTATTTTTAATTCATTTTTAATTCATTTCACTTTAATTCAGTTGATTGGTTGATTGATTGATGTTAAGTGTTACTCTAATAATCAGCACACTAGGAATTGACCTCAGCCCCCATGAACCAAGTCACAGTTGGTTTCGGCCCGCCAGGTCATTTGAGTTGTGCAGGCCTGCTATATATGTTGCTTCTAGAGGTCCAGATCAGCTGATCATTCTGCTTGAGCTTCCTCCCGCAAATGAATTGAATTGGCTGGTATCTCCCAATCACTAGAATGTTGCAGGGGTGAAGATGTGTTTCACAGGGTATTGCTGGCGGTGCTGGGTGCTCATCAGTATAAAGCAAAGTCTTACACTAAAGGGGGAAAAAGACACATAAGATATACTGGAGTAAAAAACTGCCATCACAAAGGCAACACTTTGTGTTTTCTGTGGATTATATGATTCTGCCGCCCAGTCTGCAGAGGGGATGTGGTTTGCCTTGGCTGCTCTAGTACACATATAATTTCCAGTTCTCCTGACATACTATCATTTCTCTGAAGGTCTGAGGCCTCACTGACTAGGGATGTGCAAACCAGTTTGATATCAAACCAGTTCAGTTTGAAGGCTCGATGTAGAACCAAACCCTCCCAACCTACCCCCTCCGGGGGCTTCTCCGAGGCCATGGCGGGGGGGGGGTTCCCTGGAGGCTCCCCCTCCCCCTGCTGCCCTCTGTTATGCCATAAATCACCCAGTTTGGGCAATCTTCGGTGCTTTCAGGGCTTTCCCCCCACCATGGTGGCCATTTTGGAGTCAACTGTGCATGCAATGGGTCCCTGTGTGGCTGGGCCGTGACTCTGGGTCATGACCCGGCCACGCAAATGGCCAGGGCACATGCAAGGCAGCTACCACCAGAAAATGGCCACCACCACCAGAGAAAGGGCCAAAACTCCTGAAAATGGGTCAAAATGGCTCTTAGAAGACCGGGGGAGGCTGGCGGGGGTAGAGGGAAATGGGAGAGACCCCCGGTGCAGGAGCACCCCCCCAGAAGGCCACTGGACCTGGTGGTGAGTGTTAATTAAATAAAAAACAACCTTTAGAACCCCCGAACCAGCCCCAAGTGTAACCTTGAACCAAACCAGGCCCAGTCTGATGGCAAACGGGCTGAACTTTGAACCGGTTCACATATCCCTATTGAGTATTATAGCTTCTCCTAACCCTTTCCCTCATTCGCTCTATATTTAATTCTCTAAGGCATACCTGTGGCTAATCCCATGCGTGGCAGATCTCATGAGAGTTTGGAGAGCTGCCGGATAGCCACAGGTTAAGGTGGGAGGGAAGAAAATGGCAGCTGTGGCAGTGGCTAGCCGGCGAAGAAAACGGCCACCGGCCAGCCAGCCAGAAAGCGGCAGGCTGGGGGGAGAAGAAACAGGCCAGTTGGCTGGAAGGCGGTGCGGGGGAGCAGTCGGCTGGGCATGGAGGAGAAGAAGTGGACTGTCCGGACTGCCTACTAGCCAGAAAGCGGTGGTGGTGGGGGAAGCAGCAGTGGGGGGGGGGAGGAGAAGTGGGCTGGCCGACCAGCCCGCCAAACATAAATCGGCGGGGGAGGAGGGGAAAGAAGCGGGCTGGGAAGAGAAGAAGTGGGCTGGCCAACTGGCCAGCTAGAAAGCCATGGGGAAGGGGGGAGGGGGGAGAAAAAGGCAGCGGCAGGTAGGTGGGCTGGCCAGAGGCGCAGATGCTCTGCACCTGGCCCAGCTAGTATCAGTTGATTCTTGTTCAATTCTTCTATTGTAATGGGAATTTAGCAATTGCTTATGCATCTTAGATGATGATTTTGAATATTATTCAAATACAAGTTTTCAAATGCAGCATATTCTCTAGGTACAGCTCAAGACTCCTTGGGGGTAAGAATGGGATATAAATGTAGTAAGGAAGCAAGCAAATAAATAAATAAATAAATGACTTTCTTCTGTAAGAGACATGCGTTTTGGACGGTATAAAAATATGTTCAATAAATTTAAAAAAAAGTTCATGTAATATCTTAGGTAGACTGTTGAAGTAACTCTATGGTATGTTGTTCTTCTTTTTTGTTTCTCTGTTATGTCATGTTTTATGTTATGCTATGTTATGTTATGACCAGTGTTCACAACAATAAACATTGTTTTTTTAATATGCCTTCAATTGTAAATGTTCAAAGAAACCAGGAAAAATAGTTAACAACGATATGTATGTTTCATACATTCAAATGACCAAATCAGGTTGTATTAAGCAAGTCAATATATCTCTATATTATATTTCTCTTTCATGTGCTTAAGTCCGAGATTTGATGAAGATTGTTATTGATAAAGGATGGTTCTAGATACTGGCCAACATCCTGACAAACAAAGTGCTGGTACAGCAGACTCTGTGCACACTATGAGAGAGGAGTGGTGGGTTTGTTTGTTTTTTAACAGCCAACTCTAATCTCCAAAATATATCCCTGAGGGCTGCATGGCTTTCAGGGACATGTTTTTAGGGGCCAGTGGGCTTCAGAGGGAAGGAGAGATCAATGGAAATTATATCTCCTATGTCGCACACATGCAGTGTTGTCACACCAGCAGCATTAGTCTGGATGGAATTTCTGTTTCTCTGTTAAAAAATGCATGTAGTGTGCAACTGATACAGTCATAAGCCGTAAATATATAAATCACATCAAATCGCCCAGACCGAGTTGATTATTCTCCATCATTGGTTCTTCTATTTTATTTTTGAATGCAAAGCCTCCATTCTTTCTCCAACTAGCCACCTTTGATATACATTTTGGATATTTGTTGATATACAAGGTGGAGCAATGCCAATTCAATCTTCAGGCTCACTCTCCTTTCAAGGATTACCTCCATGTCACCATCAAGTAAAGACACCTTAATTCATTCTGGCCTTCCCTTGGAGATTCATTTCTGAATCTGCAGAAATTCTGTTCAGTGTTCATGCTTGGGCATCACTTTGAACATTTAGGGAAAGTATTATAGAAATTTCATAAACAATAATAAACAAATAACTGGTTGATACATACCAAAAATTGGTGGAACGCATTCTCGTCCACATGTCCACACACAACACTTCAGTTCCCCTAGACATTGCTTGTCATAATTGCATTTATTTCGAGGATAGAATGCAAGGCATTGAGTCTTAGGCACAGGACAGAGTCCAGGTTTTTCTACAAAAGAGGAAAAATGTGTGGGATGAAAGACACATTAAGATTGCTATGCTTCTGATAGTGATCTCAGTCTGCCAAATATTAGAAGAACCTTTCCCTTTTAATGTTGTCTGTCCTAGATTGCAAAAATCCTATTCTGGATCACTACATTGCTGAGTAAAGCTGTTGCCTCAAATTAATAAAAGGAGAGAGAGATCTGTTTTCCTTCTGCATGCTGTCATTGTTTTCAAAAAAGAAGCAATCATAGCAGTAGCTGAAGCAAGCTGCTAGAGAGGAGGTTTGTGAGGACAGATTGATTAATGTGCTGGTGGTGTGGTGTAGGGGTGTGGTGAAGGAAAGTATTACTGGGAGCACAAGCTCTGAACTGTCTGTGCTACTGGACTCAGAATTAAATGAGCTATTTTAGATGTTAAGAAAAATAGCTCAGTTTCCCTTAGCTCAATTCCAAATGGATGCAGATGACATTTAGTCTAAGCCTAGTCACAATGGGGGAAAAACCAAGTGTAAAATCATCACCATTCCTTTTTCTCACATCTTTCTCTGCCTTTCTAACTCTTCTAAATTGGAAAGGCAACTCTCTTCTTTCACAAGAAAGGGCTTCTATGCCCTGATTAAAGAGCTTAGAAGCTCACAATGAGGAAGACACTCAATGGCCACATTCTCATGTAACATGGAACCGCGGGTCCAGTGGACCACAGTTCCATGCTCCCTCCCCCCTGCTCTCCCATCTGCATTCATATGTACTGGAGAGTGTCCATATGTACGTGAGATTTTAGTGAGGTGGGGGAGCTGGCTGTGCAGGCTTCCTTCTTGCTTGAAGGACAGCCCACACAGCCAATCAGGGAGGGAGAAAGGGATGAGCATCCTCCTTCAGCCAGTCCAGCCAAATGCACCCTCCAGAGCTGCATTTGGATGGAATGGAGGCTCCCTCGATCCTTGGTTTTGAGCGAAACTCACTACAAACTATGGGTTCAAATTGGAGTCTCCACTCTCCTCAGTGCAACCTCGGGTCACGCTATGGACTGGATCAGAGTTGCACATGTTTAGAAGTAACAGTAGGGAAACCATGGGTCCCTGCAACTCCAATCCCCTGTTACATGCAAATGCAGCCAATACCTTCATGGTACTGGAAGGAACCAGATCAAAATGCCTAGGACTGAGCTAGGCTGGAATTTCTATGGTTTGATTAGTAGAGCTGGGCTAGAAAATGATAGAATTAGTTTGTTCTCATTCTTAGCAGTTGTATGCTGTGAACAATATTGGGTTGTATATTTTAAGAGGAGGAGAAGGAGGAGGGGTTACCTACATTACATTTCAATTGCATTATACATAATAGATCATAATATCTATAGGTGACCCAGATGATATGAAAGGTGTCATACGAGGAACTGGTGCTAGGCAGGAAGGGAGCAGAGCTTTCCATGTCCAGCTGTCCTTTCTTCTGCATTTTGGGTTTAAAACTATTGCCCCCCAACAATTGCTTGTGTTGGTTACACAGTAATATTTACGTCGGCTACATTAAGAGCTAGAGGGGTGGGAAGCTCTCTGGCAGCAGCAAGAAGCCCCATCCTGGAGCACTGCAGGAACTCTGCCTCCAGTCATCAGAGGCAAGTCCAGCTGTCTTGGTACACACCTCCCTCTCCCTCTGTCACTCTCTCTCAAGCCTGAGTATTATCATCACCACTGTTGTGGTGTGGAGTGTGTGTGTGTGTGTGTGTGTGTGAGGGAATATGCAGCTGGTAAATCGGAAGTACAGTAAACTGAAATTGTGCTACTGTGCAAGAGCAGCAACATGTAAATGAAAAAAGAAAGAAATGTTGCTTTCTGCCTTGGTATGGGGTAGAAAACAGCAGGATGAACAATCACATGAACTGCTAGATGCAAATACCTACATGGTAACTCCTGCAAGCTGTTCTTGTGCAAGCCCACTGAAACTCCCACAAAAAACCCTCCATCCAGAAATACCCAAGATGGAGCAGAGGCAAGGAGGGAGAAGCAGCCAGCATGGTAGGCAATCCTGCACACTCTCCTGCACACTCTCATCCCCCTGGTGGATCACAATTCCCAGGGGTTGCTCCTCTCTCCCAGGCAGGTTCAGCTGGGTACCTAGGGAGGTGGCAGCTCCATCTCTCTCACAGTCAGTTGCAAGAAGCATTACAGTTCCATGTGAACATGATTCTTAGAGGAGAACCAGGGCACCCCCATCCTCTATAAGTGTGTGCCTGTGATAATTCTATCTATCTATCTATCTATCTATCTATCTATCTATCTATCCATATATACTTTGGCCCTCCAGCTCTTTTTGGACTACACATTCTCAGCCACAGTGGCCAATAGTCAGGGTTGATGGGAGTTGTAGTCCAACATACTCAGGAGGGCCAAAGTTGTGCAGCCCTGTGCTAAGCAGAACCATAACTGGCAAAAAGTTGTCTTTCCTGAAAGTAAAACAGAATCTGGCTGGGTACGTACTGGTAACTGTTGGAAGACAGATTCGTCCACATTTCCATTCACAACACTTCTTTCCCCTTGGACATTCGAGGTCCGTATGACAATGATTATAACTATTTTTCTTATAGCATCTTGCGTTAGTCACTGGACAGTCTCCAGGTCGTTCTACGATTAAGAAAAATAAGTGCAGACAAAAGGCTTAGAATTACTGTGCCCCTTGAACTGATCTCAGCCTGCTAAATATTGTTCTGGAAGAACTGCTCCCTTTTGTGGCCTTTCCTACTAGACTGTAAATACCCTAATCTGGGTTGCAAAGCTGCTGAGGGAAGCTCCAAATTAATCCAAGGAGAGAGATGCTTGCTTTCCTCAGAGCAGCCACCATTCTGGTGAATGTAGAAGCAGCTATAGCAGTAGCCAATGGTGCTGCAGTAGTGGGCCATGAGGACAGAGCAGCAGGGCGGGGGACTGAGGGAGGATTCAGAAATCTGGCCCTGTACTGGCCTTGATACTGGGCTCAGGATGAATTGAATCATTTGAGCTTTTTATTGCTTGTAAACTGCCTAGGATACTAGATGGGGCAGTCTAGAAACAGAAATGTCAGTTTCCCAAAGGTCAATTCCAAATTGAGCTAAAGTGCTTCTGAGAATCCTGCCGCGCCCCCCCCCCGGCCCCATTACCCTGGTCTTAGGAATATAAGAACATACGGTAGGAAGCTGCCTTATACTGAGTGAGATGACTGGTCCATCTGGTTAGGCATTGTCTACACTAACTGGAACTCCAAGGTTTCGGCCAGGACCTTTCCCCAGCCCAACTTGGAGATGATGATAATGATGATGATGATGATGATGATGATGTTTTCGATTTCTATACTGCCCTTCCAAAAATGGCTCAGGGCGGTTTACACAGAGAAATAACAAACAAATAAGATGGATCCCTGCCCCCAAAGGGCTCACATTCTAAAGAGAAACACAAGATAGACACCAGCAACAGTCACTGGAAGTACTGTGCTGGGGGTGGATAGGGCCAGATGTTGGAGATTGGACCAAGGACCACCTGCATGTAAGCAGATGCTCTACCACTGGGCTACAGCCCCATCCCCTATGGAGAATATCTTACAGCAGACAGGGCTCATACATAGTATCCCATCCACATGCAAACCAGGCTAGACCCTGCTTAGCAAAGGGGACAATTCATGCTCAGTACTGAAAGTCTGGTTCTCCTACCCTCTTGACCTATTATGATTTGCCTCTATCCTGATCCACACAAACCTACTAGACTCTGCCGTGTGATGTGCCAAAGTCCCACCTGGGCAACCAACCCTCCAGTTTGGTGGATGTCTGGCTTGTTGGGCCACCAGTTATGCAAGCATCTCTCAGCTGAATGACATGATGGTGAAAAAGACAAGTCCTGGAACACTCCTTGCAGCTGAATGTGCTCTTGGGACTTACCTCCTGGGACAAAGTCACTAGATGCAGGGGGCATCTCTGACCAAAGGACAAGGAGGCCCACAAGGAGGAAAGCTCTCAATGTCTTCATGGTGTGCTGGCAGCAACCAGATGTAAATGCTTAGTACTGAGCTAGGCTGATATTTAAACTGTTCTATTGGTAGGGCTGGGCGGGGTGATGGTAGCATATTTTCACATTCCAAGCAATTGTGTATTGTGTTCCACAAGAATATGAGTCTACGTGCGTACTTGTATATGGATGCTAGGCTAGATGATGAAATAATCAAATAGATAACAATGAATGTATATGTGTCAACATGACCTGGCAATTAACATTTTAACCCTCTGTACAGTTTAGCCACTTCTTGTGAAAGGAGTAGGCTTTCTATTTTAGAAGAGTTAGAAAGGCAGAGAAAGATGTGAGAAAGAAGAATCATTATGATTTCACACTTGGGGGTCTTTTTCCCATTGTGACTAGGCTTTGGCAGAATATTTTATTTTATTTATTGTTAAATTTTTATACTGCCTTTCATCAAAACAATCTCAAGGCGGTTCACACAGAAGTTAAAACAAGGCTACAAAAATTACACAATTAAAATGTTTATTTATTTATTAGAAGCATTTAATATACTGCCCACTCCAAAGACTCCAGGCGGTGTACAATGACATGTAAATAAGGTAACAATAAAAATTACAATCAAAAATTACATTAGAAATTGCAAACTAAAATGGATAATGGAAAGGAAATAGAGTAAACAACAGGGCAAATGCCCGGCAGAAAAGAAAGGTCTTCAGTATGGATTTAAAGACCAGTAAAGAGGGGGCTAGATGAATCTGAAGGGGAAGAGAATTCCAAAGAAGTGGGACAGCAACCAAAAAAGCCCTTTAGCAGGTCCTAGAACTCCGAACCTCTCGAAAATCAGGGACTGACAAAAGGGTCATCTGAAATGATATAATAGGACGGGATGTAACTGGATGGGAGAGGCGGTTCTGTAGGTAAACAGGCGCCAAGCCCTTCAAGACTTTGATGGTAAGAACCAGGACTTTGAATTGAATTTGGAAGCGAATGGGTAACCAGTGCAGCGACTGCAGGAGAGGTGTTACCCTATCATATCTTTTGGCACCCATAAGTAGGTGAGCCGCTGCATTCTGGACCCGCTGAAGCTTCCCGATCATCTTCAAAAGTAACCCTAGGTAAAGTACAGTAATCCAAGTGGTACAGTACAGTACAGTAATCCAAGTACAGTACGGTACAGTAATCCAAGTGGGAGATGACAAGGGCATGAGTCACTGTCACTAGTGCCTGCCAAAGGCGTAATTGGCGAACCAGATGAAGCTGGGCAAATACAGTTCTAGCCGCAGCCTCCACCTGCTGTTCAAACAGGAGACACAAGTCTAAAAGAACCCCCAAGTCACGGACAAGCTCCTTTGGGGGCAGCACCACCCCATCCAAAAAAAGGTTTGGATCCAACTTTTGGCCAGTATGAGGGCTGAATAAGAGCAGCTCAGTCTTAGTGGGATTCAGTCTGAGCTTATTTTGAATCATCCAGATCTTAACAGCTTCCAGACATCGAGCAAGCACAGAGACAGCATCCCCAGCATTGTCTGGGATGGCAATGTACAGCTGGGTATCATCAGCATATTGATGGAATCTCACCCCAAACTGATGAATGACCTGACCCAGTGGCTTCATATAGATGTTAAAAAGGATAGGGGCAAGAACTGAACCCTGGGGAACTCCATAAAGAAGTGGCCATGGTTCTGACCCATGGGAACATCTGGGAACACAGAGTACAGAACTTACAAGCAATTAGGGACTAAAGCTAATAAGCAAAGGATATACCTTGCAAGAACAGATAAGGTTTTGGAAGCTAAGTCTGAGAAATGCAGCAGTGGCATTTGCATTGACTCAGGTGTTATAAGCAAGCTGATTAGAGAAAGGGATAGATTTATAAACCTAGATACAAGTTGTAAAATCCCTATATATTTGGCAGATGGAAAACTGATGTATGGAGAAGGCAAAGGATCTGCACAGTTGCTCTGCAAACCGGAGAAAGGAGAAACCATTGGATTAACAATTGAAGAAGCGTCGTATGTGCCTACTCTAGAAACAAGTCTGATGTCTGTAAAATATGCTACAGAAAGGGACTACGAAATAAAATTTAAGGGAAGGCACTGTTTCACTATTCATAAACAGGAATTGCTTATGAAAGCAGAATTGATTCTCTTTGACAAGAGAATGGATTGTTTGATGTAGAATGTGTGACTGAAAAGGCCAAAACTGTGAAGAATGCACACATAAAGGATGTCTGAATTTGTGGCACAGAAGGTTAGGTCATAGAGATGCCAAAATAATGTCAGACTGAAAAGTTGGTAAAGGGTCTAAAAATAGCCCCCTGCAGCACTTTGATTAAGTGTGCATGCTGTAGAAGAACAAAGGCAACACGACCTGCTTTTCCTGCATGCAAAGAAAGAGAAACACAGCATCCTTTGGATCTGATTAATAATGATTTTTGTGGACCCATGCAAGTTAATACATCAGGAGGGAATAAATATGTTCTTACAGCTTGGGGTTGAACTGAACCACCTCATTTGGTCTAACCCCAGACTGAACCTGTTTCCCCTGGCCATTCCAGGTGGTGGGGTTCACGAGTCAGATTTTTTTTTAGTACTTACTCCCTCCAGGGGGCTTCTCCAAGGCCACGGGGGGTGGGTCAATGGCAGTTCCCCTCCCCCGTCAGCCTTCCTTGTGGCAAAAATCATCCAGTTTGAGTGTTCTTCAGCCCTTTCTGTTGCACTGGCCATTTTGGAGGCTGCTGTGCATGCGCAATTGGCCCGTGCATGGCTGAGTCATGACCCGGGTCAAGGCAGGGATACAAAATGCACTGCAGATTGCAATGCAAAACTTGTTGTGTGCACAGCTCATTTCAGCCATAGTGCGGCTTGTTTCAGCCATAAGTGCAGCTTGTTTCGGCCATAGGGAACAATGAGGAACTTCCCTTTTGTTCCCCATGGGTGGCTACTAGGGTTACAGAGGTGGGTTGTGTGGTAAGGCATGATGGGTGTTTGGCTTCTGTTTTAACAAAATGTTTCAATGAAATGTTTCAAGCATTTTGCATTTCGTTTTGAGCTCAAAATGCAACACAAAATCCCTTTCATGTACATCCCTATAATATACAAATTACAAATTAACAATTCACGGGTCCTGGCATATAGCCAAGATTGCTTAGAGAGCTCAAATGTGAAACCGCTGATCTTTTAACAACAATATCAGTACATACCGTTAACATCAGGCTCCTTATCAGAGGATCAGTCATTAACCAATGTAACAGTGGCTGGCATACACTGTGCAAGTTTCTGTTTGCCTTAGAATGAAGAGTGCGTAAGAGCACTTTTCTATGATGTAAGTCTATGATGTACGGGTATAGAGCCATGAACCTTTGGAATTTTTATTGTTTTAAGGAAGAAAGTAGGGAAAGATTCTCCCCATAGCATAAATTGGCATGTAGGTCAATGCCTACATGGAGAAACTTGAAAAACAGGTGGTTTCATGTTTAATGTCATATCTTTGGCCCGCAGTTAGAAAGACCATATCCTATTAAAATGTCTAAGAATGCCCCCACATTTATTATGATGTATGGATGTACATTTGTTATCAGCTTAAACCCAATTTTTATTGTTGTAAGGAAGTAAATTGGAAGTAAATGTTCCCATACTATAGGCTGACCTTTAGGTCAATACCAACATGGGGCCAGTTTGGATGATATTCCCTCCCAAGAAGGGGTCCACAGAACCTAGAGTGCATCTATGCCAATTTTTTTCCTGGATTTCCTGATATCATCTCAATGCATTACTTTATTGTGTGGGATGGGGACAGTTCAATCAAACTGTTGCTATACACAACCCAAATACTATCTTAAACTAGCATTTGGATTGCTCGTAAATGGTGGTTTGAGTGAGCCACCCCCCTTCTACATAATAAAGGAAAGTGCTGGGAAGATATTGGGGACGTCTGGGAAAGACGTCAGGGGGGCACACTCTTGGTGCTCTTCTTTATCATGGGGGCCATTTCGACGGTGGGGGGAAGTATAATCAGAACTGACCCATGAAGGAACAAAAAAGCCAGATTTGTTCTGAGAAGTGAAAAAAGTAATGAGACTAGAATAAACTCTGTGTTTCTGGCATTAATATCATAGAGATAAAATATAACAAACTAAATCTCTTTCATTCATTTGCATGTGTTTGATGTAGTATAATATGTATTTATATGCCTATATAACAGCATTATGTATAATATAAAGCTGCTGGGTCTTCACCGACTCACTGGCTGACATAAAACTCCCAGACCAAACCACGAAAGAGAGAAACATGTTGTTTTCGTGGGTAGGTTCCAGACCTCACCCAGACTACTAAAAAATCAAAATCAAATCAACATCAAAATCCAAAACCCAGAAAAATGCATTACTACCTTGGAAAATGAGGGGAAATTATCCAATTGAAAAACATTGGTCATGAGATCTCATAGAGGTCAGAAAAGACTAGAACTATAGCAACATAAAATGTTCATATGTTTGCAAACTGCAAGCCATTTTACTAGTATGTTTATAGAGACATTAAGATTCGTACTGAAGAACTAGAATAATATCTGTTTTTGTATCTTTAAAGAGTTGGATCACTGTATCTATTTATAATTTATATCTAGTTTTAATAGATATTTATTTATTTAGATATTTATTAAAGAATAATAGGAACAATTAGAAATATATTATTATAAAGCCCAATGTGCATATAGAAAAATGTAGACAAACAGAAAGTGGAATGAAAGGGAGCTCTGGCAGGTATCAGCTATTTTTGGATGCCCCAACACAGCTACATGTTGCTTTGCTTTCCTGAATCAGAGAAAAAGAAATGAGAGGAATTGAGATGAGAGGTCTAAGCAAACTGGCAGAGTTGTGGAACCAGTGGCAAAAGACCAGTTTGCTATGGAGATTCAAGCAGAAAAGCTTTTCCTGATTCTTCCTCTTTAGGATGCTATTGAGGAGGAAAGATAAATGATTATTTATTTATTTAGTGCATTTTTATACCGCCCTAACCCAAGGTCTCAGGGCAGTTGAATGCCCCTCTCCAGAACAGAAAGACAGCTATATAGAACCTGTCTCTTTGAAAGGCTACTTTATTATACAGGGATGGGACCAGGTTGCTCTGGGTACTCAGTCAAGGCCAGGCCCTGGGCTTCTTCCCAATGATGTATCAGCCTGGAGGCCCTGTAATGGTGCATGGGCACCTCCATAGCCCATTGAGCTCATAATGCAATTATATTTTGGCCCTATGGACCTGCGGTTCCATGCTCCCTCTCTCAACTCTCCCATCCACATTCAGATGTACTGGAGAGCATTTAGATCTGGTTCTCAAAAGCACCACTAAGACATTGGGTGTCTTCGTCTTTGTGGGCCTCCTGGTCCTTTGGTCAGAGATGCCACCTGCATCTAGTGACATAATCCCAGGAGGTAATTCCCAATAGCACATTCAGTTGTGAGGATTATTCCAGTACTCAAGATAGAAGAATCCTTTTGCCCAGTTTGTTTTAAGTCCAGACTTGAACTGAACTGCTCAACCTGGTTTTGTGCACACCCCTACAAGGGTATTTTAATACTGCTGAGAAGTTGTTTTTCCGCTATCTGCTAAAAGTGGAATGACAGTGGTGGTTTCAGGTGGCCCTGAATAAAGCTCTATTATCTTTGTTAAATCCTAAATGGTTGTCCATGTAGCCATGTTGTAGGGGAGAGCCTGATTTTGAAAAGCAAAGGGAGGCATCTGCTCTAATTGGGGGAATGAATGATCTATCATCTATAATTCCATGTTGTCAGCCATGGGGTTGCTCCATCCTCCTGGAGCAAAGGTGAACAACTTCTCTTCCTTTTTAAATGGAAGGCTGGTGTGTTGCCCTCTGCTCTGGCTGGTTCTCCTTCTTCACCTCCTGTCAAAGAATCATACTCACATGGAGCTGCACAGCTCTTTGCACATGACAGAGATGGAGCTGATGCCTCTTAGGTTGCCCTGTTGATGTTGTGGGGGTTGGAGCATGGTGTGGAATCAAGGGGATGCTAGGAGTGATAGTCCATCTGAAAGGAAACTGTAGCAAGTTGCGTACTGTGCTGGCTGGTTCCCCCTCTTTGCTATGAGATATCACCCCCACTTACCTTGGAGATTGTGGAGAGGCAGGTAATTGATTTATAAGCTTTTCCATTGCTCAGTTGCACAGGGCGAAGAGCTGCCCAGCCTTCAATCTGGAGCTCCACATGAGGGAAACAGCAAAAGTGTTTTTAAATATTAAGTCTGGAAATAAACCAGCAACAGCCTGCCAGACTACACACAGAAGGCAGGATTTCTGATTCCAAAAAAGGCAGAAAAGTGGCAACAAATCAGGCCTGAAAAACAGATTCAAAAAACATGGGAATTCATTGGGCTAGCAACAATGTTATCTGACCTCACTGCAAAAAAGTGAGCAGATGAAGGATGCCAGTTTCAGACTTAAAAGCCACTAGTGCCAAACAAACTATGGTCACTTGTAGCATTTGTGATCTATGATTTAGAATGGAATTGAGTGCTGGGTCCTTTTTCATTGTTGGTATTGCTATTGTTCTTAGCATTACTGAGTCAAAATACACAATACCATATATAATATACAATATGTATATGAAATGATGTTAGCTTGTGTGGAGGACTCTGCTATCCCACCAGACTAACAAGTGTGGGGAACAGCCCTCTAGTTCTCCTGACTCTTTCTCCGCTGCCACCAAGTGGGCTTTTGGTAAAGCTGAGTCCTCTGCAACAGCCCTTCCAGGAATTAAAAAACCCCAAACCAAACCTTAGTAGAGCGGAAAGGCCTATAGGTGTGGGGTAGAGACAATCAACAAGCTCTACTATATTAACAAGAAAGTTTTTACTAAAAACAAAAGTTCCATATAAAACATTACTTTACAGAAAATCACAAAATAATACTCACAGAGCAAGTCAGACTTTTTAAGACTGCTCAGTTCTATCAAGGTTCTCCTTCACAGACTCTCTTTCCTTCCTCTGGCTGGCTGGAACATAGGAAACTGTGATATACTGAGTCAGGCCATTGGTCTATCCAGCTCAGTATTGTCTTCACAGACTGGCAGTGGCTTCTCCAAGTTTGCAGGCAGGAATCTCTCTCAGCCCTATCTTGAATCTGTATCTACCCACTGAAGTGGGTAGATACAGTAAACATTTTGGGGATTGAATATGGGATTAAGTAAAAAGTCTGGGGTGGATGGGAATTGGACAGATTGGGAAGAAAATGTAATGCTTAAAATCACCATGTGGAAAAAATGGAGCCTCGCCATGTACCAGAAAGTAGTTTACATCTGGACTTACCTAATACCCCTGGTGCATAACCTGGCGGTAATCTATCCTCCCCCACTTGATCTCCTTCGAAGAGTTGAAAGCCAGATCTTCCATCTAGTATGGCACACAGCATCCTTCCCTTTGGCCCATGCGGTAGCATTTAAGGAGGTTGAGCGGGGAGGCCTAGCCCTACCTGCCCTGCAACCCTATTTTGTAACTGAATTCATTTATGGGAAACAAGGTGGTGCTTATATCATCAAGTACTACCACTTAATGCGGCTAAGCCATGGCTCCCAGAGGACCAGCAAGAGTGCCCTAAAATCACCTGCAAACAGAAAGCTAGTGAGCTAGGTAAAACATTTAGGGAAACCCACTCACATTTCTTAAAAGAGTGTGTGGTAGCCAAAAGAGTGTGGCAGGGAGTAAGCAAGCTGTTAGAGTGGCCTGATTTGGAAAAACAGTCTTGGGAAGAACTAACATCGGGTTTGAGCGATAGAACCTCCTTTTGAGGTCCCAGAAAGAAACCTTCAAGGAAACGGGACGGAACGGGTGCCCTCATACTAGGGAATTGGAATGTTCCCCTCCTCGTAATCAGGTTAGTAAACCTGTATGTCATTTATGCAATGCTCCTGCACAGGAATAGGGAGGGAAGACGCGACCAAGAGGTTACACAGATGAGACAGTAAATCTCTTCTGGAAAAGTTTGTAGGGTTATGTGCAAAAAGACAGGAGTATCTCTTCTAAACAGCAATGGGACAAATTGTGGAAATGGATGTCGGACGTAACCCCCTGATCTGATTACCTGATGTGCCTTGAAATCCCCCACCCCCGAGTTACAGTACTACCTGCATATACTTCATAACCTTGTGGGTTTCCAAATCCTTGTGTGTAAATCTTTGTAGATATATCATGTACAAACAACCACTTTGTATATAATTGTGCTTTGGCAACGTACTGTATGCTTTGGTAGGTTGTTGGTTCAATAAAAAATCTTGTCCTATCTTGGAGAAGCCAGGGAGGGAACTTGAAACCTTCTGCTCTTCCCAGAGTGGTTTCATCCCCTGAGGGGAATATCTTGCAGTGCTCAAACATCAAGTCTCCCATTCATATGCAACCAGGGCAGACCCTGCTTAGCTATGGGGACAAGTCATGCTTGCTACCACAAGACCAGCTCTCCTCTCCTGGGCAGGGATACTTCTTTGTGTAGAGATAGCACAGGTCTGGGGCTCAATCCAGCCTGGCTACTTTCCCACTTTCAGTGATTTCAGCTCTTGGTCCTGGCTTATTGGCTGGGCAACTCCAGCAGTCTCCAGCAACCACCAGTTCTCTACTCAGTTCTCTCCCAGGTTTCTTTCTCCAATTTTTCTTCCAGCCTTCCAGCAGACTTTTGCCAGCTCTTTTTTCTGCAGACTCTCTCAGCTTGATTTGACTGGATTCCAGCAGCTCCACTCTAGTAGCTCTTCAACTGAACTCAGCTCCAAAACATAACTGCAACTCCTCAATTCCACTACACTTCTTTCAGCAAACAGCAGTTCAGACTGACTGAATCCCTCTCAAACTTCCCCAATATATATACACTTCTGCCATCCCATCAGTTATTCAGTTCAGCCAATTAGAACTCAACAAATTTCCCTCCATAACTTAAAATCATTTTCCCCTCCAAAATCCAACTGACAGATTTTCCAAAACCAAAAGTGAAACAGAAAAACACATCCAAAGCTTCGACCCTGCACCTTATTCATGCATAAGGATTTGAAAGCACAGAAATCCTATGTCCAACAATGCAGATTGAAGAATATATACAGTTTATAATCCATGTGAGCTTATTTACACAAAAAACCCCAAAAGGTCTAGGCCTCATTCCTTCACAGCATGTTGTGCTCCAGTCTTACCAATAAAATAGTTAGACTACTAGCCTAGCTCAGCCTTAGGCATTAAGTTCTGGTTCCTGCCAGCCCCATGGAGACACTGAGTGCCTTCCTCCTTTGGTTAGAGATGGTGAAAGAACCCCGAAGGCAAGCTTGGGTGTTCTAGGACACAGGGCAGGAGAATTTCCTGCATCTCCTAAATGTGAGCATTGTTTTCCCCCACTCCATATCATTATTTGCAATCAGTTTAAAGGATGCCTGTATCGTTTGTGATACCCCAAGCCAAACGTACACAAAACTGGTTAAGGTCACTCTGATGGGATTTTGGCACATCACTTGAAAGATCAGAGTCTAGTGGGATTAGATGGGTAAGGAGAACAAGGGCAGAATCTAAGGAGTCAAGAGCCCTCTTCAGGTGTTCAGAGAGAATGCTGTCGAACATGCTTACAAGGCTGAAAGCAGATTGGAAGTGCTACATCTAGCTCAGCACTCACTCGCCCAGCCTTGGGAGCCCATCACATCTCCCAAGCATGAAGCATTACCTTCATGTTTTGGTCACTGAAAAGGCAAACGCTGTAAGCGTGACTTCCTCTGTTTCCATTATTGGGTGACTGGGTCGCCCCAGCCTCCCGATTGTGGAAACGGAAGCAGCCACACTTGCAGCATTTGCCTCTACAGATAAACGCTGCTCTAAGCATGAAGAGTGGTTGGGAGAGTGAGTGACAGGCTGGGGACAGGACTTCCTATCCTCTTCCAGTCTTGTGAGCATCTTCACAGGCATTCTCTCTGAGCAGGGCTAAATTCTAGAATAAATGAGGGGGGTGGGGAGAATAACACCATCACCTCAGCTAATTTTGGAATCCAGCTAATGGATTTTTAGCTATTTTCCTGTAAAAATGTAAAATATCCAAGTTAATTTGGAACCAAATTTCAAGGTCAATTCAGACTGCATAGCGGCCCAGATTACATTACTGAGAGCACCTGTGATCTGACCCCTCCTCAACCACCACCACCCCTGTGGTGGTATTCTGTCCTCATGAAGCAACACTGCAGCAGCATTGGCTACTGCTGTCATTGCTTCATCTTTAACATCAGTTGTGGCATGTAAGAAAGAAGGCAGGTGCACCGCTCCTGGGAGTAATTTGTGTCAACATTTTCTCAGCAGCCTGCTGGCTCAGATCTGGGTCTTTGCAGTCTAGACGACAAAGCACAAAAAAGGAAGAGTTCTTGTAGGCTAGTACTTGGCAGGCTGAGATGAGTCCCAGAAGCAGAGCAATTTAAGGAAGTCTTTGATTCTATGCCTTTATTATTATTATTAATTATTATTATTATTATTTCTTGTTTACACAGTCAGACAGGTGTTATTGACTGGTTTGTTTTATCCAGACATCGAGTCCTTCCCAAGGACCTGGGATGCCAGAATTTTATTGTCAATGGTTATAGATATCGTCGCAGAATATAGGCTGTTCCCAGTAAAGCTGCTTTTTGTAATTGGCTGATGGTTATTTCTGTGACCCCTATGGTCTTGAGGTGCTCTTCAAGGTCTTTTGGGACTGCACCCAGGGCACCAATTACCACTGGGATTATTTTGGTCTTTTTCTGCCACAGCCTTTCAATTTCAATTTGTAGATCTTTGTATTTGGTGATTTTTTCTATTTCTTTTTCTTCTATTCTGCTATCCCCTGGTATTGCTATGTCGATTATTTTGACTTGTTTTTCTTTCTTCTCGACTACAGTTATATCTGGTGTATTGTGTGGCAGATGTTTGTCTGTCTGTAGTCGGAAGTCCCATAATATTTTTACATCTTCATTTTCTTCAACTTTTTCAACTTTATGGTCCCACCAATTCTTGGCTACAGGTAGCTTGTATTTTTTGCAGATGTTCCAGTGTATCATCCCTGCTACCTTGTCATGCCTTTGTTTGTAGTCAGTCTGTGCGATCTTCTTACAACAGCTGATCAGGTGGTCCACTGTTTCATCTGCTTCTTTACAAAGGCGGCACTTGCTGTTTGTTGTGGATTTTTCGACTTTGGCTCTTATTGCATTTGTTCTTAGTGCCTGTTCTTGTGCAGCCAGTATTAAACCCTCTGTTTCTTTCTTCAAGTTGCCATTCTTAAGCCATTGCCAGGTCTTGGTGATGTCTGATTTTCCACTTATATTGTGTAAATATTGACCATGCAGGGGCTTCTTTTTCCATTTTTCTGCTTGGTTCTTGACTTGTTCTTTCTTGTAGGCCTGCTTTGTTTCATTGGTGTTGAATAGTTTCGCGTTCTTGAGCATTTTAAGTGCATCTTCTTCACTGTCCCTTATATATTCTTCAAGGCCTCTTTTCTCCTCCTCTACTGTTTGATGGACTTGCAGCATTCCTCTTCCACCTGAGCTGCGAGGGAGGTAGAGCCTATCTACATCACTGCGGGGGTGCAGAGCATGATTGATGGTCATGATTTTCCTGGTCTTACGATCTAGCGTCTCTAGCTCTGCCTGGGTCCAGTCTATTATTCCTGCAGTGTATCTGATAACAGGTATAGCCCAGGTGTTGATGGCTTGTATGGTGTTCCCGCCATTGAGTTTGGACTTGAGGATTTTTCTCACTCTCCTGATGTATCCACTTCCAATTTTTCTTTTAACTTCAGTGTGTGCGATGTTATCAGCCTGGAGAATGCCCAAGTATTTGTAAGGTTCTTTCTCTTCCAGGTTCTTGATGTTGCTTCCATTGGGCAGTTCTATTCCTTCTGTTTTTGTTATTTACCCTCTGTTGTTGTTGTTGTTGTTGTTGTTGTTGTTATTATTATTATTGAGAAACCTGGAATCTGTCCAAAGCTTTATGGAACATGTGATTCACTGAATCCCCCTAATAAGTGTAATTATGACAATGATTGTCCACGAGGAAAGAAATGTTGTGAATGGACATGTGGGCGAGATTGTCTTCCACCAGTTTTCGGTATGTACTCAGACAGATTGCTTTTGGCCAACAATGCTGGTGCCTCTCAACTGGTATATGTTGTTGTTTTTCCCCTTCTAATTATTATTGGCTGTCATCCTGACAAACACTGCATACAGTATGTGAAAGAAAAGGAAGCATGCCTGCAGTAGCAGTGTTCCCACTTCAGCAGGGCAGCTGCCTGCACCTGGAGGATGATTTTTGCCCATCTCCCCTTCCCCTGGAAATACTCTGTGCCATTCAAAATTAAGTCCCTGAGGGCTGTGTGCAGTCCCCAGGGCCCCAATTTCAGGTGGCACAGAATGCTTCTGGGGGAAGAGGAAACGAATGAAATTTCCATCAGAATGCTCCATTGTGTGAGCACTCACATTGCTGAAGTGGGAATGCTGCTGCTGCTACCCATGTGCTTCCTCTGCTTGCACACACAGCATTAATCAGGATGTTGGGTATTATTATTTATTGTTGTTGTTGTTAAAATTTCTATACCACTTCTCCTAAAAGGCCTTCTTAAAAGGTACATGTGATATGAGGTGTGGAAATTCTTATCTTTATGAGAGCAATCCAAGCCAACAACAATTATTCTACAGCCTTGAGATTGGGCTGGAGAGAAGATGTTTTCTTGTTGTTGGAAGCTTATTGCTCCAGTATCTCTTATGTGGCTTCTTCTTTCTTTTATAAATTCTTGCTTTGCTGGTGATGGACACCCAAAACCCAAGTAGTGTAGAGGATTACATTTGCATCTGAGTTATGCTACACTTTCTCCAGTCTTGAATTTAAATGTGGACCCTTTCAATTTATGCTCTGGGTGACCAGTAAGGCTTGGCTTTCATATAAGTCATCATACAGTATGTCATGAGAAGCGGAAGGTCTTATGTGTTCGAGAGCAGCCAAGGCCAACAACACCTCCTCTACAGCCTTCAGATTGGGCACGAGAGAGCGTCATATGAACACTACAATAGCCTTGTCCGCATGACCTTGTCCACATGATAAGTGTACCCACTTATCAGGTATCCTGATAAGCATCCTACCCACCTTCGGGAGCTATGCATGCATCCAATTTCCATTCATGTGTGAGTTAAATTCTTGAGTTTAATTCTTAACACTTCTTGGCACAAAAGCCAGTGTGGTGTAGTGACTAGAGCGCTGGACTAGGACCGGGGAGACCCGAGTTCAAATCCCCATTCAGCCATGATACTAGCTGGGTGACTCTGGGCCAGTCACCTCTCTCTCAGCCTAACCTACTTCACAGAGTTGTTGTGAGGAGAAACCTAAGTATGGAGTACACCACTCTGGGCTCCTTGGAGGAAGAGCAGGATATAAAATGTAAAAATAAAAATAAATTAATTAATTATAGGAGGAGAGGAAAGTGAATGTTTGTGAGGCAGGTACCTGTGCCATCAGTGTTTCTTCCTACCTCGGTAATATGCTGGGCAAAAGTGCTGGGTAGCACGACACTGTCAGAGTCTGCACCCATCTCCTACATGATCACTTTCCCCTCCTCTGACCTAGATTTTAACTCACACATGACTGATAATCAGGAGTGTGCACAGCTCTCAAAAGTGATTAGTACACTTGTCCTACCCACTTAACAGTCATGCGAACAACCCTTGTATTATATATTCATTGTGCTATATATTCATTGTGCATGCATGATATTTTCATGAATATATTAATATATTCATTGTGATGTTAACATTTAACTCCAGTACTTTCCCCCCTTTCCTTTAGTATAAACTCTTGCTTTCACACATGATGGAATATCAGGAGCATGTACAGTTCCCAAAGGTGTGTAGGACAAGTGTCCTACCGATTTAACCATTGTGTAAACAAGACTAGTATGTGTTCATTGTGATGTTAACGTTTTATTCCAGTGCTTCTTATATTTTCGTTTCCTTTTCTTTAGTATAAATTCTTGCTTCACATCCAGCATCACCAGCACTACCCTATGCTGCTGTGTTGTTTTACCGATGGACCATCCTCATGCTTGGGAGTTATCAGCCTACATCATTTGAAGGAGGGAACTCCAGCAGAATGACCCATTGATCTGGACCTCTAGAAGTAATATACTGTATATATATTTACTTCTGAGCACTTCTTCTGAGAGTTCAGATGATGTTAAGTGTTAGATTTATTTATTGTTAGTTTTAGATATTGCCTTTCTTAAAATTTATCCCAAGGTGGGATTATATAACATATCTATAAAAATTATTGATCTATTGATCTAGATATGTTATATACTTCTCCCACCTTGGGATAAATCTTATAAAACGTGAAATATAAATCTAACAGTAAATAAATCTAACAATAAATATAGTCTGAACTCTAGGAAGATGTATTCAGTGTTTCATGGAGTAGTCTTTAAGTAGTTCATGGCTCTGATCATTCGTGATTCAGCTTATAAATAAATACATACTAACTCTCAAGTTAATACTTAGGATAGCAGATTTTATGGATCCTGTGGCTGTGTAAAGGTTTTGGACATGGGAGCACCTAGTATATGATAAGAAATTGCTCGCTACAAAGGTACAAACATTTTTGAAGTATAAACAAGCAGCAGTTTTGCTGCAGAAAAAAAGGACTAGTGTTTTGGTAAATATTCTACACTTCTGAAGCTGTATTTTGAGTCTGAAAATCATTATGGAAATTCAGCACAATCCTATAGCATTGCTTCTCCAGCGCATGAGATGATACAGAGCATAGATTTCATCCCTGAGCTTCTTATAAGTGTAACTTTTTTCACTGAATTCTTCTAACTCTGTAATCATGTAGTTTGTGTGAGGAGAGCTGGTCTTGTGGTAGCAAGCATGACTTGTCCCCTTAGCTAAGCAGGGTCTGCCCTGGTTGCATATGAAAGGGAGACTTGATGTGTGAGCACTGTAAGATATTCCCCTTAGGGGATGGAGCTGCTCTGGGAAGAGCAAAAGGTTTCAAGTTCCCTTCCCTGGCTTCTCCAAGATAGGGTGGAGAGAGATTCCTGCCTGCAACCTTGGACAAGCTGCTACCAGTCTGTGAAGACAATATTGAACTAGATAGACCAATGGTCTGACTCAGTATATGGCAGCTTCCTATGTTCCTGTGTTGTTGGAACTATATGACCGTTTACCAATAAACTATTGTACACTTATATGTGAATCTCTTCTTTCCTAACAAAATCTGTTTTTCAAAGTGGATAGCAAACAAAGTGGAAATTTTCAACTACTTCTCAAAGTGAAACTGAGATACCTGATAAGTGAATCAATATGATTCATCTTCTGACAAATGAGTACTACTGACCAAGTGGAATTTGCTGCTATGCCATCAGCCAGTTTAAGAAAGGCTTCAGAAGAAACCTTTGATGCTATGTGCCTTCTGTATAAGGTATACAGAAGGCACATTTGGATGTTTAATGTTGTATTGTGAACCACCCAGAGAACAATTTTTTATGGGGCGGCTAACAAATAATGTTTACAATTATTAATTATTATTATTATTATTACACATAATCCAAAGGATGCTAAGTGACTCAATGCTAAGTGACAATAAGAAAAGCATCTTCCTACGAGTGTACCACAAGTGTGCAGAACTCCTTGGGTTCAACAGGTTTTCACTGGACCAAGGCCAATTAGCTTGTCCATTCATCTGTCTGTCTATTTGATGAAT
This sequence comes from Hemicordylus capensis, assembly GCF_027244095.1. NCBI lineage: Eukaryota > Metazoa > Chordata > Lepidosauria > Squamata > Cordylidae > Hemicordylus > Hemicordylus capensis. Next base: position 35,525,237 of record NC_069660.1, on the reverse strand, counting down.
TTGTCTTTAGGTATGACAAGCTAGTTTCAGAAAGAATTCCTGCTTGTAAAACCTGAGTGAATGTGAAATTCTAAGTGAAATCCTCATTGGGGGCGAGGAGCCTAAATTCTTTTCTTGCCCGATATCCATATAAGCATACAGGCATGAAGGCTATGGCTCTCCAGCTCCGAATAGTCTCAGGGCAACCCATTTTAATATCTAGTGTATAAAACAATGAGAGAGATCTAATATGAATTGGGATTTGTTAAATTCTGAAGTCTCAGTGCCTAAATTATACATTATATTAAGCATGGGATGGGACCATAGCTGTGATAGAGCATCCGCTTTCCATTCAGAAGGTCCTAAGTATAATCCGTGGCATCTCCAAGTAGGGCTGGGGAAGACCTCTGCCTGCAAGCATGGAGGGCCATTGCCAGTCAGTGAAGCTAACACTGTGCTAGATGGGCCAATGGTCTGGCTATAAAGCAACTTCCTTGATTCCATGTAAGGAGGACACATTTTAAATGACACATTTTAAATGAAAATAAACAGCATTTTTCCCCTCAGAAAAAGATCACCAGTGTTTCTGCAAATATTCCACACTTCTTCTGAAAGCTATATTTGGAACCTGAAAATCAATATGGAAATTCAGCACAGCACAAATCCTAGAGCACTGCTTCTCTAGACCAGGAAATGAATCTGAGCATATTTTGTATTCTTGTACCTTATTGTACCTCCTGATATTGTTTGTGAATTATTGATCTGATTGGGTAATGGTAAAGTGTGCCATCGAGTCGATGTCGAGTCCTGGAGACCACAAAACCCTGTGGTTATCTTTGGTAGAATACAGGAAGGGTTTACCATTGCCATCTTCCACGCAGTATGAGATGCCTTTCAGCTTCTTCCTATATTGCTGCTGCCCGATATAGGTATTTCCCATAGTCTGGGAGACACGCCAGAGGGGATTCGAACCAGCAACCTCTGGCTTGCTAGTCAAGTCATTTCCCCACTGCACCATTAGGTGGCTATTGATCTGATTACTGAGTGTTAAAAACAGTTAACTGCTTTCCCATTAATTCTCTGGATTATTCTTTTAATGCAGGGATCCTCAACGTTGGGCCCCCAGATGTTCTTGGACTTCAACTCCCATAATCCCCAGCCCCAGTGGCCTTTGGTTGGGGATTATGGGAGTTGAAGTCCAAGAACATCTGGGGGCCCAACGTTGAGGATCCCTGTTTAATGGATAAAACCACAAGCTTACATTTTGGTGTTTTGATTGTGAATTCATTTGATACTGGATTTCCCCAGACTAACCCAGACCAGTTTTGTAAGTTTCAAAACTGCTCCACATGCATCCATAATGAACTACCTTTATCCCAAAGTAGAGTTTAAGCCTGGTTGTTTTTTTCAGACAGTCCATGGCTATCCTTATAATGTGCTTCTATGACTTGTTTCATAAATAATCTTTCTTGCCTCACACCTGACATTGCATGAGGTAGATGATGTGCACTTATCCATTGACCTAAACTTCCAGTAATTTACTGGGAAATGACAACAGCTACAACTGCTTCTCTTTTTCATGCAAGTTGCTTTATCTTCCGAAGAGACACTAGAAAATCTCTTTCACAAACCCCAGATGCCACATGCATTTAACTTTGGCATTCATCCTGCGGCCTACAATTCCATCACATAAAATAATATACAAAATGATATCATATGAGTTCTTAAGGCCCAAACAGCAATTGAATTGGCAAGAACTTTAGAATGCTAACTATTATTATCTATATTATTAATTCTCCAAGATGGGCCATGTGTGAGGACATGGCAGAAAGGAGGCAATTGGCTGACAGAGGGGGAGGAGGCAATTGGCTGACAGAGTTTGCAAGCAGAATCATCTGAATTGGCAGTGGGGATTCCATATGCAGATAGGGAGAAGGAGCCTGTGAGAGCAGAAGCATCATGATGATTGGGCAGTGGGGATTCCATATGCAAATAGGGAGGAGGAGCCTGTATAAAAGGATAGCAGGCAGGGGTCTGGAAAAAGATGGGTCATGAGGGAGGAAAGAGCCCCTTCAGGAGAGCGGGCGGCAGGAGAACAGGTCCTAGAAGCCATTTGCAGCTCAGAGGGCGAAGGGGATGGGTCGGCAGGGGAGTTCTCCTGCCGACCCGTTGAGTATGGGAAGGTAAGGTGCGGCAGGGGTCTTCGGGCTGTGGGGGGCGACCGCCAGCCGAGCCGGGAGAATTGAAGAGCCTGGCGGCAGGGACTGGGTGATACCCTGCCGCCCGATTGCGTGTTCAAAATGGAGGAGGAAGATTATTTGCAATGACTGACTGCAGCCGCGCCAAGAGGAGGGGGAATGAAGCGGGCGGCAGGGAGGTATGCCGCCCGCTTACTCTATAAAATACGGCGCCATTCTTGAGGGGGTGAGTAACACCCCCCCTATTCCCTATTGGAACCCCCCACCCAAGTGCCAGACCACAGCTCCGCGGTTCCATGCACACCCCTAGCGCAGATGCTCTGCACCCGGGCCTACTAGTATATGTATATTTATGCAGATAGACATAAAGAGAAACTTTTCAATAACATTTAACTCAGCATACTCCCATAAATATGTTTCTCTGGTATCTTCTGTATTTTGAGAGCAGTGTTCCCTCTAATAGGGATTTCCAGATGTTGTTTACAACTCTCATAACCCCCAAGCAAAGGCTAGTGCCACTGGGGAAGCTGCCGCCTGCTGGTCTTGGAGCAAGAGGAAGCAACAAGCTTGTATTTCTCTCCTAAAGAAGATACTGTATCAAGCAAGGGAACACAGCAAGGAAATTAAATCAGTCACCAAGAAAACAAGAAAACTAAGTTTGTTAGGGATGGTGATTTTCTAGGGTATGATTTCTGGCAGTGGGGGAGTGTTTGTGTCTTTGACAGAAGAGTAGCCTGAGTGGGGGATTCATTCCAGGTGAGTGCCTCAGCTTGTGGGAGGGGTCACATTCCTGAGGAGACAGGAGAGCCAGTTTGTCTGCTGGTCTTGAATACAAGGATGAAGGCCCGAGAACTTAGTGAACAGGGATAGCAAACAGGGCATAAGCAAGTCCTTTGGGAGCAACAGGCATGCTTTTTTCTGTAGGTTACCTCCCCCACCCACCCACCCATTCAGCTCTGCACAATCTTCCCCTGGAGGACAATCACAGCAAAAGCTCTTCTCTCACAAGGGAGCTGAAACTGAGAAACCAATCGTGAGACCTCTACTGAGGATTTTTTGTTGTTGTTGGTTCATTGCGCAGCTGTTTGAAAGGTTTAATAAAGCTTTATAAAGTTTGGTCTGTGCCAGTTATGATGCCTTCACTCACACTAAACTAAGGCCTCTGAATCTGCAACATGTTTTACCACCTTCTCTTTTCTTCCCCTGCCCCTCTTCTGTTCCTTTCTTCCCCTGCCCCTCTTCTGTTCCTAGGACAGTTGGCTTGTAGGCCAGCAAAGAATACCATTGTATGGAAATAAAACACTCTGTTGCACCAGTCCAGAACCAGAGGCGAAACTAGGGAAAACGGCGCCTAGGGCAAGCACTGAAATTGTACCCCCCCCCCCCGCATACATCTGACACACATGTTTCAGAAAACTTTTCTAAGATGCCTTAAAATCTCCAACCAGCATTATCCATGAATTCCAAAAGTCAGAGGCTCACCACACAATTATCGCTATGAACAACCCTACAAGACTTTTTCTAAACTATGATCTTTGCCACAAATGCAACTTACAGTTGATAAATAGAAACCATAAAGTTATTCTGGAATTAATCATAATTACCTCCATCATTGAACATGTTAGCAAGCCACAGTTTATGTCTATTGATAGACTAGCACTATAAATACAACATATAACTTCTTTCCAGAGCAGATGCCAAACTGTGCAAGGTAGTTAGTTCAGCAGGTCACCAAAAAGAGTCTTCCAGCTAGTACAAGTGCTGTACACACAACAATGACTCTATGGATGCCAAATAGGCCATTACATTTCTGATGATTCACCAGAGGAAGAAAAATGCTCTCTGCACTTATCAAAAATAATATCCTGAAGCAAGATACAGGGCTAGTTGACACAAGATGTTTTGCTAACACATGAGTAGTCTCAACAATCCTCTATACCACTCATAGAACCCTAGAATCACAGAATGTTAGAGTGCGAAGGACACTGAAGGTCCTTCAAAGTCCTCCCACTGAGCCAGTGTGGTGTAGTGGTTAGAGTGTTGGACCAGGACTGGGAAGACCTGAGTTCAAATCCCCATTCAGCCATGAAACGCACTGGGTGATTTTGTTCTGGCTGATCTACCTCCAGAGGGAACAGACCCACCATCCCCACGAAGCCGGAAAGCTCTAGGGGACCTGCGGGCTGCAGTCCAGACCAACCTGACCCAAGAGCAACGAAAAGAAGAGCACCTCCAGGATGCCGTCGCTGCTGTTGCTTCGGTCCTCGGTCGCTGCCCGCTCCTCCTCGTCCATACCTGGGGAAGCCGGGGGTGGGGCGTTTCTCCAAGACTTCGGAAAGGCTTTTCCAACTGTTGCACAACCACCAGAGACCAAAAAACAACTTCCAGCCAGTAGCCTTGCTCATCAAAACTTGTTGTCCAATTAGGAAATGCCTCCGATAACTGAGTGAATCCTGCCTACGCACCCCACTATTGGAGACCGGCAGTTCCAAGTACCAATAGGGATTCTGCAGGAGCAGACAATAACAGATTCAGAGACTGAGCCGGCCCCAGAGATAGGAAAGCTCTAGAGTAACATTTGCAGCAAACTCGAGCTATTTCCCCCCCGTCTCGAGGCGGAAGTGAGAAGCTGCCTATGAAGAACAAAGAACGTGAGGATTTTATTGCAGCTGTAATTGGATACAGATATGTCGTCGTCCTGTCCCAAACAAAAAGTACCAGCGAAGGCAGCCGTTCCTGCTCAAATTGACTCTCAAGTCTTACTTCGGGTGGGAAATGTGCTTTCCCACCATCACCCCAGTTCTTAAACATGTAAAAATAGTCCTGCGGATACAAATTCCAGAGCCAACACAATTATCCTCAGATTGTAGGTAATGGAGGCTGAGAATCGCTGCAATGTACTCCATACTGTAGATTAGAGATGAGGCTGCTGAGGTTGGCTTGGAATTGGAATCCCCATTAAAAATCAGATCCCTTCCCAAACTCTAACCCAAACTCTGTTGCATGCGCAAGCCTTGTACCGTTGTGTGTTTATAAAGTTAAAATAAATACATATTAATACAAAAGTTTACCGAATTTCTTCACTAGTGGTTTGCTTTTGTTTTTAGCAGCACTCATTTTCGCCCCAACGAAGACGTCACTCTCGCCTCTTTCTATATTTATGCCAAAGACTGACTAGGAAAGGCGGGCAGGAGGGGCGTTTGCTGCTGGGTTATTTTCTCTTCCCACCATAGCTCCCGCTGTGACTGAGCCGTCAATCATAGGCAGGATTTCAAACCGGACTCCGTCTCGGAACAGCCAATTAAGAGGTGAAGATGATGCCTTTAAGCACCAGTTGTCTTACGGTTCTCAGACAGTTTGTGGTGTGTAGTTATCACTCCCTCTCCACTGCCAGGCTTCTATAGATGTGGCTGGTGCGGACAGTTGGCTGCTCGATCGCTCGGTTGGTCTGTGTGGCGGCGGCGGCGACAAAAAAAAAAATTTGGCGGCAAAACAAAATTTTGGCGGCAAAAAAAAATTCGGGAAATTTTCGGGGAGCGGCGGGGGCACTTTTTGGTGCCCCCTAGCAAGTGGTGCCCGGGGCACGTGCCCCCCCTGCCCCCTATCGTTACGCCCCTGTCCAGAACTGACCTGACGCTTCTTACAAAAGTGGTCTGACTGGCACCTTTCTGAGTGGAGCGAGCAGTTGGAGTTTAGTGGGGAAGTGTGTGGAAAAGCCTGAAACAAGTGCCTTTGATCACAAGTGCCCAGTGGGAAGAGTAGAGTAGTATGTACTACTACTACTACTACTAGTAGTAGTAGTATGTCCTGTACTACTCCCTCCTTCATAGTCTTGGTAAAGGAAGTTTGATCAGTTAAATAGCTGACCAATACAGCTAAGACCTAACTTTCTAATAAACTATCTCTAAATCCTGTAAACAGCCAACAAAACCAGTTATGAAGATAGAAAGCCAGCAGGGGAGGGGCTTTCTTCTCCCAGGGGAGGGAGCTTCCTTGTAGTGGGTGATTCAATCTGAAGTATAGAGAGATGAGTTTGTGACCCACGTGTTGATTGCACAGTGACTTGCCTGCCTGGTGCAAAGGTTGTGGATATCACACAGCATCTAGATAGGCTGTTAGGCAGTGCTGGGGAGGAGATAGCCGTTGTGGTGCACATTGTGGTGCACATGTGGGGAACTGTAGTCGGGAGGTCCTGGAAACCAAATTTAGGCGGATAGGTAGCATATTGAAGTCCAGGACCCCCAAGGTAGCATTCTTAGAAATGATACCTGTTCCATGCACAGGTACAGTGAGACAGGCAGATCTGGGGAGTTTCAATGCGTGGATGAGACATTGGTGCTGGGAGGAGGGGTTAGATTTCTCAGGCACTGGGATACATTTTGGGGTAAGCAAAGCCTGTATAAAAGGGACAGGCTGCACTTGAACCAAGATGGAACCAGATTGCGGGCACTTAGAATAAAAAAGGTTGCAGAGCAGCTTTTAAAATGATGCCTGGGGAATAGCCGACAGGAGCTGGGCAGTATCTGGTTTGGCAAATGCCATCCCTTAAGGTGCAAGGGTGTAAAAGATTCAGATAAAACAGACAGAACAGAAAGACATAAAGAGCAGACAGAAGGCTGTGCCAACTGGTCAAAGAGATCAAAGAGCCAAATGAAAGACAACATACACCAGGTAAGAGATCCAGTGTATAGGTGCTTTTATGCCAATGCCAGAAACTTCCGAGCCAAGATGGGTAAGCTGGAGTACTTGGCTGCTAACAAAGTAATAGATATAGTGGGCATAACAGAAACATGGTGGTACTGTGAGAACCAGTGGGACACTGTTATCCCTGGATAGAAACTCTATAGAAAGGACAGGGAGGGGCGCCTTGGAGGTGGAGTAGCACTATATGTTAAAGAAAGGATAGAATCTAACAAGCTAGAAAACCTAGGAGGACCGGCGTCTTTCACAGAAACCCTGTGGGTGACCATACAAGGCCTGGAAGGAAATGAGCTACCAGGGACGTGCTTTCAGGCACCTCCCCCCGGATCAAAATGCTGACAGTGACTGGGAGTTGCAGGAGGAAATCAGGGAGGCATCAAGAAGAGGCAGAGCAGTAATAATGGGTGACTTAATTACCCACACATAGACTGGGTAAATTCACAGTCAGGTAATGACAAAGAGGTCAAACTTCTAGATACACGGAATCACCGTGCCCTAGAACAGTTGGTCTTGGAACCAACCAGAGAGAAGGTGACCTTGGACTTAATCCTGAGTGGCACCCAGGACCTGGTGTGTGATGTCAGTGTCATCGACCCTTTAGGGAACAGTGACCATATTGTGATCAAATTCAGACTATCTGTCAGGGGAGAATCACCAAGGAAGTCTAACACAGACACTTTGAATTTCAGACAAGTAAACTTCTCCAAAATGAGGAGTATGGTGAAAAGAAAATTGAAAGGGAAAATCAGGAGAGTCGCTTCACTCCAGAATGCATGGAGTTTACTCAAAACCACAATACTAGAAGCCCAGTTAGAATGTATATCAAAAAGGAGGAACAGTATCACTAAGTCCAGGAGGATGCCACCATGGCTAACAGGTAAAGTCAAGGAAGTCATAAAGGAGAAGAAGAGTACCTTCCAAAATTGGAAGGCCTGTCCCAGTGAAGAGAACAAAAAGGAACACAAACTCTGGCAAAAGAAATGCAAGTTGACAATAAGGGAGGCGAAAAGAGAGTTTGAGGAACATTTAGCTAAAAGCGTCAAGGGTGATAACAATTTTAAATACATCAGAAGCAGGAAACTTGCCAGGGAGGTGGCTGGACCATTAGACAATGAGGGACTGACCTTGTCTCGCCAACCTTTTGGAGTTCTTTGAGATTAGCCTGCTATGCCTGCAGACAACCCAGCAGTCTGCTCCGGGCAGTTGAACTGGCCACCCACACGACTGCTGGTTCCATTATGGAGCCGGTGGGGGCTGGGGGGATCGGGGCTTGTGCAGCCCCCGGAAGCTCCAGCATGCCCTGTGTGAATGTGCAGGGCTGTCGTAAATCTGTTGGCTCAGCTAACCCGACAGGATTTACAACCCCTTCCGCTCTACTTCTGTGAGTAAACAGAAAGTCTGGAAATAAGAGCATAGGCGTAATGATAGGGGGGCACGGGGGGCACATGCCCCCGGCGCCATCTCTGCAGGTCACGTGGGGGGGGCGCCGCCATGACCCCCACCGATCCCAAAAATTTTTAATGAAAAAGAAATTTTTTAAAATAAACATTTATCTGGCTCAGCACAGCAGTCAAGGGAGCGCGTCGGCGCCCCCTCGGCCCCTCCCTCATGAGCGGTCCCTTCCGTGAGGCGCCCACGCCCCCCCATTGCTTTACTAACCTGGCCTGGCTTGGTGGCGCCGGGCGCCTAGTTTCATGCTCACAGACTCCTCCCAGCTCGGCTAGGCTCGCCTTGCCTTCTGCACGTGGCGCGGGGGAGAGCGTTGCAGGCGCTGGGGCTGCAGGAGGACGGCGCACGGATAACAACAAGAATTATAGAAAGGATTCGGCGGGTGGAACCAGACCTCGAGTCGGGCGTCATCATTATTAATTAAGCGTGCACTCGGTCGACAAGGTGTGTGAACTTCTCTTCTCTGTGTCGTGTCTTGCCTTAATTAATCTTATTCTTATATCAATCCCCGCCCGTTCTGCCACTTCCTTCCTTCCTGCCACACGAACCTCTCCTCTCAGCTTCCCTAGCAAACTTCTCCCATTGCGTTCTCCACCCCTCCCTCCCTTATTCGATGGTGCTACCTGGCTCATCTCTGAGGAAGTGAGCTTGTTGTGCTGGCTCTCCTCTCTCTACCCCTTCTACTCTCACCCTTAAAAAAAACCCACAAAACAAAAAGGAGACAAAAAATAGCCCGCTACATCGAGAGAAGGAGAGAGAGTCAGCTCCAGTTCTCTCGTCCAGGCTCCGGTTCGCCCGACTCCAGCCTGAAGAGGCACGTTTCTTAACATGCATTTTCCCCACTTCAAACCTCTCTCCTGCCTGCACTCGGTGCTCACAGCTATGGATCTAACACAACTGCGTCTCTCCTGCATATTCTCCACTCCCCGGCGCTCAGCTGATCCTCATCATCTTCTTTGGGCGAGGGTGGGGGGCAGCATGTATGTGGGGGGGTGTCTTTTCCTGGCTGGGAATTTTTCAAACCTCCTCCTTTTTCAAACTTCTCTGACCTGGACTCCCCCCTCCCCCCCTTGGAGATTTCTGCATAACCCGATGTCCTGTATCTTTGTGTGTGTATATGTAATAGGAAACTTGGAAATCCTTTCCCCTTCACTCGAACACCTGTTTCCTCCTTGAACTAGGAAGGGGAAAAACGGGATCAGGCTAGATCTGTCTGTAATACTGGCAATTACAAGAAAGAAAGTTATTTCTCTTGGGTGGGGGTGCTGCCACTGTTTTTGTTTATCCAATAAGTAATAATAATTTATGGGGTGGTGGAATGCAGCGTTTGTAAGGGTGATGATATATCTGCAAAATAGTCACTGGGGAAAAATCTGCTTGAGTTGGAACTAACATCCTCTTCTTTCTATGTGTTTAAATGTCTGTAAATATGGCATGGCAAGTATGAATAATCCAAGGACATATATCTGACAGGGGTGCTTTTTTTTCCTGTGGGGGTGGGAAATGGTGTGGGGGGTTTAGAAGAAAATTATCTTGCTGGGAGAAGCTCTGGCTATTCAACTTTTGGTTAAAAAGGCGTCTCATGATGGGTGTTTGGTTCAAGATGCTTCTTTGCTGCTGCTCTTTCCCCTTAATTCAAGTCCGTGTTTAAAGTGTTGGGTTTGTAACATTTTGTTTTTGTTTTAATCATGCCATGGTGGTTGTTTTCTGGCAATTTTCTGTGCAGTAGCCCAAAGTGCCCCAGAGAGGATAGCAGTTGGAATGCTGTTTATAATGTAACAAATGATTAATTATTCTATTGGGCTACGACTTAATTTACAGAGATGTGGAGGAGGGGGTGAGATCCATGTAAGGGTGCCCACTAATGACATCTTCCCACAGGCATTGTGGTGGGGAAAGGCACTGGAACAGTTGCAACGTACAGTAACTGCAATGTTGCAATTGCAATCGGGCTTGTTGCTGAGACAGAGTCTTTCTGGGAAATGTAGTTCTTCTCTTTTCCCTATGCAATACTTGCCCTCCTCCGATTGGTTCTTGTCTTGATGCTGCTTTTAGGAGGCACGCGTTTCAGAGGGTTGCTCCTCCTTCTCTCCTCTTCCTGGTGTAGTTTTGTTTTGGGAGTGGTGGTTTGCTTTCTTTTCAGTCTTGTTCAAGTATGCTAATCCGGATTTGCCTCAAACTCCTCTGGTAGGACTTCCTTTCTATGAATGTGGTGAGTATAAGGTAAAATATGCACAATGTTCAGTAATTAAATCTTATATATTCTCTGTATCATTAACTAGCAGGTTTTATTCTATGTCCTTTTACTCTAAAGTAATTGCTGCTGAATTCGGTGAGTTGAGTTAGCTGCCTTGGATACAATTTCATTGTGGGAAGGTTGGACATAATGAGGTTGAGCCTTACTTCCAAGTAAGTATGCCAAGGATTTGGCTGTAGGAATTATTTTCTCTTTGTCTTGGTTTGATCCTCCTTGCCCTAGAACTGACTGAGAGCAGAGTGCTTCCAAGGCTGTGCAGAGTACTGTTTTTTCATCATTGAGGCAAATGCCCTCATAGCTGACAAGATTGAGGGTTAGGTAGCAAGACTTGGTTCACATAATTGTCTTTGCTACTAAACTGTCTACATGAGATTATGTCCAAGCTCATGAGTATTTGCAATTGGTTGAAGAGCACTAAATCTCTTGACATTTTCTGCAATTGCAGTAGTAATCTTGTACTGCTGCAATTGTTGAAATTCTTGCAGAATATATTGGTGTGGCTTGTATTCCTTGTAAATCTAGGAGTAGGCAGTTGTGGGGTGTGTGTGTGTGTGTGTGTGTGTGTGTGTGTGTGTGTGTGTGTGTAGGATCTTGATTATGGAAGTTGGCTGAGTGTCAGGATGGGACAGGTGTCTTGTGTGTGTGCTGCAGTAGTATTTAGGAAGCTGCCATATACTGAGTCAGACCATTGGTCTATCTAGTTCAGTATTGTCTACCCAGTCTGGCAGTGGCTTCTCCAAGGTTGCAGGCAGGAGTCTCTTGCAGCCCTATCTTGGAGATGCTGCCATGGAGGGAACTTGCAACCTAGATGCTCTTCTCAGAGTGGCTCCATCCCCTGAGGGGAATATCTTCCAGTGCTCACACTTCTAGTCTCCCATTCAAATGCAAACCAGGGTGGACCCTGCTTAGCTAAGGGGGTGGCGGGGGGGCGCAATTTCAGTGCTTGCCCCGGGCGCCGTTTTCCCTAGTTACGCCTCTGAATAAGAGTAGCAGTGAAGCTGCATGAATGAAAGTGAAAAAGACTCACAAAGAAAAATAGTAGCAAACAAAATGAATACCCTTGAACTAAACTAGGTACCCCCCTCCACGATAACTGAGTAATAACTGGAAAAACAACAGAGCAAGGAATGAACAGAACATGGAGCAGGGAACGAACAGAACAAGGAGCAAGCTGGAACACGAAAGGTTGACAAATGCTAAGTATGAACACAGTCTGCGGTAAGCAAGAGTTGCTAACAGCATCTGTGCAAGTCACAGACTGCTCAATATATGCTTCAAGAGAACCGGCAGCCAATCAGGCTTCCCTGAGTCAGCACTTCTACTTCCTCTCCTGTGATATCCTGCACCTGCATGTCTCCCACTGAGCCTTCCTCTTGATATGTCTTCTCAAGACAGGTGAAATCCCAGCCTCCTCCTGATCAGCTTCCTCCTCAGCCCTCATGACTGGCAGCTGTTCCGATTCCTCAGCTCCAGAGTCTGGTCTCCCTGCCAAATCCTGTTGCTGTGCCTCTGAGCCCTCACTACCAACCGAGTCCTCCTGTTCCTCCTCTGACTCTTCTGAGTCAGAGGTCTGAGCCATGACAAGGGCATGCTGGAGAGACTCCTGAGCCAGGAGGCTGCTTTTAAGTGTCCCGGTCAGGGGTCTACTTGTGAGTTGCCATGGCGCGGAGCCACACCACCGCAACTCATGATCATAGAGCCTGGGTTAGCGGAGCGCTTGCTCCCCTAACCTGAACTTAGGGGAGGGTTATTTAAGTGGGTGATCTGCTTAAGAACCACTGGGCTTGCAGTCGATCCTGGTGGTTCTCACAATGGGAGAAAATTGGGCTAGCCTTCGCTAGCCTGATTTCCTCTCATCATGTGAATAGCCTCCTGGACTTCCAAAAGGCTTTCAACAAAGTTCCTCATCAAGGACTTTTGAGAAGACTTAGCAGTCATGGGATAAGGGGACAAGTACATGTATGGATTGCTAACTGGTTGAAAGACAGGAAACAGAAGGTAGGTATAAATGGAGAGTTTTCACATTGGAGGGAAGTAAGAAGTGGGGTCCCCCAGGGATCTGTACTGGGACCGGTGCTTTTTAGTTTATTCATAAAGGATCTTGAAGCAGGGGTAAACAGCGAGGTGGCCAAATTTGCAGATGATACCAAACTCTTTCAGGTAGTGAACATCCAAATTAGATTGTGAGGAGCTCCAGAAGGATCTCTACAAACTGGGTGAGTGGGCAACAAAATGGCAAATACGGTTCAATGTTGGCAAGTGTTAAGTGATGCAAATTGGGACAAAACACCCGAACATCAAGTATACACTGATGGGATCTGAGCTGTCGGTGACTGACCAGAAGAGGGATCTTGGGGTTGTGGTGGACAGCTCATTGAAAGTGTCAACTCAATGCGGCGGGTCTCACAATCCCTGAGACCTGCTTTGGCTGGGTTTGCGGGGAGAGCAGGCCAAGCCTGCTCTCCCCGCAGACGAGCAGGGCGGGAGCCCTGGGCGGCCGGATTGGCCGCCCACACAATTGCCGGCTCCGTGATGGAGCCAGCGGTGGCTGGGGAGTTTGGGGGCCATGCGGCCCCCGGGAGCACCAGTATGCCCTGCGCAAGGATGCAGGGCATACTGGAGAGACCCCCGTAGCCAGGAGGTGGCTTTTCACCTCCCCTCCAGGGGTCTACTTGTGAGTAGCCGCAGTGTGGAGCCGCAGCGCGGCAACTCACGATCGGGAAGCCTGGGTTAGCGGAGTGCTTGTTCTGCCTACCCGGGCTTAGGGGAGGGCTACAAAAGCGGGTGACCCACTTTGACTCAACTGGGCTCAGCTGCGAGCCCAGTGAGTCTCACGATCGGTGGAAAGTGGGCTAAGCACCCTTAGCCCGCTTTCCACTGATTGTCAGAATAGCTCCAATGTGTGGCAGCTGTGAAAAAGGCCAATTCCATGCTAGGAATCATTAGGAAGGGGATTGAAAATAAAACTGTTAATATTATAATGCCCTTATACAAAACTATGGTGCGGCCACATTTGGAGTACTGCATATGATTCTGGTCACCACATACAAAAAAGGACCTTGAAGAACTGGAAAAGGTGCAGAAGAGGGCAACCAAGATGATCAGGGGCCTAGAGCACCTTCCTTATGAGGCAAGGCTACAACACCTGAGGCTTTTAAGTTTAGAAAAAAGACGACTGGAGGAAGACATGATAGAGGTCTATAAAATCATGCATGGTGTGGAGAAAGTGGATAAAGAGAAATTTTTCTCCCTCTCACATAACACTAGAACCAGGGGTCATCCCATGAAATTGATTGCCAGGAAATTTAGGAACAACAAACAGAAGTACTGTTTCACACAATGCATAATCAGCTTGTGGAATTCTGAAAACAAAAACGGTCACTGAAAACGGCCACCGCAATACTCAAATGGCCTCTGTGAGGCCTGGCATGGCCTAGGGCCTCGCAGAGGCCATTTGAGCATCCGTGGTGGCCATTTTGTTTTTGGTGGCCATTTTTTAATTTTAAGAAATGGCACCCCCCTTCAAGTGGTGCCCGGGGCATGTGCCCTGCCTGCCCCACCCTAGATACGCCCCTGTACACACATACAATACATTCATCCAACTCTCTTATTCCAAACTCAGTTTAGCCTTTTGATGAACTTCATCGCATGTCCTTTGAGAACAGCACAAACACCCAGCATGCCTTAACAGGTGACAGAGACATTAGGTTACAGCCTTCCAGTTGCTTTGAAACATACATTTGACTCTTGACAAAAAGGGAAAGAACCACAAATCAACCACTAATGAACGGTTGGGCTAGAACTGCTCTGGTCTGTTCAAGCAGAACCAGTTATTGCCCAAGAAATGGAATGAGCACATGAGCCATGTGAGATGGAAAAGGGGAAGGTGAAGCTCTTGGCAGTTGGCCTCTCCTTTGTCTTTCTCCTTTAGATACTATAAAAGTCTCTTTTCGGCTTAGGTAGACACCTGAAATTCAGCCTCTGACAGCATCATGAAGACATTTGGTATCTTGCTCCTTCTGAGTCTTCTTACACTGTGGACAGAGCTGCAACCTGCATCTGGGAAGAAATCAGGTAAGTGTAGAAAAACAACAATCCCTTGCCTAATGATTGCCAAATCGTAAATTTGCATTTTTCACTATTGCAGCTGACTGAATTGATATTTTCAAAGAGCTCCCACCCCAAGATATTTTTCACATGCTGTTCAGACCTAATGAACATATATGTGATGTTAGAATTTGTGTCCCAATGTGAATCTGCTATACAGGAAGGTCCCGGCATACAAACAAGTTGTGTTCTAAAAGTTCACGTAAGTTGGATATTCCTAACTTGGAACGCATAGAGCAACAACTTGTTTGTATGTGCAGGTTGGCGTTTGTAAGTCGGGGACTGTAGGAGAAGAATGGCAGTTCAACTCCCATGAGCAGAGCAGAGCCAGTTTGGGGAGAATGCAGCCAAGCAAGAGGTCTGGAGACAGTTCTTTAAATTTGAACATAAGAACAGCCCTGATGGATCAGGCCCAAGGCCCATCTAGTCCAGCATCCTGTTTCACACAGTGGCCCACCAGATGCTGCTGGAAGCCACAGGCAGGAGTTGAGGGCGTGCCCTCCCTCCTGCTGTTACTCCCCTGCAACTGGTTCTCAGAGGCATCCTGACTTTGAGGCTGGAGGTGGCCCACAACCCTCCAACTAGTAGCTGTTGATAGCCATTGAAGAACAACCAGGATTTATTTAGAAGTTACAAAAGGATAGGAAAGCTGAGCTAAAGGATGAAAGGGGAGAGAGACTAAACAAACAGCTATCTCTGGAGACAAAATGGAGACTAACACTGGAATAATAAAGAGGGGAGGAATCCAGCCCCAGTGAACACATTTATTTCTTTGTTTGTTTGTTTGTTTGTTAAATTTACATACTGCCTTTCATTAAAACAATCCCAAGGTGGCTCACACAAAAATTACAAGAAGACTATAAAAACGACACAATTAAAATATTAAGCTAAAATATAAAAACACTACTCATTAAGCCCGTTTCATTAACGGTCGCTAGAAGAGTGGTGTAGAAATGCTACACGCGCACGCATGAGGCAGGAGATGAGGCTGATCTTGCTGGCGATGTACGGCATCCCCCCACTCATGGTGGTGGTGGTGGTGGCGGCGAGGGGTCCCCGCTCCCAGGCTGCCTTCACCGCCTCCTCATGTCCTCTCGTGCCTGAGGCAAGCCCAGCCGGCCCGAGTCGCGGACGACGACGACAACGCTGTCGCCACCTCCTGCTGCTGCCTCGCCACCGCTTCCGCTTGGCTGGCTCCGCTGAGGACCCGCTCCAGCCCCCGCGGCCTTCCCGACTACATCCGCCCCGCTCAGCCCCTCGTTCTCAGCCTTACCCCCTCCAAGGTTTTTTTCTATGGCAGGCTGCCTGGCCAACTCCTTTTTGTGGCCTGCTGGTCGGCCGCCTTCCCCTGCCCCGAGTCGCGGACGACGGCGACCACAACGCTGTTGCCGTCTCCTGCTGCTGCTTCACTGCCGCCTCCGCCGCTTCCACTTGGCTGGCCCCGCTGAGGCCCTGCTGAGGCCCCCATGGCTTTCCCGGCTTCAAGCGCCCTGCTCAGCCCCTCGTTCTCAGCCTTATCCCCTCCAAGGTTTTTTCCTCTGGCAGGCTGCCTGGCCAACTGCTTTTTCTGGCTGGCCGCCTGCCCCCGCCCCCTTGCCCTGCCGCCCAGCTGCCGCTGCTTTCTTCACACACACCCGCCACGTTACCGGGCACCACTTTCTTCACCTCCACCCCCACCGCTGCCATTTCACTTTCCTCGGCACGGCTCTCTCCCCTGTCCATCCATTTCTGCCTGTTCGCTTTTCCCCTGGCAGCTCACTCGCAAACACCCAACATGGCAGCCGCCGCCCGCTCTGCTTCCCTCTTGCCCCGCCATGCATGCGCAGAAGCCACGCATGCGCAGAACACCCAGCCTCTAGAGACACGGACACAGATACCCAGACACGGACGCAGGCACCCTAGCCTTTTATTATATAGGATAGATCGGATTAAAATATTTAAAATACAACATAAGATAACCATACAAAATACAAAGAAGCAGCAATGTAGAAAATCATCTAAAAGCCTGGGTAAAAAGCCATGATTTCACATGCTTTCAAAAAACTGTGATGGAGACTGAGGAGTGAATAGCCACCGGGAGAGCACCTTGGGATCCCGGGCCCAAACTGTTCAGGGCTTTAAAGGTCAAAACCAGCACCTTGAATTGGACCCGGAAACAAACTGGTAGCCAGTGCATCTCTTTCAAAATGAGTGTGATGTGATCCTAATGGGCAGCTCCAGAAAAAATCCTAGCTGCGACGTTTTGCACTAGCTGCAGTTTCCAAATATTCTTCAGGGGTAGCCCCACATAGAGCATGTTACAGTAATCCAGCCATGACATGACTAAGGCATGGGTAACTGTGGCCAGATCTGCCTTCTCGAGAAAGGGATGCAGCTGGCACACTAGCTGAAGCCGTGCAAAGGCACCCCTGGCCACTGCCTCCATATGATCCCACAGGCTGGGTTAAGGGTTCACTCGAGCCTTTAACCCTGGCTAAAACCCAGGTTTAAAAGCTAGGCTAGATAATACTGCCCTGCCAGAATTGGGCCCGGTCCTGGTCCTAGTGGTTCTCAGGCACAGCCTAACCCAGGCTGGGTTTCCCTAGCATGGATTAGGGTGCTGGTGAGAACAGCCTCAGTGTGTTTGTATTTAGAAGCATAGTTATATAGTTAAAAGTATGATAGGTCCTAAGTTATATAGGTCCAGGTCTGGTTCATGTACACAGAGCCAGACCACAGGCGGCCTCTGTGTGGCCACCACCGCCGCCCCGTTTGCCCCACTCCTACGTCTGACGTCAGACATGGGGGTTAGCCACGCCCACGCATCTGACATCAGACGTAGGGGTGTGTGGTCTGACTCCCGAACAGGGCTGCACAGCCCCGTTTGGGAGCTAGATAGGGGCAAGCACTGCGTTTGCAGTGTGGTCAGACGTGGTTCTCCCTGCCTTTAAGGCAAGAAATAGTTGCTCCTGGCCCTGCTGTGAATGCAGCACCGGCCATTTAACTCCCAAATGGAGCTGCATGGCCCCGCTCAGGAGCTAAGCCTGCACCCCCCCACGTCCGACATCAGCCATGGGGGGCATGTCGGGGCCGCAAGACCCGTTCGCCCAATGGTGGCTCCACCCGTGTTCACATGTTCATCGCATGCTGACTGCACCATCTGGAGAAGCCTTCTGTGTGTGAAGAAGCTGCCACAGATACAAAACCATAAGCTGGCCTCACACAGAATGCTGTTCCATTGATAAGTTCAGGTGTCAGTTATCAGATGGACAGTAATCGCATGCAGAAGTGATGTAGATCAGGGGCAGGCATTATGTAGCCAGGAGCTCCTGGACTTATCTGAAGTAGCTCTTCAGGCATTTGGTGTTGCTTCTCCCTCCTCCCACTTCCAGCCAATATGGCCAATTTGATTGATTGGCTAAGTGGGGGCACATTTTTATTTTTTTTATTTTTTATTTTTACATTTATATCTCGCTCTTCCTCCAAGGAGCCCAGAGCATGTACTACATACTTAAGTTTCTCCTCACAACAACCCTGTGAAGTAGGTTAGGCTGAGAGAGAAGTGACTGGCCCAGAGTCACCCAGCAAGTCTCATGGCTGAATGGGGATTTGAACTCGGGTCTCCCCGATCCTAGTCCAGCACTCCATTAGTTTCTCCCCAGTTTCTCCTCCTACAAAACAACTTGTCTTGCTCCCCTCCTGTTCTGAAGCAAACATCTCTGGAAATTCAGAGGGTTTAATGTTAAAAACCCTTATTCTGCTGGTGTACATTTTTGTACCAGCTGCTATTTTGTGACTGGACCTGCTTCCTCAAGCCCCTATTTTATGACTGACGCCACCTCCCCAAGCTGCTATTTCACAGTGGTAATTCTCAAGGCTCTGCAAAAAACGGTTTTCCATTCCTTGTGCGGGGATATTCGGAGGCCAGAAAAATGAGTCCCGGCCTCTGTTGCTCTGCACTGCCAGATAATCAGTGCTGGATAGTCATCCGTGCTGCTCCTGGCAGTGCAGGTCTTGTGGGCACACGCAGCTTGCACGCCGAAAGGATGAAGAGGGATCATCTGGGGGAAGGTAGGTTGAACTCTGCCTTCTCCAGCACCGCCTGCCCCGCAGCCTGCCCGATTGTATGAATGGGCTCAGCATTTAGTGGTGGTAGGTTATGGATCTAGGGCTAGAATTAAATGGCACATAGAGAGAGAAATGAAAGGCATTTCACCCTAATGACGTTCTGAATATTCTAAATCACACTTTCACAGAAAATAGTTCTGTGTTCATGACTGAAGTTAGTGCAAATGCTGTGTGTGTGTGTTTGTGTGTGTGTGTGTGTGTGTGTGTGTGTGTGTGAATTCAGTTGCTGAACATTTTTCAGAATAAGTGAGCTATGCTATGGCTTGTTCTCATTATAGGATATCCTCGGATCTGCCCACCAGACCCTTATGTATGTATTCGAGGAGAACCCAATGAGTGTAAGAGAGATCATGATTGCCCAGGACGCAAGATCTGCTGCCAAAATCGTTGTACAAAACGCTGTGTGTACCCAGGTACCTGACACGATTGTTGCTGCTTTTGCTCTCACTAATGCACTCAGCATAAAGAGGAAATCCACTCAAAATGAACTCAAATTTGTAGGCATATAATGACATCAGATTTCTGACAATCATGGGAGCATTTTTGCTTTTTGTCCAAGATCACTAGTAATTTCACAACAGAACTTCTTTTGTAGCTTCAATCCATGCTCTTATGAACTCTGAAATAATCCTTACTTAACAATTAATGCCCTTGTGGATAATTCATTAATGCCCTTATGGATGGATTGATTGATTTTATTGTTACATTTTTCTACTGCCTTTCATTAAAACCAATCACAAGATGGCTTACAAAACATTTAACACAATATAGGACTATAGAATTCCACAATGAAAATATTAAATTAGTTTTGTCAGGAGTCTGGGACAGCACCCCATTCATATCCCCCCACATTATGACATCTCCTTCAACTATTTCCAGTAACAATTGAAAAAATTGTTCATAAAATTTTGTTTTGTCGTTAGGCGCGTAAATTGAAGCAATCGTAATTTTATTGCATTCCGTTTGGAACCTCAATATATTAAATCTGCCATCTTTGTCTTGAATCTGTTTTTCTAAAGTCCAAGATATATATTCACACACACACACACCCATTTGTTTTCCTTATCTGCCGCAGCTACATATTTCTGGCCTAAACTTTTATTCTCCAATAAGTTAACATTGTCTTTCTTAATATGTGTCTCTTGAAGACATATTTCTACTCTTTCTTTTTTAATTAAAAAAAAAATCCTTTTCCTCTTAAATGGGGAATTTAGTCCATTAATACTCATTGAAAGTATCTTTAATTGCTCCATAATTCTGCTTAATACAAAATTTTTTAAAAGCCGCTGCCTGATCCAGTTTCTTGTCTTCTACTTGATCCTGTTCTTTGGGGACACTTTCTGTCACTGTCAAAGGATCTATCAGATGTCTTGCATCTTCAACCATATATACAAAAGCCTTCCCTCTGTCCATAAAAACTTCTAAACAAAATGGTACGGACCATCTGTATTTAATCTTTTTCTCTTCATTTCCTGATGCTTCTTAAGTATATCTGGTGAAACATCTGTCAAAATTTCTGTCACTTTATCCCCAATCTTCAGAGGTCTGTCTTCTCTTTGTATTCATAGTATCGCATCCTTTGTCTTCATATGTAAATTTTATAAGAATATCTCGTGATAAATTCTTTCTGTATGCATACACAGAATTTATCCTGTAAATTTCTTGAATCTCCAGTGTCTCTCTCGAATCAAGACCCAATTATTCTATTAAAACTCCTTCAATTTCTTTCTCCAAATTCTCTTTTCCAATAATTTCATCCACTCCATGAAGTTTCAAATTACATCTGCAACCTAGACATTCCAAAATTTCCATCCTATCTTGCAGCAGTTTCAACCCCAAGTCACACCATTTTTGTTCCAGTGTAAGTGCCACCTGTGGTTCTGCAGTCATATTAATCTGCTGTTCATGCTGATCTAATTTATTTCCAAATGTCTCCAATGTCAAATTCATATCTGCTTTAAGTAAATCCAGTTTGCTTTCAATCTTCTTTGTCATATTATCTTCCATCTGTTGTAAATTTTTACTCACATTTTGTAACTCCAACATAAATAAGTCCCGCAATTCTACTAATGAAAAAGTGTCTTCTCGTTTTCCTTGTTTGTCTCCATCCATTTTTGATAAATATTTTTACTCTGTTTTTTCCTACTCATTTTTAAAGAGTAATGTGAACGCTTATTCCTGAAAAAACACATTTTTGAGTGGCAAAAGTTTCGATAATAATTTCAGTCACCATTATTAATTTATTTATGTTATTTAAAATATTTTTATACCACCCAAAATTTGTGTCTGAGTGGTTTACAATTAAAATCATTTAACACATTAAAAACATTTAAAACCCAATATTAAAAATTTTAGAACTATAGATCTAATTAAAGAATTGGAATTAATTAATATTATAATATCAAATAATTATTATTCAAAAATTATTAGTTAGAATTATTTATATTCAAAACTGGAAAAATACTTATTCGCAACTGAGTAGGAACATATAAACAAATAACCAAATGACTATATGGCTATATACCTTCCCCCTGAAGAAAGCACTCTATAAATCATCAAAGTAAAATAAACTCATATATCTGAATTACATTACAGACTATAAAGTCTTTAAACACCTCTTAGTTCAGTCTTAGTCCGGTCTCCCAAATTATTATAACCCCCTCAAAAAATACTTACTCGTCCAGACCTTTTCCAACTTGCTGAAAATAGAATAATCAATCCAGTCAGTTAAACCCTTTCATGATTAAATCCAGTAAAGTGCAATCAATTGTCCAGATTTAAAATGAAATGAAAAGATTTCTAAACTTTAATCAGTATATGAATAGTTTGTCCTTGAGCTCCCTCTTGTGGTGTTTTAAAATATTTCTTGTGGTATCTTAAAGTATTTCCAAAAAGGTGGGGAGGGGAGGTAAAGTGAAAATTAGATCTGTGTGCAATTAACACATCACTGCGTTTAAAAACATGCACAATATAACCATAAAACACAAAGAAGCAGCAACAAAAACAACATTTGTATAAAAGCCTGAGCAGAAAGCCAAGATTTCACTTGCTTGCTAAAAACTGTGATGGAGACTGAGGAACGGATACCCACTGGGAGAACATTCCAAAGTCAGAGGGCAATGAGTGAGAAGGCCCTGTCCCACGTGCACGACAGCCGAGCCTCCCTCATTGTCGACACACAAAGCAGAGCCCCCTCTGATGACCTCGCCAAGGCTGAATACCTATATCAAGACACTCACGTTTTGAGAAATTAACTGGGGGAACATGGGTAGTAGATGCAAAAACTATATCACAAAATCCATGAACAAAGACAAAGGCAATGATTACAGAGGCACAACGCAGGTAGAAGCCAAATTAAACATATAATAACAAATACCCACATTATGACAGTGAATGAATAGAATGATAAGGGCTAAAACAAGCCCCACACAATGAAGAATGTAAAACTGACAACAGTCACTGAAATGCTGGTCATAAATGATGATGTAAGTGGTGCAGCTGTGCCAGAAATCAGTCCTCAAAAATGCGAAGTACTGCACTCTGCACAAAAACCTTGACCTGAGAGGCTAGGTGCAGAAATCTTGAAAGTAGAAACTGGAATCTTGACAGACTTCCTAGGTTGTGGCCTGTTTTGCAGGTATCTTCATCAGAAGTATGATGATCTGTGCATCAATAATCATCATCATCATAAAGCCCCAATCATACAAAATACATAGTGAAAACATGTAATAAATGCAAACAAGCCAGCCTTAAATCTGGAAAAGCCTTGTCACTAAAAGCAGCATCTCACCACCGTGCCTGCTCGGACATGCTATGCTCCTTAATGAATGATGCTTAAACTTGGAGTTAAATACTCTCCCCAACCATCAATCAATTATATAGTGAGTGGGAATATTGGACCAGCTGTGCTGATCTTAATTTCCCTTTCTTTGTAATTTATTTATTTACAGGAAACAGGAGAAATCACAATTAACATTTAACCCATTGTGTATACATGTATTGAACTTGTGAATGAAAAATGATTCTTTTTGAAGAAGGATCCTCTGCTTATCTTGTTTGTCGAAGGACCTTGGTGTAAATTTAAACAGCATGAAAAACTTAAAATCATCAGGTGAGTGAGATTTCTAAACAAAATGTGGCACTAAGGGGGCATCTAATATTCTATTCTTACGCCTAGATCTGTGTTCAAGAACACGGGTCTTAACAGGTCTCATAGTGCTCCCAATATACCACAGATTACATGGACACACTATGACTAAACAGTCCCTTTCATCTTATAGTTAGCAAAAAATTTTAAGCTAACATGTTTCTTCAAACCCGGGTCCCAATATTCAGTAGTGGGAAGGCTGAACAAACAAGCTGCACAACTCCCACAGGGGTGGAAACCTTGTGCAGCCCTACTCACTGGTGGTCTGTCTGTAAAGTCTGAGTGAGTCAAAAAATTTCTTAGACTCTTGGTTTTTCTAAAGGCCACCATGGGTTGTTTTTTTTACAGCCAGGTACATCTGAAACAAGATGCCAATGTCTATAAATAATCTTCTTGATCTGGTAGGATAATGGAGTGTAATCTATAGACCAGATCAAATGGTCCAGCTGTTTATTCGGGGCATCCTGCAATAACTCACTCCGTCTAGTGGTATCTGCTCTAATCTTCGCTCTATGTATAACTTCCTTCGGATATCCCCTATTAACCAATTCCTTCGGATATCCCCTATTAACCAA
Source organism: Hemicordylus capensis (assembly GCF_027244095.1). Classification (NCBI taxonomy): domain Eukaryota; kingdom Metazoa; phylum Chordata; class Lepidosauria; order Squamata; family Cordylidae; genus Hemicordylus; species Hemicordylus capensis. The sequence continues at coordinate 35,501,717 of NC_069660.1, read as the reverse complement.
ATCAGCTTCCCTACGGTAATGTATAATATCTGTTGAATTTCTTTTGACCTGTAAGAAGTGGCCAAAGGGAAGATTGTCCTTTAAATGTCCAGGGTGCCAAGAGTCATAGTGAAGAAACGTGTTCCTGTCTATAGATTTCCTATATAAAGAGAAACTCAACTTATGTTCTTTATTCACCCAAATATTGGTATCCAGAAAGGGAACCATGTGCTGGCTGGAATTACTGGTAAATTTAATATTGGTGTGAAGTTCATTTATCCGCCCCAGGAATGACTGAAACAGTGTGGCATCTGGAACAGAGGCGTAACTAGGGAAAACGGCGCCCGGGGCAAGCACTGAAATGGCGCCCCCGCCCCCCTCACATACTACATTAAACTTAGGTTTTTCCTCACAAGCGCCCGCCGCCGCCGCCAATTCTTGGGCGGCACGGAAGGGACCTCTCGTGGGGGAGGGGGCGCCGACGCACTCCCTTGACTGCTGCAGCGCTGCTGCACTGAGCAGGAAACATTTGATTTAACAAAGAAATTTTTAAAAAAATTACAAAAAAATTTTTCGTCATGGCGGCGCCCCCCACGTGACCAGAAAAGATGGCGCCCGGGGCACGTGCCCCCCCGCCCCCGCCCCCCTATAGTTACGCCTCTGATCTGTAAATATTATTAAGATGCCGTCAATGAAACGCTTATACATGAAAATCTCAGGGGAAAAATGGATTAGCTGTCTCATTCCAAATGAATGCATCTTCCAAAGAGGACATGAACAAATTGGCCACACTGGGGGCTAAAGAACTACCCATAGCAACACCCTTGATTTGGAAATAAAATTGGTCATCAAACCGGAAATAATTCTTGTCAAAAATAAGGTCCACTAACTCTAACAAAAAATATGTAGGAGGATCCTTATTATATCTCGTTTCCAATATTCTCTCTATGACCATTTTGGCCTCCTCTAAAGGTATACTGGTATATAGAGAAGATACATCCAGCGTTGCTATAAGGGACCCTTTAGGAATGCTGACCCCTTCCAACTGTCTAATGAGGTCCTTGGTATCCCGAATATACGATTTTGTTTTAAACACAAAAGGTTTCAAAAATGAATCCACATAAATGGCAAGGGGTTCTAGAATCGAATTAGAACTGGATACAATGGGTCTCCCTGGAGGTGGGAAACCATCCTTATGTATCTTCGGAAGAATGTAGAAAGCTGGCACCCTAGGGTACTGATTGAATAAACCTTTTGCTAAATTATCGGTGATAATCCCTAAGACTAGTGCTTCATTAATAACTATTCTCACAAGAGACATAATGTTGGAGGTGGGGTCATAAGATGACTCTCAATGGAGAAAAATGAAATGGAGCACTTTGGTGGGTGGGTTGGCAAAAATCACCCCCCCCCCATGCATGACCCCCACCAGGCTTCAGAAGCAGAGATGGTAGCAATAGCAATAGCACTTACATTTATATACCGCTCTATAGCCGGAGCTCTCTAAGCGGTTTACAATGATTTTAGCATATTGCCCCCAACATTCTGGGTACTCATTTTACCGACCTTGGAAGGATGGAAGGCTGAGTCAACCTTGAGCCCCTGGTCAGGATCGAACTTGTAACCTTCTGGTTACAGGGTGGCAGTTTTACTACTGCGCCACCAGGGGCTCTGGTGGCGCAGATGGTAGTGCTGCATGCAGGCCTTTGTATAACTACATGTGTGCACAGAGGCGTAACTAGGGGAAATGGCGCCTAGGGCAAGCACTGAAATTGCGCCCCTGTCCAAACAGGAATGATGGGACTTGTAGTCAGCAATATCTGGAAATCCCTGTTAAAAGGAACCCTGTGCCATCTAGACATGGTTGTTGATCAAATCCTGAAAACATGAGCCATCTCTGTAAAAGAGTTATGCGAGGATTCCAAGTGTTATTTTCTCTGTCTCATCTCATTCTTTTTTTTTAAAACATGACTTTGTCCTAGAGGATCACCTGCCCAAATAGCCACTAGCAAAATAGGGGAAGAAGAAGGTGGTGGTGTGTGTGTGTGTGTGTCTATAAACCAGTGAATGATTCCTGCCAGCCTTTGTCTTATGATGACTGTTGGCTCATTATGGGGTATATGTGCATTCACCACACTAGTGCTTACTTTGACACCAAGAGGGAGGAGGATACATTAGTTTGCCACACTAGACAGAGGAATTTGCAACAGGAGCAGATAGCCAAGTTCTGCCAGGGCCAAAACCATCCCCTGCCAAACTAAGAAATCATTGTAATTTGCCCCTTCCTGTCACAAGCAGTGTGCTGTTCTTTTATTATTGACTCTAACTCTCAGATATCCCAGTCATGGATGGAAAATTCAGGGTCAATTTACAAGAGGCACATTTTCTACATGGAAGTTTCTTCTGTGCAGGTGCTGTGCAGAAACCCATGTGTAGTGATCAATATATATGTAACTATTCCGCCAGGGGCATAGCAAGGTTGGAGTGGGTCCAGAGACAGGATTTCAAAATGGGCCCCCAGACCCTCAAAGTCCAGGGCCTCCACACACCCCAGGCACCCAAGGATTTAAGTCTGATATTTCAAAATAAGTATGCTACCTGGAAATACATTTCACTGAATACACGCATGCACACTTCACAGTATATAGTGATATACATTGAGTACTATATATTTGTGCTACTTTTAATGCCTAGAACACACTAGCAATGCTAATTATTAAAATGGACCCCTTGCTGAAGATTAGCAAATGATACTTTCAACCACGCAGTGTGAGCCTATGTTTGTTTTCTCAGAATTCTGAACAAATTCAGTAAAGTTTGATTCCAGGAGTCTTTTCACACCAGGCTTTTAAAGCCCTTTAACACACATCTCCTCCGGAATAGAGGTGCTGCATTCACATGTTGGCCAGATTTACCCTGAAGTCCCTGCAAGTTATTGGGGAGCAGTTCACACACAAGAAAAATAAAATAAAATAAAATAAAATAACAACACATGCTTCACAGTTCTCACTCAGACCTTCTGGGTTGCAAAACAACTTGAACAGAAGTGCATTTATGAATGAACTAGTATTTTGAAGCCCGTTATAATAACGGGCGCTAGCCTTTTCCTCTCCCCTTTATTTATTTATTTTTTTAAGTACTGCCGCCGCCATTACCGCCGACGTCCCACCCTCCCTCCCTCCCAACTTCCGAAACCACCTTACCCCGGCCCGTGACAGTTGAGGAAAGGAAGAGCTCAAATGAAGAGGGAAAGAGGAGCTCGCAAGCAGTGCTCCTCCCTCTGCAAAGCCTCTTTCCGAACTGGCACTTGGGGCGGAAAGGACGCCTCTTGCGTCCTTTCCGCCTAAAGCGCCAGTTCGGGCAGAGCCCGAATAAATAAATTATTCGGGTAGAGCCCGAATAAATAAAATATAAAATAAATAAAATATACTTGTTCCAGAAGTTTTTGTAATTTTCTGACATGAAACAAGCCACTTATAGGCCTTTTTAGATAGTTTTTGTTTTTAAAGCCAGCACATTTTTCAGTCTGTTTTAAATTAAATATTCAGAGACTTCTCAGTCTCGTCCCACCCCCCATATCAAAGCCCTATGGCAAGCAGATTCCTATAGGGGTGGGGGGACCACAAAAAGGAATTCACAGCCTACCTGGCGAAAGCTGTGCTGGATGGTCTGGTCTGGGCAGAGGGTCTGCTGCTACCTGCTGCTGCTGCAGGGAGCTCTGCCTGCCTCCTCCTTCCTGGCTTGCTTGGCCTGCCAAGTTCAGGCTTCAGGGAGGCCTACTCCGAGGCCTCTCTGGAAGCCCCGCCCACCCGCCAATCAGCTGAGAGGCGGGGAGAGAAGAGCTCTGCAGTTTGCAGGCCTTGTCGATTCTGGGCCTCGCCGATCAGCCGGAGCCGGAGGCAAGTGGCTGAGGGGCCCTGGGGCTGGGCAGATGGGCAATGGGGTGGGGATACAGGAACTGGTATGGTGCCCCCACCTCAGTGGCTCCTAGGGCACGTGCCCTGCCTGCCCCCCCAAGTTCCGCCTATGTGTGTGCAGCATCAATCAAGAAGTTGGCCACTGATTTTAAATCTGAAAAGCCACACTTGTCCCCATGCCTGTGGAAAGAAGCATGTGGGTAGGCCTTTATTCATTACAACATTTGAATTGGTGCACTTTTAATGTTCAGCTCCTGGTCTTGTGGTAGCAGGCATGACTTGTCCCCATAGCTAAGCAGGGTCTGCCCTGGTTGCATCTGAATCGGAGACTTGCAGTGTGAGCACTGCAAGATATTCCCCTCAGGGGATGAAGCTGCTCTGGGAAGAGCAGAAGGTTTCAAGTTCCCTCCCTGGCAGCATCTCCAAGATAGGGCTGAGAGAGATTCCTGCCTGCAACCTTGGAGAAGCCGCTGCCAGTCTGTGAAGACAGTACTGAGCTAGATAGACCAATGGTCTGACTCAGTATATGGCAGCTTCCTATGTTCCTATGTTCCATATGTGATGTCTGAGTAGGAGATCATTAATTAACCTCTTCTGCCACCACAGAAGAGCATGCAGAGTTATCCTCCTGGCTTCTTTTCTTCTCCTTCTTTGCAAGGCTGACTGGAATCCCTACACACACACACACACACACCATGGATGTGGGGAAAGTGCTGCCTGCCCTGCCTCCTCTACAGGGGTAAGGGTAAAACAATTAATTTGGGGTTGCAAAGGAATGCCAATTGACATTATTAGGGGAGCAAGGATTTTGCTACACATTAAACAATTACAGAGGTACAGTAATTACTGTTGTTATTTGAATTACCTTATTAATGAAGCTTCCTTGACATTTTCAAACTTATTCAGAAAATAGGCCAGATTCCTCTTAGAAAATATTAGCCTTAGACATTATTTTTATTGATTTTTTTAAAAAATGAACTTGTATATGTGTTTTAGTGCTTGATATTAATTTATGCCTGCTTTATCTGGTTGTGAACCACCTTGAGACTTTTATCATAGGTGGTATATACATATATAGTAAATAAACAAATAATTATATTGAACACGTTTACAGATGTCTGTATCTGTGTGCTCAAGAATGACTGTACCTGTGTTCTTTTTAAAAGTGAACAGACCCTTCAAATGCATTGTACAAATATATAGTGTTCTGCTGTACCTGTGCTCAACATAACGTGTGAATAACTAGAGCTGTGTACACATCTGTACCTGTGTACACTGTACACTCATTCTATGAGTGCTGAACACAATGTGTGAATGCAGCTACTGTCTTTTTGAATTAGGCCAAATTTTCCAGTCTGCTTTCCAGGCTAGTTTTCTCTTCCTGACCAAGAACAGAGTCCAATTCAGACATTATGCTGTATGAATATATAGATGTCTGTACACTCATATATATCTTTGCAAATGACTGTACCTACGTTCATTTTAAAAGTGAAACTGGGTATAGGCCTTCAAATGCATGGTATGAACAGAAAGTGTTCTTCTGTACCTGTGTTCAACATAACATGTGAATGCCTGTATCTGTATACAGATCTGTTCCTGAGTACACTGTACATTCGTTGCATGTGTGTTGAATATAACATGTGAATGGGTTTCATGTGGCAGGAAAGATTGGGATGGGGAGAGAGGTCAGTACCATGCCAGATGAAATCTGTAGGGGATGCGCCTGCATCCCCTTGCACACGTGGTCTAACCCAGCCCAGTTTCTGTCCAGGAAGGAAGCTAAAGGGTTTGGCCTGGCTCCTGGGAGGCTGGAGGGGTCTCCTGTCTACCTGCTGCGCTGGCTTCTGCTGCTTGTTCTGGGGTAGAGAAGTGAGTGGATGAGGCTTCTTTAAACAATGGAGATCGTTTAAAATAATTAATTCAAGCTACAGAACCATAATATACTATGAATGTCTTGTCTGAGAAGGAAAAATGAGGTGGGGGGAGGAACATACAGGGGCGTATCTATTAGGGGGGGCAGGGGGGCACGTGCCCCGGGCGCCACTTGAAGGGGGGGCGCAATTTCTTAAAATTAAATTTTTAAAAATGGCCACCAAAAACAAAATGGCCATTGGGCATGCTCAAATGGCCTCTGTGAGGCCCTAGGGCATGCCACACCTCACAGAGGCCATTTGAGCATGCACAGTGGCCATTTTGTTTTCAGTGGCCATTTTTTTAAAAAAAATATTTTTAAAAATGACCACCGCACATGCTCAAATGGTGCCTGTGAGGCCCTAGAGGCCAGTGGGAGGAGGGGGAAACTTTGCAGACACCCCCCCCCCAGCCTTTAAGATGTCCCCTGAAGGGGCTACAGGTAATTTTTTTTTAAAAAAAAATTAATATAATATGTCACTGTACACATGTTCAGATTGGCACTATGTACAGAGAATATGGGCTTGTGGATACTGAGCTGAAGTTTATGAGCTAAGATTGTATCCATTTGCTCTTACGTTGCTTCTTGTGATAAGTGAGTTAAATGTGATGTCTTAATAATATGGCTATTAATGGTGAGTTTGTCTTTGAATCAATGTGAAATCCTTAGTATTAAGGCCCACTGGGAGTTTCTTGCTCTTTTTCTCATTTTTACTGTCTTTCTGAAATACTAGAATATATTCCAAGCAGTGACACAGTTTACTCTGCATATCATTTAATTATTTTCAGAGTATCTGGGAAAAGTGAAATTCTCCATTTATTTTTAAAACTTATGTTATCGTGATGCTACAATGCATAGCAGAGAATTAGACAGGCACTTCTTTTAGTTTTTCCAAGTACAACTCCGCATAATATTTGGGGATTTCATGAGCCCCAGCATACTGAAATTTGTCGTTTTCCAGCATTTTAACCTGAGCTATCCAAACAAATTAATGATAGCCCCACAATTTGGATAGTTTTAAAAAATAAATCTGAAGTGGTAGATAGGAGCTTGACCACATGTATGATATTGGTAATTTTTGTAATTTTTTAAATTTTTAAAATAAAATTTTTCTGAAACATGTGTGTCAGTCAGATGTATGTTGGGGGGTGCAGCGGGGGGCGCATTTTCCCTAGTTACGCCACTGGGAACACAGGAAGCTGCCATATACCGAATCAGGTGGAGTATCAAAACAACCCACCCTCTGTATACTGTTACATGAATCGTAATGTATCTTAAATGTGAAAACCAGCTATTTATTTTCCAAGTCAGACCATTGGTCCATCTGGCTCAGTATTGTCTACACCAAGGGCTGTGGCTTCTCCAAGGTTACAAGCAGGAATTTCTGGAGATGTCAGAGAGGGAACTTGGAACCTTCTGCATGCAAGCGCTCTTCCAGAGCAGCCCCACCACCTAAGGGGAATATTTTACAGTGCTCACGCATGTGGTTTCCCATTCACATGCAGTCAGGGGGTGGACCTTGCTTAGCAATGGGGACAAGTCATACTTGCTACTACAAGACCAGCTCTCCTCCCAAGGAGCACCTGCTACCCTTGCTACTCCTTGGAGTTAGCTCTGTTCCTCTACTGACCGGAAAGCATGAGTTTATGTGGAGAATTTGGGGATTGGGAAGAGTGTATTTCCAGTTCCTAACAGCATAGCAGTATGTGGGGGAAGCACTGGATGTATATCCATATTTACCACAAGTAAGTCTCCCAAATAAGAACATTAAAAAGCCCTGCTGGATTAGGCCAAGGCCCATCCAGTCCAACATCCTGCCTTACGTGGTGGCCAACCAGAAGTACAAAGGCTAGAATGCATATCTTCTATTAATTTGTACAATCTACTTTTAAAACTATCTACTTTAAGTGGCGCAGCAGGGAAATGCTTGACTAACAAGCAGAAGGTTGCCAGTCCGAATCCCCGCTGGTACTATATTGGGCAGCAGTAATATAGGAGGATGCTGAAAGGCATTGTCTCACACTGTGCAGGAGGAGGCAATGGTAAACCCCTCCTGTATTCTACCAAAGAAAACTATAGGGCTCTTTGGGCGCCAGGAGCCGAAATTGACTCGACGGCACACTCTACTTTTACTTTAGATTGATGGTCATCACCACATCCGGCTACAGTGAGTTCCATACTGGTGTAGTGCTTAGAGTGCTGGACTAGGACTGGGGAGACCCGAGTTCAAATCCCCATTCAGCCATGATACTTGCTGGGTGACTCTGGGCCAGTCACTTCTCTCTCAGCCTAACCTACTTCACAGGGTTGTTGTGAGGAGAAACCTAAGTGTATGTAGTACACCGCTCTGGGCTCCTTGGAGGAAGAGTGGGATATAAAATGTAAATAATAATAATAACTACACAATGAGCCCCTTCTCACGATCAGTGAGGAGGACTTAATGGCAGGTAGCATGGAAGGCTGCTTGAACTTTCCTTCCCTACAGACGACCGCTCCTCCATTGCTGGCCTCACACATCCAGATGATCCTCTGCAGGCCCTGGCCCCAGGAAATCCCATAATGCATGGCATGAGTTCATGATGCATTGTGGGGATCCCAGCAGCACCAGCTAAAAGCAGCCAGCACTGTACACAATGAAAAAAATGTGGCGAAGGGAGCCCTTGCTCCCTTAATCCTGTTTTAGAGGCTGGATTTGTAGGTGAGTTAGCCATTCAGCTCCTGCTGTTTTACACATGCAGCCAATAAAAGGCTTGGCTATGTGAAAATATGTCCCTGTGGGCTATGCAACCCTCAGGTAGGCATGTGCACAAAACTCGACAGGTCGATTCGAACTGACCCAGCCCAGCTCAGTTTTGGCACCCGTTGAATCTGATGGATGTCAACTGCAAATTACATGAAAACAAACAAATTACATGAAAACAAAATTATAGAAGAAAAATAGTATGGCAATGAAAATAACAGCTAAAAACCCATCATAGCAGTCTGAAAAAAGCAACAGATAAAAAACACCCCATAAAAACATGTTTAAAACCACAAAATACATAGCAACCAAACAACTGCAACCAGTTTCGCGTGCCAGTTTACAAGAAACAGAATAAAAGCAGAAGCATTTTATCCCAAAGACAGTTTTGCAAAGATGGGCTTGATATCTTCGTGAAGACCCAAAAGGAAGTAAGCTCATGCTCCTTCTCGGAATGGGCATTCTGCAGCTTTAGGACTGTTGGAAAGGCAGTGGCATGTGAGTGGAATTAAACCAATATATAACATATTTACCTGAATAGAGGATGACTCTGAATTTAAGACAACCCCTTAAAAAATACAAACATTAAAAATTCTAACAATTTTCTAACATTAAAGAATTTGGGGGAGGGGGAAAATTAGTCTTTGATTCAGGTAAATATTGGAATTAGGTATTGGAATCTATTCTTGGAACACTGTGAAATATACTTTTGAAGAAATTAGTGGTCATTGTTTCTTTTATTTGCTTCTGGTTTGTTCTTTTTGTTTATTTTTTGTTTTGTTTTCTTTGTTTACCTAAAAGGTAAATGGGATGGCTATTTATATATTACATACAGTTGAGAGAAATATTGTACTATGATGAAAGATGTAATTTATGTTGCTATGTTTTAAAGTACATTGTGGGTGTTTCTTAAATGTGTTTGTTCTGTCTGGAAAATTATTATTATTATTATTATTATTTTTGCAAATTCAATTTTTATTGATTTTAACAGTAGCAATATTATCATTCATCAAAAATACACACAGAAAAGGTGGATTTCCCGCTCACATTTCTTCGTGAATCAACAACTATAAAATTTACCCTTGCTATGATAATAATTCAAAACATAAATTCAAACCCTTACAAAAATAATTAATCTAACCAACCTGTGATTTATACTAAATTTCAAACCCTGCTGTCAAGTCCATAGTAGGAAAGTAATTCTTTAGATACAACAAAAATGGTTTCCAATCTTCTTTAAAACATTCCAAGTTTTGATCTCTTAATAGTGCTGTAAGTTTTGCCATCTCCGCATATTCCAAAATTTTTATCAGCCAGTCTTCTTTTGAAGGCAGTTCACTTGACTTCCATTTCTGTGCATATATAATTCTAGCCGCCGTGGAGGCATACATAAAAAATGTTAAATTGGTTGTAGAAATTGCACCTTGTGTTATTCCCAGCAGGAAGGATTCTGGCTTCTTAGGAAAAGTCATTTTAAATATTTTCTTTAATTCATTATATATCATATCCCAATAGGCTTTAGCCTTCCCACAGGTCCACCACATATGAAAAAATGTGCCTTCAAAATGTCCACACTTCCAACATTTGTTTGAAACATTTTTATACATCAATGCCAATTTTTTTGGTGTCAGATACCATCTATACATCATTTTATAATAATTTTCTTTGATAGCATAACATGCAGTAAATTTTAAATCATTTTTCCATAACTTTTCCCATTTCTATATTATGCCCCACATCTTGAGCCCATTTTATCATAGTCGTTTTAACCATTTCCTCTCTTGTCTCCTCCAAAAGCAACAGTTTATACATTTTAGAAACTAATTTTTCATCATTTTGACATAATTCCTTCTCAAAATTTGAAGTCTGGTCCTCAAATCCGACTTTAAGGTCCTTCTTATACATCTCATTTAACTGATGATACTGAAACCAATCTCTAACCAAATCTTGTATTTCACTTAAGCTTTTTAACTTACAATCCTTTTCCTGAAAATGTAACAAATCCCTATAGGTACCCCAGCACATTTGCATTTTTACTTCTTTACGTGATAAGGCTTCAGTCGGAGATACCCATAACGGAGTTTTAGGTTCAAACCAATTTTTGTATTTTAACCACACCCTCATTAAACTTCTTCTCACATAGTGGTTCAAAAAATCTTTATGTATTTTACTTTTTTCGTACCACAAATACGCATGCCATCCAAACCTTGTGTCAAATCCTTCTAAATCAAGAATTCTACGATTTCTTAGCATTATCCATTCTTTTAACCATGTCAAACAAACAGCATCAAAGTACAACCTTAAGTCTGGCAAGTTAAGACCACCTCTTTCCTTAGCATCTGTTAGATTCTTAAAATTAATTCTTGGTCTTTTCCCCTGCCAAACAAACTTAGTTATGTCCTTCTGCCATTGCTTAAAACAAGTTAAAGTGTTAATTATGGGAATAGTCTGAAAGAGAAACAGCATTTTAGGCAAGACGTTCATTTTCACCACTGAAATTCTTCCCATTAAAGACAGATTCATTTTAGACCATCTTTGTAAATCAATTTTCACTGAATTCCATATTTTGACATAATTATTTATAAACAACAGGGAGTTGTTTTTTGATAACCAAACCCCCAAATATTTAACTTTCTTCTCCACTTTCAGCTCACTTATTTCAGAGAATCTGTCTTTGGTTTTCTGATCCATATTTTTAGTTAACACCTTGGTCTTGGTCTTGTTTATATAGAATCCAGCCAGCTGACCAAATTGTTGTATTTTATCCAAGAGTCTTTCAATCTTATCCACTGGATTCTCTAAAAAGAGCACAACATCATCTGCAAAGGCTCTCAACTTATAATCCTGTTTCCCAATTTTAGGACCATGTAATTTATCATCTTCTCTAATAGTTCTACAAAGCACTTCTAAAACCAATATAAAAAGCAATGGGGAAAGTGGACATCCTTGTCTAGTCCCTTTTTGTATTACACAGTTGTCTGATAATTCCCCATATACAATAATCTTAGCATATTGCTCCGAATAAATCATCTTAATTGCCCTAATAAAATTATTGCCAGCAGTCATTACCTCTAGTAATCTCCACAAAAATTGCCACGAAATATTGTCAAAAGCTTTCTCTGCATCCAAAAAAATCATCGCCATCTGTTTATCATTATGTTTTTCATAGTACTCCAGTACATTCAAGACTGTTCTGACATTGTCTCTCAATTGTCTCTTTGGCAAAAATCCAGCTTGATCTTCATGAATAAAATGCCTCAGAATAACCTTCATTCTTCTTGCCAAAATAGCAGCAAAAAGTTTATAATCATTATTTAAAAGTGAAATTGGTCTATAGTTTTTAACTAACATTAAGTCTTGATCTGATTTGGGGATTACTGCAAAATTTGCGTACTTCCACGAATCTGGCATAATCCCTTTTTGTAAAATATCATTCATAGTCCATTGGAGAGGTTGTAAAATTTGATCTTTAAATGACTTGTAGTATAAAGCTGACAGTCCATCAGGCCCGGGGGCCTTGTTGAGCTTGGCTTGATTTATTACTTCTATTACTTCCATAACTGTTATCGGAGCATTCATAATTTCTATTTGCTCCTTAGTAAATTTTGGAATATTTTTGGTCCTGAGAAACTGCTCAATTTTTTTATCTTCCACTATTTTGCCTTTATATAATTCTGAGTAATATTTAAAAATTTCCACTCTTATTTCCTTTCCATCATAAGAGAGCCCGTTTTTTGTAAGTATTTTGGATATATAATTTTTCTTCTTCTCAGATCTGATTTTCCAAGCTAACAACTTGCCTGGTTTATTTGCGAACTCAAATGTCCTTTGCTTGACGTATTTCAAATTCCGTTCTAGTTCATTCGCTATCAACATAGAAAGTTGTTGCTGCAGCATTTTGATAGCTTGTGTGACTGTCTTCTTATCTTTGGCCGATAATAATTCCCTTTCCTTTTTGGAGATCTGCATCAATAATGTCTCTTTTTTCAGTCCTCTTTGCTTTTTAAAATATGAATTTTGCTGTATAAAAAAACCTCTCATAACCGCTTTACTTGCATCCCAAACAATTTTATTATCCATTCCCTGATTCAAATTCAATTCAAAATAATCCTTTAATTTCTTTTTAGCTTTCTCCATAACATCTGGTTTTTTCAAGAGGTATTCATTCAATCTCCAACAAAATGAGGTCATTCTTTTGTTCTTCCATGTAAAGCAAATTGGGTTATGATCTGAAAAAGTCCTAGGTAAAATATCCATCCTTTCCATACATGGTGTAATAGCTTTAGATGTCCAGATCATGTAATTTCTTAGCACCATCTGCTGGCCATATGCTGAGAACCCATAAAAAGGCCCTGACTTTATTTCTCTCCTGCCCTCTTTTTCCACTTACTATATCTTCTTACTTTGTTTCTGTGTGTTTTTCTTACTATTTACATATTTTCTTACTCCCGCCCCCCGCAATGCTTCCCACAAGCAACTTGGCTATATCAATCCCCACTTTCCCCCCTCTGAAATCCCACAGATGTATTGCTTTGGGAACAAGGCAGGGAGGAAGCAATGAGGATGCTGAGAGGGTTGTAATGGAACGGTAGCAAGTTAGGGAAGGGCTAAGCTGCATTTCCTCAATATATGAGCCATATATCAAGCATCTGCATAATTTACAGAATTGAGTAATATACATTCTGAATATATTAAGACATTTTAGACTAGTCTAACTGAGATCAGTCTTATTTCTTATGTGAGAAAGAAATAACAGAAAGCATAATAAAATAACATAAAATAACATAACATAAACCCCTGCTAACTGGGCAAAGAGGCACCTTTTACCATGGTGATTCTCTTTATTTAGCAAGGGGAGAGTAACTGGCCCTATCCATCCCCAGCACAGTACTTCCAGTGACTGTTGCTGGTGTCTGTCTTATGTTTCTTTTTAGAATGTGAGCCCTTTGGGGACAGGGAGCCATCTTATTTGTTTCTTATTTGTCTATGTAAACCACACTGAGCCATTTTTGGAAGGGTGGTATAGAAATCTTATTATTATTGTTGTTGTTGTGCAGTGATCCATCATAGTGTGTGCAGTGGATGGAGAAGAGAAAGAGATTCTTAGATGTTTTCAGGAGACACCAAAGAGCACTGCTGAATCTTCCTCCTGGGCAATTTCTAGATTACACCCGACATCAAGGGTAAAATGCTTCAACTTAGTAGGATCGTATTCAAAACGATCCCCAGAATCTCAAACTAGGGATGTGCATTTCATATTGGATACAAAACGTTTTGTGCACAAAACAGGCCATTTTGGCTGTTTTGTAGCCAAAACATAATACATAAAATAGAAAATTTTGTGACCAAAACAAAACATCCCTGTTTCGGATACAAAATGTTTTGTTGTTTCGGCTGTTTTGGAACTCCATTTTTCAATCGCAAAAAGTCTTTCTCCTTCAGTCTCCATTTTGAGTTTTGACATCTGTATGAATTTCCAGCCCACAGATCGGCCAGCAAAAGCATGGGCTGATCTGCTGGCAATTGCCTCATTCCTTTTAAGCAAATTTAAGGGTAAATTTTACCCTCATTGGCTAGTGGGGCAGTGTGCGTTTACCCTCATTGGCCAGTGGGGCAGTGTGCATTTCGTTGTTGTTGTTTCACACTGTTGTGTGTAGATCAATTGCATTTCGGGCGGGGGGGATATGGATGTGCATGACCTTTGGAAATCTGCCTGATTTTTTCCAAAGCTCTGCTGTTGTTGATGTGTGATGTTGATGTTATTTGGGGTGGATTCAGGGCAGAAAGGGGGCTTTAGGGTAAGAAGAGTGGTTCAGGTGGTAGTGCCCCAATGGCTGCCTGCTGCCACCCAGATTCCAAAGGAATTGGGGAAAGGGCTGATTTCTTAGGAATTGTTGAAGTTGACATGTCTTTGGGGCAGATTTTGGGCAGAAAGGGGGCCTGAGGGGAAAAACAGTGGGTTGGGTGGCAGTACCCCAAGGGGTGCCTGCCACAACCCAGATTCCAAAGGAATAGAGCAAAGGGCTGATTTCTTAGGAATTGTTGAAGTTTATGCTTCTTTAAGGTTCCCCCCCCAGGGAATAATGGAGGTTTCAGCAGCCCCATAACTCCACCTGGGGGGCACTGAGGTGGCCAGGAGTGAGTGGTGGTGTAGTGCACATAGGGTGCCAACCACCCCCATTGGTTGCTAACCCATGGGGTGCTGGATTCTGTTGTTTCTGAGGTGTTCTGAGTGTAGATTCGCCGGTAGCATATGAGATTTTCAATGACAAACCATGAATCCACTCTCATATGCTACCAGAGAATCTGAGACTACGCTCAAAACATCTCAGAAACAACAGAACCATGGGTTAGCAACCCATGGGGGTGGTTGGCACCCTATGTGCTCTACACCACCACTCGCTCTGGGCCACCCTGGTGCCCCCCAAGTGCAGTTATGGGGCAGGAATTATGGAGGTCCATCATTCCCTATGGGGAAGAACTTTACAGACGTGCAAACTCCATTACATCTCTAAAAATCAGCCTTCTGCCCAATTCCTTTGAAATAATTCTGGCAGCTTCCTTGCCTCCACTGGGCACTACCACCCACCCTACTCTGCTTTGGGACACCCCTTTCCCCCCAACATGAAGTTATACTTTTGCTGAAACCTCCATTCTTCCCTATGGGAAAAATCCTATACTTCAAAAATTCATCAAAAATCAGCCCTTTGCCCAATTCCTCTGGAATTTGGGTGGTAGTTTCCACCCATTGGCCACTACCACCCCCGCCTACTAGTATTTCCCTGGGGCCATTTTTTAAGATCCAAAACGTTTCGGATTCGGATTTTGCAATTTCTAACAAAGAACAAAATTGGGGTGTTTCGAATTGGCTGATTTCGAACAAAGAACAAAATGAGGGTGTTTCGGATTTGGGCCAAAAAAACCAACAGAAAACAACAACAAGAACCCTATCTCAAACTCCTACAATGGGGAAATACAACTATTTTTCTGCAACGGATTTGCAACACTGTAGCACTATAATGCAAAGATAAAATCTGAAATAAGGCATTGGAAATGTGAATGACACTTTTTTGTCAGCACAGGGACTGTGGTGTCACAACACAGAAAGTACGGATGCGCACTTTGCTGATCCGTAGTGACACTGTTGTAAGGTTTAATCTGGAAAGCGCCCTGGTATTTGAAGCATGTGTGAATTTAATCGCTGTGAAACAGAATGTGAAAAAGAAATAAGAAGAATGTCTTTTTTAGTATTATCCACTCTCATAACATTATTGAAGGGTCTCAGAAAGAGTTATTTCCCATCCCTACCTGTGATTTCTTAAAGAGGTTAGTTAAGGATTGGATTTGTTTCTATAAATCATCTCAAGTTTGTTCTCTGCTGTCTTAGATTTATTTATTTATTTATTTTTACATTTCTATACCGCCTTTCGTTAAAAGAAAACCCCAAGGCGGTTTACAAAAATCAAAAACATACAATAAAAAGCAGTAAAAACAACAAGCTAAAAACAAGCATAAAAACAAACAACAGATAAAAACACATAAAAGCAGCAGTAAAAAAAAACACAATTATGTAAAAGCCTGGGTAAAAAGCCAAGTCTTTAAAAGCTTTCTAAAAGGTGTGATGGAGTCCGAGGAACGAATGGCCACTGGGAGAGCATTCCAGAGTCTAGGAGCAGCAACAGAGAAGGCCCTGTCCCGAGTACACGACAGCCGGGCCTCCCTCATTGTCAGCACCCGGAGCAGGGCCCCCCCCCGATGTCCTTGTCAAGCGGTCAGCAACCCTTGGGAGCAGGCGGTCCCTCAAATACCCTGGGCCCAAACCACTTAGGGCTTTAAAGGTCAAAACCAGCACCTTGAATTGGACCCGGAAACAAACTGGCAGCCAGTGCAGCTCTTTCAAAATGGGGGTGATATGTTCCCAACGGGCAGCTCCAGATAGAACCCTCGCTGCTGCATTTTGCACTAGCTGCAGTTTCCGGATATTCTTCAAGGGCAGCCCCACGTAGAGCGCATTACAGTAATCCAGCCGCGACATGACTAAGGGGTGGGTAACCGTGGCCAGATCTGCCTTCTCGAGAAAGGGACGCAGCTGGCGCACCAGCCGAAGCCGGGCAAAGGCACCCCTGGCCACTGCCTCCACCTGAGCTTCCAAAAGCAGAGCCGGGTGCAGTAGTACCCCCAAGCTGCGTACTTGCTCCTTCAAGGGGAGTGCAACCCCATCCAGAACCAGTAAAATCTCCTCATCCCGACTGGCTCTCCTACTGACCAACAGTACCTCCGTCTTATCCGGATTCAATTTCAGTTTGTTAGCCCACATCCAACCCATCACGGCCTCCAGCCCCCGATTCAGGACATCCACCACCTCTCTAGGATCAGATGACAAGGAGAGATAGAGCTGAGTGTCATCCGCATATTGCTGACAACTCAGTCCAAATCCCCGGATGACCTCTCCCAGCAGCTTCATGTAGATGTTAAACAGCATGGGGGACAAGACCGAGCCCTGCGGGACCCCACAGGCCAACGGCCACGGGGCCGAGCAGTAGTCCCCCAGCACCACCTTCTGGACCCTCCCCTCAAGAAAGGACCGGAACCACTGCAATGCAGTGCCTCTGATTCCCATACTCGAGAGGCGGCCCAGAAGGATACCATGGTTGATGGTATCGAACGCCGCTGAGAGGTCCAGCAGAACCAACAGGGACACACTCCCCCTGTCTAGTTCCCGGCGTAGGTCATCCACTAGAGCGACCAATGCAGTCTCAGTCCCATACCCGGGGCGGAAGCCAGATTGAAAAGGGTCCAGATAATCCGTATCATCCAAGACCCTTTGCAGCTGGGATGCCACCACACGCTCCATCACCTTGCCCAAAAAGGGCAGGTTAGACACAGGTCTATAGTTGTCCAGGTTGGAGGGATCAAGGGAGGGCTTTTTTAATAGAGGTCTTACCACCGCCTCCTTGAGGCACGATGGCATCCTGCCCTCCTTTAATGAAGCATTAACGATCACCTCCAGCCATCTGCCTGTCCCCTCCTTGGCAGCTTTTATTAGCCATGAAGGGCAAGGGTCAAGAGCGCACGAAGTCGCCCGCACACTGCCCAGGATCTTGTCCACATCCTCAGGCCGCACCAACTGAAAAGAATCCAACACAACGGGACCAGATGGTACCAAAGGCACGTCTGCCGGAACTGCCAAAACTCTGGAGTCCAGGTCAGCACGGATGCAAGCGACTTTATCTGCAAAGCGACAGGCAAACCAGTCACAAAGAGCTGTAGATGACTCCTCCCCCATTGTCCGGGGGGATGTGTGGAGCAAGGTTTTCACCACACGAAACAGCTCTGTTTGCCTGCACTGAGCAGACGCAATGGAGGCGGAGAAAAAACATTTCTTCGCTGCCCCCACCGCCACGGCATAGTCCCTAACATGGGCTCTAGCCCGTGTTCGATCGGATTCGTGACGACTCTTCCTCCAGCGTCGTTCTAGCTGTCGTCCGAGTTGCTTCATCACCCTAAGCTCCGAGGAAAACCAAGGAGCAGAACGGGCTCCACCAAGCCGGAGAGGGCGCTTGGGGGCAACCGTGTCAACAGCCCGGGCCATCTCTCCATTCCAGAAATCAACCAAGGCCTCGACAGGGTCACCAGCTCTGGACACTGGAAACTCCCCGAGGGCCTTCTGAAATTCGAGTGGATGCATAAGCCTCCGGGGGCGGACCATCTTAATCGGCCCACCACCCCTGCAGAGGGCAGACAGAGCAGTCAAACTAAACCCCACCAGGTGATGATCTGTCCATGACAAGGGAGTGGTCTCAAATTCCCCCACCTCCAGATCATTTATTTCCCGGTCGGCAAAAACCAGATCCAGAGTGTGTCCCGCCACGTGGGTAGGGCCCGATACCAACTGAGACAGGCCCATGGTTGCCATGGAGGCCATGAAATCCTGAGCCGCACCCACTAGGGGGGCCTCAGCGTGGACATTGAAATCCCCCAAAACAATAAGCCTGGGGGAACCCAAGGCCACCTCCGAGACCACCCCCGCCAGCTCAGGTAGGGAGACTGAAGTGCAGCGGGGTGGTCGGTACACCAACAGAATCCCCAGCCTATCTCGGAGGCCCACCCTCAAGGACAAACACTCGAAATTCTGAGATTGCCTGACCGGGCACCTGGAAACAGGGAGGGTCTCTCGAAAGATGACTGCAACGCCTCCTCCCCGACCCTCGAGGCGGGGCTGCTGCATGATCTGGAAACCTGGAGGACAAAGCTGAGAGAGACCAACCCTGCCCAGCGCATCCAACCAGGTCTCTGTCACACATACCAGGTCAGCACGCTCATCCACAATCAAATCGTGGATGAGAGATGTTTTTGCGTTAACTGACCTGGCATTCAGCAGCAGCACCCTAATCCTCAAAGGAGTGTTCTCAGAGCTCCCTAGGGTCAGAGGGTTGGGAGAAGGGCCGGAAAAAGGAACAGGCCTGAATTGCCTGGACCGTTTCCCCCTGCAACGGCCTGCCCAACTCCCACCGCCATACCTCCCTCTGCCCACTACCCGTGATATTGCTGCCCCCACTCCAGACCCACTCTTTTGCTCTCCCAGACACATCCCCCCAGACTAACCCACCACAGCTTCTTGGCTTAATTTAAAACCAGGACCAGACTTATACAATCTCTGCTGACTTCTTGATTGGAGGAAGACGGATCTTCAAGGCAGGAGGAAAAGGTCTTCAGGGCCCCAGGCAGCTCACCCCACGGCTGAGAGCAACAAGGACAAGAGCCCTTGTGCTCTTGCCAAGAGGCTCACGCCCCTGGCTCAGCCTGAGCTTTAAAGCAGCAGAGGCTGATGGCAGATGGTACACACCTGGAGAAAAAGGTGGGGCAGAAGCCAGAGCACAGTCACTGCCTTGCCCAAGATGCCCAAGATGTTCCCTCTTCCCTTCTTCAGCCCCCGGCTCAGCCTGAGCTTTAAAGCAGCAGAGGCTGATGGCAGATGGTACACACCTGGAGAAAAAGGTGGGGCAGAAGCCAGAGCACAGTCACTGCCTTGCCCAAGATGCCCAAGATGTTCCCTCTTCCCTTCTTCAGCCCCCGGCTAAGCCTGACCTCTAAAGCAGCAGAGGCTGATGGCAGATGGTACACACCTGGAGAAAAAGGTGGGGCAGAAGCCAGAGCACAGTCACTGCCTTGCCCAAGATGTTCCCTCTTCCCTTCTTCAGCCCCCGGCTAAGCCTGACCTTTAAAGCAGCAGAGGCTGATGGCAGATGGTACACACCTGGAGAAAAAGGTGGGGCAGAAGCCAGAGCACAGTCACTGCCTTGCCCAAGATGCCCAAGATGTTCCCTCTTCCCTCATTTATATAGCACTTATCAACAAAAATTTTCAATGTGGTTGTCCAGTGAGGCCGGCTTACCTGAACTCCAAGGACCAGGGTGGTGGGGGTGTTGAGGAGGTCCGAGAAGGCAGGGACGGGTGGCAGCGGAGGAGCGGCAGAGGAGGGGCAGAGCCCTGAAAGAGCCAAAAGAGAGGTGTGCAAGGATAACATCAGCAGCATGGCTCCTGGAGGAAGGGGCTCTGAGCAGGAGGCGGGAGAAGGGGGAGAGGCAGTGGCAGCAGCTGTGAAGGGTGGACAATTACAGGGAATGAAGAGGGGCATTGGCCCCGTAATTGGGGGCGGGGGCATAGCCTGTGAGGAGGCATGCTAGGAGCCGGCCAGGGATGAGAGGCTGGCTGGTGGCGAGTGTCAGCCCCCCCCCCCACTCCCAGAGGGGCAGACACAAGGAGCAAGAAGCCTGGAATGGGGAAGGCACAGGGTGATGCTCAACCCCCTACCCGTCCCTGCTCCGAGGCCGGACCCAGGAAGCCTAGCCAGGCTTGGTAAAGGGGACAAGGACATGTAGCCAGACACTAGTTTACACAGAAAAATAAACCACAACTAAGATGGCTCTCTATTAGCGTTGCCAACAGTCCAGCATTATGTGGAATGACCCGCATTTTCAAGGGAAAGTGCTTGTCCCGTTCGGGACGCACGTTGTCCCGCTTTTTTACCACTTTTTTTAAAAAGTAACTTTGAGACTCTTGCTGCATCGCGGCGGCAGCGGCGTGGGACAGAGGCGAGAGCTCTCCCAAATACTGAATGGCTGCTGCTGCTGGGGGCTGGGCTGGGACAGGGACGCTGATTGAGGGGCCGCTCAACGACTTTTGAATCCAAACCACTCACCGGTGAGTGAGGGACTGCACCGAGGAGCTCTCAGCAGCAGCTAAGGGAGGGAGAGGAGGGAGGGAGGTTGCCTTCCTCCAGCAGCACCTTCCTCCAAATGAGGGAGACGGCGTGCGCCTGCTCAGAAGCCTAAAATTGGCCCGTCTCTCTCATTTGGAGGAAGGCTGGGCTGGAGGAAGGCAGTCTTTCATTGGCTCAGCCGCCTTCGCTTCCCTCCTCCACAGCCTCCCTCCCTCGGTCAGCTGCTGCTGCTGAGAGCTGCTCGGTGCAGGCCCTCAGTCAGTGTTCCTGCCCCAGCCCAGCCCCTAGCAGCAGCCAGCAGCATTTGGGAGGCAGCCCAGGAGGAGAGCTCTCGAGGCCATCCCACAACGACGATGTCGCTCAGTTGCAGCAGCTTTCAAAGTTTAAAGCAACAACAACAGATAAGCCCCTGCTCTAAGTGGCCACATCCTCGCCCCCCCAGCCCCCTCCAAAGTTCCCATCCCGAATTGAGCCAATACAATGTTGGCAACCCTACTCCCTATCCCCCAAAAAGCTCACAACAGAGCCCAAGGTTGGGATGCGGAGCTGGGAGTGAATTGGGCCAGTTGCTCTCCTCCTGCTAAATATAAGAGAATCGCCACTTTAAAAGGTGCCCCTTCGCCCAGTTCGCAGGAGGTCTAACATGCCTTATGAAACAGCTCCTGCAAGGCATCTGCTTCACCCAAGAACCATAATGGCAAGTGCAGTTTGGGTCAACCTTGTCATATATTTTCCATACCACTCTCGGCACTCCTGGCCAGTCTGCAGAATATTATGAATAGCCGCAACTCAGAAATGTCAGCAACATTCTTCTGAACAGCACCCTCCCTTCCCAGACCAAAACTACCTGTCTTTCCGGTTTCTCCATGGTGACCTGAAGTGGTGGAGGATATTGACTTGTAGGTCAGCTAATATTATGGAGTAATCTTTCTCATTATTATTTACATGTCCTGCATTTTGTTTAGTCATTTAATTGCTACCTGACTGCTGTGCCTCTCCCCTTTGGTTATGTTACTTGATTAAGTACTGCAAATGGTTTCTTTTCAGATCAGTTACTGGTCTTTTATCTCCTTCTCCTTATCTTTCCATTCCCTTGTCCTCTTTATCTTTATCTCCTCTTTATCTTTATCATTATCTTTATAACCCTCATTTGGTATCTCTGAGACTGTAAACCTGCAGGAAGAGTACCTGCAGATGTAATTCAAGGGAGAAGAAGAAGATGCAATCATCACAGATAGTCAAAGAATTTGGTACATCTTGATGTGTTGTCATGAAACCATGTTTGATGAGTCAAAAATTGGAATACAGAAAGATCCTGTTCTGCCCAAAAGATACAGAAGAACCCCATGCTGTCCGATATGTTACGCTTCTTTCTAACTTCATATATAAGACAAGTCAAAAGGCCTGTTCTGCATCTGGTCTGCTGTCACCTCGTAAAGAAGGAATTATGGTAGGGGTGGTTCTGGGAAGAAAATATTGGGGAAAGTTAATTTCTAGCAATTATAATCATTCTTTTAAAAGACAGAAAACAATATAAATTTACAGCAGCCCCGAACTATTGTCTCACATCTGGACTAACACTTTACAGATGCAGCCATCCTGAGATCCACCTATTGCAGAGCACTGTCACAAGAGTGACAGCCCCCTGAAGCCCCCTGTGCATCACAGAAGTCTGTCCCTGAAGGTCGCACAGCCTTCAAGGAAATATTTCCAGGATCCACAGTGGGCTTCAGAGAGAAGGAGAGATCGGGAACCCCCACCCCCCACCCCGATAGAGTGCATGCAGCATTTGCAGCACCAGTGCTTCGTTAGTCTGGATATCAGTTACTGTCCATATGCCCATGGGAGGCTGGATAGGGCATTGTTAATTGCATCACATAAATAGGTACACTGGTGTCTCCTTTATAGGAACATAGAAAACTGCCTTATACTGAGTTGGATTATTGATCCTTCTTGCTCAGTATTGTCTACACTGACTGGCAGCAACACTTCAGGTTTTCAGGCAGGAGTCTTTCCCTGACCTACCTGACCTACCTGGAGATGCCAGAGATTAAACCTGGGACCTTCTGCATGCAAAGTACTGAGTGGCCATAGCTCTACCCCTGAGCATCAGCCCCATTCGCTAAGGCGAATATCTTACAGCAGACAGGCCTCACATGTAGTCACACATTCAAATGCAAACCCTGCTTAGCAAAGGGTTAGGGTTAGGGTTCATGGTTGCTACCACAGGACCAGATCTTAACCCAATACTCTCTGCATACTTAGAGGTCATTCACAATCAAAAACTGTGTTCTACCTGGGTTTGGGAGCTGTGTGTGCTCCCAATTTCCGATTGTGCGAAAGCAAGGTTGGAGGAAAACCTGGGCAGAAGTGATTGTGTGGAAGCAAGCAAGGAAGAAAAGCTACCCAGGTTTTTCTCCTACCTGGCATCCACACAACTATAAATTGGGAGCGCATATAGCTCGCAAACCTAGGTAGAATACAGTTTTTCATTGTATGAATGACGTCTTAGTTTATTAAGGGATTTCTACCCGCCATTCAGACCCCACTAGGAACCCCAAGGTGGCTCAAACAACTCAAATTCAAATAACACCATAAAAATTACAATTCAAACAAAAAACATTCAGTAGTTGGATTTATAAAAAATAAATTCTCAACAAAGGTCTGTTGAAACAGAAGCAGAGAAAACAGCAAGGGTAAAATTCAGCAGCCATGAGTGATGCTTGAGCTTGAGAATGAATATTAACTAACCACCCCTGCCACCATAAAAGCTGTGTGGATTTATTCTCGGTGGAAGTTGTCTGTAAAATCTGGTTTGGGCTAATCTCTTGTTCTGCTCCCTTGTTCTCTGCAAGGCTGTCTAAAGGGGTGTCCGCATTCAGAGGGTCCTGCCTCCCCTTCATGAGGGGGAGGTGCTTCCTGCACTGTGGCCTCCACTGAAGTGAGCGGAGCAGAGAGAAGCTTTTGGGATCCAGGTTTCATGAAAAGAACATTCAGAAGCACAGAATGCTGTTTAAGTGTGGTGAATGTGTGTGGCATGGTCTGCTACAACACACACCTGTACATTTTCCTTTTCTGTGCACACATACGTCTGTTGCCTAGAATTACATTCCATGTCACTGAGAGGCCTACACGAAGAGGGAGAAAATCTTCAAGACAGGAATTTGACAGAACTGTTGCAGAAGAGTGTTATATTCATTGGTGAAGACTCTGGGAAGTAGCAGTGAAGTCTGCAGGAAGCATCTTTGGCAGGGGAAGGAGAAATGGGATGCTTGATCAGGGTCTGGGTTCAAGAGAAGCCCACACTGCTCACTTGACCTCCCCCGCCCCCAATTCTTATCTGTCACTTTTTACATCACCTAACAGAATGTGTCTTTTAAATGACCTGAATTTTTGAAGTGCACAAATATTTTTTAAACTGCGCATTCCTTTGGGAAATGCATGTATGCATGTATGGTGTATGGTTACATTTTTTAAAGCCTGTTCTGGAATGGGACCTTTGGAATTGCAGTTACTAGGGACTGCTCCGCGCATGCCCAGAACACCCAAGAAAGACATGGGCGCAGAGACACGGCGGCCATGTTGTCTCCCAGGTCAAAAGAAGAAGAAGCGGGGAAGGAGAACAAGTGGGAACCGGGGTGGCAGAGGCGGCAGCGGTGACGGAGAGCAAGCGGCAACCAGGATAATGGAGAACAAGCGGGAACCAGGGAGGGCAGAGGTGGCAGTGGAGAGGGAGAACAAGCGGGAACCGGGGAGAACTCTTGGCGGCAGCAGAACTCTCCGCCCGGCCGCCCACAGCGCAACTCTGAGTAGCTTGCAGGAGCTGCCAGAGTGAAGGCAAGCACCTTCTAATTTATGGTTTAAGATGCCTCTTGCTACCCCTCTTGCTACCCCACAATTCAATTGCTGCAAACCCAAATCCCATGCTCCCCTGCTGCAACCCAAAGCCCCGCACTCCCCTACTGCAACCCCAGACCCCGCGCTGCGCTCCCCAACTCAAGAACCCACGCTGCACTCCCCAGCCCAAGACCCCACGGAAAAATGGGTTGTGGGGTCAAAAGAGTGGGGTGGGGTGGTAGTGCCTAATGGGTCGATGCTACCACCCCAATTTTTAAAAAAATGGGCAAAGGGTTGATTTAAATTATTTTTTTTTGAAGTTTATGTGTCTTTAAGATTTTATTTTTTATTTTTTATTTTTGCTATTATCATCATCATCAGTTTTATTACGGCCATTGGCCAGCAAAAATGGTAGTAACAAATATACACAATACGTCAATAAAACAATGCTAAAACACAATATGACAGATTACAATCAATAATAATAAATTATTTAAAAACAACAATTATTTAAAAACAACAGACAGCTCTCGCAGTTAGGCACTTAATAGGGACCTCAACCTAATGGCAATATAGAAAAATTTAGCCACAACTGCTGTAGTCCCAGGGCTCGAATCCGCGAGGCAGTAATAAGTATAAAAGAGATCACACCTTCCGGGAAATTTAAGTAACAAAGGGGAAATGAGCTCTTCTCTAGCGTCCCGATACAATGAGCAGTACAACAACACATGGGTGACAGTTTCCAGAAGGCCAACGCCACAAGGGCAGAAAACCGCAACAGGATTATCTTTTGCAAACCTCCGATCCAAAAGAGAAGAGGGCAACACATTGATCCAGGCCCGGGCAAATGCAGCCCAAAATTTGGAAAAATGTAGCATTGTCAAATAACTAGCACCACTATCTCCCCAGGGTGGCAAAATCCCAAAATGTAAAGGGGAGCAAGTCCTATTGGCCGAAGACCTAAGTTCCTGCCGTTCAATATCGTGCAACCGGAGAAATAATATTTCCTTCACCTTATTATATTCCCAAGTGAGGAGTTCTGAAGGAGAAAGGCCCAGTTGAATAATTTTATTATTTACAAATGTTAGCCAAGGGTTAGGATAAGAATCCACCCATAGATGTTGGAAAAAAGAAAATTCCTGAATCTCAGAACAGAGTTTACTCCATCTAGCGAAAGTAAGCTCTCAGGCTTTACAGACAATAGAGAAAGACCCAGATTCCAAACATAGAGCAGAATAAGGCACACATCTAGGCACTGCAAAAATTGCTCTCAGAAAAATAGACTGTACTCTCTCCAGTTCAGCTCTTACGCCCTGGATCCATAGCGAAACTCCAAAAAGTAGTTGGGCCACGATCTTAGCACGAAATACCTGGAGTGCCATGGGAACAAACTGGCCCCCTTTAGAGTAGTAAAATCGCAAAAAGGCACTGAGGGTATTGCGGGCTTTGTGAATTGAAGACAGCCTTTGAGTTTTCCAATTTAGATTATATTGAAATGATATGCCTAAATATTTATAGTTGTAAACCTCCTCAATGTGGTTCTGATTTATTACCCATTTATATAGTTTCCTGGATTTAGAGAAAACCAGGACCTTTTTTTTTTGTAGTTAACTGTTAGTTTGTTATCATTGCAGTAGCCGGCAAAAAAAAGCAACAGTCTTTGTAAACCTAATCTGGACTGGGATAGCACGACTGCGTCATCGGCATTGAGTAAAATGGGCACTCGTTTGTTAGCCAGCTTTGGGGCATGGGAGTCCACACTCTCCAGAAATGGAGCCAAATCATTGATAAAGAGATTGAACAGTGTCGGGGCCAAGACGCAGCCCTGTCTAACCCCTCGAGTAGAGGGGATAGAATCAGTTAGGGCCCCATTGATAGCATATCTAACCCGTAATGAGGAATTGGAATAAAGCTGCATCATCAAAAATAGCAATCTCTTATCTATTGTTGTTTTTTCAAGTTTGGACCATAGTAAATATCTGGAGATAGAATCAAAAGTAGATTTTAAGTCAATAAAGGCAACAAAAAATTTACTTTTGGGGCCGCTAGAGTATTTCTTTGCTAGATGGTGCAAGATCATACAATGATCGAGAGTAGAGCGGCCTGCTCTAAAGCCTGCTTGTTCAATCCCGAGAATTTGATTTTCTGAGATCCATGCCTCAAGCTTATCCAAAAGGTACAGAGCATATAATTTGCCAACCACTGACAGCAAACTAATGGGTAGATAATTGGATGGGTCTGAATGGGAACCATTTTTGAATATGGGAACCACTATTGCTGATTTCCATTGCTCTGGAACAACGCCTGAACTATTGATCGATGTAAATAAATTAGCTAGAACTAAAGCCCACCATTCTATATTAGATTTTAATACTTCAGGAAGAACAGGACCAGAAGCTTTTCCATTTTTAAGGTGACCTATTAGATCCGTTATTACAGCGGGCGTAACAGAAGGCCAACGGGGCAACTCCCCAATCAGAGGGGGAACAAAGATCTGGCTAGGCTGGGCATCATTATAGACAGCAAAAAAGTGAGATTCCCAAGATCTAGCCGGAATTTTACAAGGGATATTAACCCGGCCGGTTGCCGAAACCAATCTCCAAAAAGTGTGGCAATCTTTATTAGTAGTGGCCATGATAAGCTTGTTCCAGACATTTTACAATGCTTGTTGTTTAGCATATTTAAGACTACTTTTGTATGCCTTTTTAATCTGATAGTAGAGTGATGGGACTGTTTGTTCTGTACCCGATCTGTATTCTCTATAGATACTCAGCAGTTGTTTACGTAAAGCCCTGCAACGCAGATCAAACCAGTTATTAGCTGCTCTTTTACTATAGGTCTGTGTGGAATGTAGCTTACTACAATGTAGGAACTTTTGCATAAGAGCAGTTTCAAATTTTCCGTATGCAACAATTGTTTGAGGTCCCAGGTGAGCTTGCACAATGGAATCAAATAAATCTCTACCTTCGGGAGAATCATAAAACCTGGAGATCTCATTTTCTACCTCCTTGGACCATTTTATCTTGCAGCTAAGATTGGCAGAACTTTCCTCAAAAGCACAGGGGAACAAATTACCCCTCCTTTCTTGCGGAAGATCTAAATAGATGTTCATGGGTAAGTGATCACTAAAAATTTGCTCACCCACTTCAAAGGAAGATACATAGGGAAGGATCAATTTGGAGACCATAACATAGTCCACTACACTATTTCCCCGGGAGGAAAGAAACGTATATTCCCCAGGAATATCTGAGGGTATCAGATATTCCTGAGGGTATTAGCAGTAGCAAATGAGAGTGGATTCATGGTTTCTCATTGAAAATCTCATATGCAACCAGAGAATCTACACTCAGAACACTTCCAAAACAACAGAACCCAGTACACCATGGGTTCTCAAGCCATGGGGGTGGTTGTCACCCTATGTTCACTATGCCACCACTTTCTCTGGGCCACCCAAGTGCCCCACATGTGCAATTCTGGGGCTGCTGAAACCTCCATTCTTCACTATGGGGGAAAAGAGTAAACTTCACTTCAAAAATCCAATAATATTGAGCCCTTTGCCCAATCACTCTGAAACCTAGGTGGTAGCAGGCACCCATTGGGGCACTACCACCCAACCCACTCTTCCCCCTCCAAAATAACATCAACATCACACATCTACAACACCTGCAGAGCTTTGCAAAGAAAAGTTTTGGTCACGCACATTCACATCCCGCCCAGAAATGCAATTTATCCACACACAAGAGTGTGAAACAACAACTAACAACAAACACCACACATAAATTTTTAAATTCAATTGCTGTAAACCCAAACCCCATGCTCCCCTGCTGCAACCCCAAAGCCCCGCACTCCCCTGCTGCAACCCCAGACCCCGCACTGCGCTCCCCAACCCAAGAACCCGCGCTGCGCTCCCCAACCCAAGACCCCATGCTCCCCTGCTGGCCAATCTGCAGGCTGGAAGGGCCGGAAATTCAAACAGATGTCAAAACTCAAAATGGAGACTGAAGGAGAGATTTTTTGTGATTGCAAAATGGAGTTCCAAAACAGCCAAAACAATAAAAAAGTTTTGTATCCGAAACAGGGATATTTTGTTCTGGCTACAAAATTTTCTGTTTTAAGCATTGGGTGTTTTGTTTTGGCTACAAAACAGCCGAAACGGCCTGTATTGTGCACAAAACATTTTGTATCTGAAACGAAACGCACATCCCTAATCTATTTCTTTGCCCATTATTTGGGAAGCCCTTCAACTAGAGCAGGAGTTCCAAATTGTTGGCACTCCAGATGTTGCTGCACTACTACCCCCATCATCCCTAGCTACACTTTTTGTGGCTGGTATGATGGGAGTTGTAGTTCAGCAATGTCTGGAGTACCACAGGTAGGGAACCCCTGAACTATGGTAAAGTTATCTGAAAGATGGGTGTCAGATTGGGGGGGGGCGCAATTTCAGTGCTTGCCCTAGGCACTATTTTCCCTAGATACGCCTCTGACTGCCTGGTCTGTGAGCCAATTCATTAGAACTGGCTGGCAGTTCAGTTCATGTACTAGAACTGAATCAAACTGGGTTGAACCAGTTTGCCCTGGTTCTGCATGCTTGCAAAGTGGAATCCAAAGTGGGATTCCCCTTTACAGGCAAAGAGGGAATCCTATGAGGTTGAAAAAGGGTGGGCAGGAGGTCACCTTTTGCACCACGGCAGCAGTGGACTGGCAGGCCAGTGGGGACTCCCCTAGGCCCTGCCAGTATACCCTCCCACAATCCTTACAGATTCTCCTTTGCAAACATGCTGAACCAGTAAAATGGGGCCAAAGCAGTTCAATCTGACCAGGCATGGTTTGGCTTGAATTAAGACTGGCTCCCCTTTTTGGAGGGCCGATCTGGTTAAAGCTTGAACTGGTCGAACCGAGTCACTTCAAATCAAACCAGTCTAAGTCAAACTGGTTTTGCACATCCCTCCTGTCCTACCCATCTTTCATACCCAGCGCTTTAGCAAACTAGGAGGAAAAACTGTCCTACCCAGCTCCTGCCGCACACACAATCACAATCACTCCTCTTCTTCCATCTAGTTGTTTGCTCACACACAAAACTGGGAGCTCACCAGCTCTCAAACCGGGGTAGGACAATTGTCCTACCCATTTTTCAATTGTGTGAATTGCCTTACTACCAATCTCTACTCTTGGACAGGTGTTGATCCTAAACAAAATAACAAAATAATGTTGAGTTTTGAAAACTAAGAAAAAATTTCTTATTTCTTCCCCTTTCTCTCTTTGCCTTTTCCAGTCTTCGGGATAGATATGGCAACATCCTTCTTTCAGAAGAAGGGAGTAAGTGTTCATTTGGGCATTCCGTATTAATTAAACTCTACTCGGAAAGGTGAATAGATTAATTTCTAGGTCATGCTGACAGGTTGGAAACATCATCCACCTATCCTAGTATCTATTGTTGCAATAAGAGATATAGTCTTGAAATGCTACACAATAGAACTCAATTAGCAACAAGTAGCTGGCAAGCAGGTATGATGAAAATGACATGAGTGAAGAAGCAACCACATTTTAACCCAGCCCTTCCAATACAGCAGCTTAAATACTTGCCTACTTCAGTACTGGGTGCTTAAACCTGATTTCTTCCAGCATCATGAAGACACTGAGTGCTTTCCTCCTGGTGGGCCTCCTAGTGCTTTGGTCAGAAATGCCACCAGCATCTGGTCAACCAAACCGAGGAGGTAAGTCTCTATAACCTCTTGCTCAATGGGTGTGCCAGAACAGAATAATCTTTTTGCATTTGCTAAGAACACTTTTCTTCAACATCATGTCCTTCTGTGATCAGACTAGTGATGTTTGACAAGCTTGGGCTTGAAGAATAATTCTTGGACCTCAGAAAAGCCTTCCCAAAAGAAGAGGCCAATTGTCCAAGCTGTGGGAATCCTTCTAAGCTTGGGGAAGTTCTCCAGTCTCTCCTTGCCAGCTACCCACCATTTCTTTACTTGTCTTGGCAACTGGGGCTGAGAGCATGTGGGAAAACAGCATCAGTAGCCTGGGGGCCCACTGCCTTGGGGGTCCCCCAGAGGCAAGTCGCATGACTGACTACCCAGTTGCCGCCTCACACACGATCATTCTCCCCACTTCCTACCTTAAGGTTCACAAGCCCATGACCAAATGTTGGGCGCGTACCCAGCTCTCCTACTCAGGCTGGGCGCTTCTTCTATCCTGCCAGCAGTCATCTGAACAAGCCTACCTCTGCACACACTCATCAGAGTCAAGCCGTAGTGGCTGGTGTGCATGCGCCGGAGGGTGGGGGGCACTGGTGAGAGGCACCTTTGAGCATAAATTAGAAGGTGATTACCTCCATTCTGGCAGGACCTGCAAGCAGTCCCAAGCACCAGCGCATTGCCCAGAACTCCCTGTGGTGGGGGGTTGGCTCTCCCACTCAGCACTCACCTGGCTTCTGTGCACCTGACCCCCCACTGGTAGCCAGATGAGTGGCAGAGCTGATCCCCTGCTGCAGGAAGTTATGGGGTATGTCCTGCAACTCTGAGCAGCTTGCAGGAGCTGCCAGAGTGGAGGCAAGCACCTTCTAATTTATGCTTTAAGATGCCTCTTGCCACCCCACATGGGTGCCTGCACCAGCTGCTACTGGAGCAAAGGTGAGCTGGCCCATGGGATTTGGAGTCTTTCCAAGGGCTCTTGCAAGGCAATAACATGGAGAAAAATGGACTGGTGAAATACATCACAGTTTGCAGCCCAAGTTGTCCAGGCAATCTCTTCTAGGTACTGGGGATGTTTCAGGACAGTTCTAGGGCAACTCTTCTGCAGCTTCCCGTTTTTGAGCATGGGTGATATAACCTCCACTTTCCCCCAGAGCGGAGCACACACACAAATTTCAATGAGACTGTTTGCATATCAACAATAGGTTTTCTGTGCAAGTGGCTTCTGAGCCAATTTGGTGCCTGTTACAAGAAGTCAAGGATAGTTTCCTAGTCCTACAGAGCTAGGAAACATGTGGTTATTCCCCCAAAGAGCAGTCTGGATTGACAACTGTAAAGGGCGGCGGCGGGGGTGGGGGGATACTCCATGTAATGGAAAACAGGAATGAAATTAATAAAATCAATTGTAATCTGATACTCAATTAGGAGCACATGGTTGGAATGGCAAGAGCAGCATATTATTTCCATTTAGAAAGCAAAGGGATGTGCATTCCTGCTGAGACCCTGGAGGGGAAAACATTACTGGGACTACATCTCTGCTCATTCCTGCAGCACTACACCACAAGATATAAATATGTAAACAATATAAAATAACAGATAATCTTACTGTGTTGAGCTAGAATTATTCCATTACTGCTCATGTGCATGGGAGGAGATCTGCTCTTGTGGTAGCAAGCATGAACTGTCCCCTTGAATAGATTCCCAGTCTCTCTGCTGAGGCCCCTCTCTGGATTGGTCCCTGCAGGCAAAGGATCTCTTTTCCCTTTTCATAAATGTTCCCTGCTGTTTGCCCCAGGAGGGAAGCTGCCATAGGTACAAGACCTGTAAAGCTAATCTTTTCAAAATGGTCTTTGGGGGAGAATAACGTTGCTGCTTTTATTCTCCTCATTGCTGCTTGTGATTTCTTTTAGTGGCTTGTTGTTTTTTTAAATGTTGGAATTTGTTTTATATGTTCAGTTATGTTGTAAATCACCTCAAAGTGGGATTAGGTGGGATATAAGAATTGTGCAGTGACAAATTCAGAAGTGCAGTCGCTTTCCACGACAGCTCCCATATTCCACGACAGCCCCCATAGCCGCACTCATCCTATTGGCCACATAGCCTACCTACCTAGAGAGAGCGAGTAATTTGAGGGGTTCTGCTACAAGAAGTCAAGGATTTCCTAATCCTACAGAGCTTTCACCTCATGTTGTTATTCAACCAGAATTGCTGTCTGGATGGTCAACCACAAAGGATGAGAGATACCTCTTTTAACAGAAAACAGGAAGAATGGTAATAAGATCCGATATGTAGTCCGATATTCAGTTCGGTGGTAAACTGTTGGGATAGCAAGAATAGCATATTATTTCCATTTTGAAAGCAAAGGGATTTACATTCCTGCTGAGACCCTGGAGGGGAAAAGTACCAGGACTGCATCCCTGCCCACCCCTGCAGCATTTCACCACGGGACATAAATATATATATGATACACAAGATAATTTTACTGTGTTGAGCTAGAATTATTCCATTACTTCTTATTTGTTGATCTATGCTATGACTTTTTCTTATTGCAGCCAAACCTGGGTACTGCCCAGTAGAGCGTTGCATGTGCCTCAGGATTGGACCTAGAGAGTGCCGCAATGATTATTCTTGCCGTGGAACACAGAAGTGTTGTTTCACTTGCTGTGTGATGCGCTGTGTGGACCCAGTAAAAGGTAACTGAGGGACTCCAAAATACTTTTGGGATGTGTGGATTCAGTGCCTAACATACCATACAAGGACATGCTAGCCCAGCAGTGTTCTCTGTAACAGGGATTTCCAGGTGTTATTGACTACCACTCCCATAATCCACAGAGAAAATCCATTGCACCTGGGGATGCTGGGAGCTGTAATCAACATCTGGGAATCCCCATTAAACTGCAGGCCAGGAACACTGCATGCATGTGGGAGTTATGTAAATGAAAAGGTGCACAAATGACATGACACAAGAGTAATGGGAATACTCTTGCATAATGCTATCTGAGCCACTTGTGTGCATGCAGTGTTACTGGGCTGATGCATCCTTGTACAGCATGTCAGTCCTTGCTCCCCTTTCACAAAGTCCCATGCTGCCATGTCCCTAGTAACTGCAATTCCAAAGGCCCCATTCCAGAACAGGCTTTTAAAAATGTAACCATACACCATACATGCATACATGCAGTTCCCAAAGGAATGTGCGGTTTAAAAAACATTTGTGCACTTCAAAAATTCAGGTCATTTAAAAGACACATTCTGTTAGGTGATGTAAAAAGTGACAGATAAGGATGGGGGGCAGGGGAGGCCAAGTGAGCAGTGTGGGCTTCTCTTGAACCCAGACCCTGATCAAGCATCCCATTTCTCCTTCCCCTGCCAAAGATGCTTCCTGCAGACTTCACTGCTACTTCCCAGAGTCTTCACCAATGAACATAACACTCTTCTGCAACAGTTCTGTCAAATTCCTGTCCTGAAGATTTTCTCCCCCTCCGTGTAGGCCTCTCAGTGACATGGAATGTGATTCTAGGCAACAGACGTATGTGCGCACAGAAAAGGAAAATGTACAGGTGTGTGTTGTAGCAGACCATGCCACACACATTCACCACACTTAAACAGCATTCTGTGCTTCTGAATTTTCTTTTCATGAAGCCTGGATCCCAAAAGCTTCTCTATGCTCACTTCTGTAGAGGTGGCAGTGCAGGAAGCACCTCCCCATCATGAAGGGGAGGGAGAACCCTCTGAATGCGGACACCCCTTTAGACAGCCTTGCAGAGAACAAGGGGGCAGAAAAAGAGATTAGCCCAAACCAGATTTTACAGACAACTTCCACCGAGAATAAATCCACACAGCTTTTATGGTGGCAGGGGTGGTTAGTTAATATTCTCAAGCTCAAGCATCACTCATGGCTGCTGAATTTTACCCTTGCTGTTTTCTCTGCTTCTGTTTCAATAGACATTTGTTGAGAATTTTTTTTTTATAAATCCAACTACTGAATGTTTTTTGTTTGAATTGTAATTTTTATGGTGTTATTTGAATTTGAGTTGTTTGAGCCACCTTGGGGTTCCTAGTGGGGTCTGAAAGGCGGGTAGAAATCCCTTAATAAACTAAGAGGTCATTCATACAATGAAAAACTGTGTTCTACCTAGGTTTGCGAGCTATATGCGCTCCCAATTTATAGTTGTGTGGATGCCAGGTAGGAGAAAAACCTGGGTAGCTTTTCTTCCTTGCTTGCTTCCACACAATCACTTCTGCCCAGGTTTTCCTCCAACCTTGCTTTCGCACAATCGGAAATTGGGAGCACACACAGCTCCCAAACCCAGGTAGAACACAGTTTTTGATTGTGAATGACCTCTAAGTATGCAGAGAGTGTTGGGTTAAGATCTGGTCCTGTGGTAGCAACCATGAACCCTAACCCTAACCCTTTGCTAAGCAGGGTTTGCATTTGAATGTGTGACTACATGTGAGGCCTGTCCGCTGTAAGATATTCGCCTTAGTGAATGGGGCTGATGCTCAGGGGTAGAGCTATGGCCACTCAGTACTTTGCATGCAGAAGGTCCCAGGTTTAATCTCTGGCATCTCCAGGTAGGTCAGGTAGGTCAGGGAAAGACTCCTGCCTGAAAACCTGAAGTGTTGCTGCCAGTCAGTGTAGACAATACTGAGCAAGAAGGATCAATAATCCAACTCAGTATAAGGCAGTTTTCTATGTTCCTATAAAGGAGACACCAGTGTACCTATTTATGTGATGCAATTAGCAATGCCCTATCCAGCCTCCCATGGGCATATGGACAGTAACTGATATCCAGACTAACGAAGCACTGGTGCTGCAAATGCTGCATGCACTCTATCGGGGGGGGGGTTCTCGATCTCTCCTTCTCTCTGAAGCCCACTGTGGCTCCTGGAAATATTTCCTTGAAGGCTGTGCGACCTTCAGGGACAGACTTCTGTGATGCACAGGGGGCTTAAGGGGGCTGTCACTCTTGTGACAGTGCTCTGCAATAGGTGGATCTCAGGATGGCTGCATCTGTAAAGTGTTAGTCCAGATGTCAGCCAATAGTTCGGGGCTGCTGTAAATTTATATTGTTTTCTGTCTTTTAAAAGAATGATTATAATTGCTAGAAATTAACTTTTCCCAATATTTTCTTCCCAGAACCACCCCTACCATAATTCCTTCTTTACGAGGTGACAGCAGACCAGATGCAGAACAGGCCTTTTGACTTGTCTTATATATGAAGTTAGAAAGAAGCGTAACATATCGGACAGCATGGGGTTCTTTCTGTATCTTTTGGGCAGAACAGGATCTTTCTGTATTCCAGTTTTTGACTCATTAAACATGGTTTCATGACAACACATCAAGATGTACCAAATTCTTTGACTATCTGTGATGATTGCATCTTCTTCTTCTCCCTTGAATTACATCTGCAGGTACTCTTCCTGCAGGTTTACAGTCTCAGAGATACCAAATGAGGGTTATAAAGATAATGATAAAGATAAAGAGGAGACAACGAGGGAGAAGGGAATGGAAAGATAAGGAGAGGGAGATAAAAGACCAGTAACTGAAGACTCATCTGAAAAGAAACCATTTGCAGTACTTAATCAAGTAACATAACCAAAGGGGAGAGGCACAGCAGTCAGGTAGCAATTAAATGACTAAACAAAATGCTTGACTTGTAAATAATAATGAGAAAGATTACTCCATAATATTAGCTGACCTACAAGTCAATATCCTCCACCACTTCAGGTCACCATGGAGAAACCGGAAAGACAGGTAGTTTTGGTCTGGGAAGGGAGGGTGCTGTTCAGAAGAATGTTGCTGACATTTCTGAGTTGCGGCTATTCATAATATTCTGCAGACTGGCCAGGAGTGCCGAGAGTGGTATGGAAAATATATGACAAGGTTGACCCAAACTGCACTTGCCATTATGGTTCTTGGGTGAAGCAGATGCCTTGCAGGAGCTGTTTCATAAGGCATGTTAGACCTCCTGCGAACTGGGCGAAGGGGCACCTTTTAAAGTGGTGATTCTCTTATATTTAGCAGGAGGAGAGCAACTGGCCCAATTCACTCCCAGCTCCGCATCCCAACCTTGGGCTCTGTTGTGAGCTTTTTGGGGGATAGGGAGTAGGGTTGCCAACATTGTATTGGCTCAATTCGGGATGGGAACTTTGGAGGGGGCTGGGGGGGCGAGGATGTGGCCACTTAGAGCAGGGGCTTATCTGTTGTTGTTGCTTTAAACTTTGAAAGCTGCTGCAGCTGAGCGACATCGTCGTTGTGGGATGGCCTCGAGAGCTCTCCTCCTGGGCTGCCTCCCAAATGCTGCTGGCTGCTGCTAGGGGCTGGGCTGGGGCAGGAACACTGACTGAGGGCCTGCACTGAGCAGCTCTCAGCAGCAGCAGCTGACCGAGGGAGGGAGGCTGTGGAGGAGGGAAGCGAAGGCGGCTGAGCCAATGAAAGACTGCCTTCCTCCAGCCCAGCCTTCCTCCAGATGAGAGAGACGGGAAAATTTTAGGCTTCTGAGCAGGCGCACGCCATCTCCTTCATTTGGAGGAAGGTGCTGCTGGAGGAAGGCAACCTCCCTCCCTCCTCCCTGCCTTAGCTGCTGCTGAGAGCTCCTCGGTGCAGTCCCTCACTCACCGGTGAGTGGTTTGGATTCAAAAGTCGTTGAGCGGCCCCTCAATCAGCGTCCCTGTCCCAGCCCAGCCCCCAGCAGCAGCAGCAGCAGCAGCAGCAGCCATTCAGTATTTGGGAGAGCTCTCGCCTCTGTCCCACGACGCTGCCGCCGCGGAGCACCAGTAGTTTCAAAGTTACTTTTTTAAAAAAGTGGTAAAAAAGCAGGACAACGTGCATCCCGAACGGGACAAGCACATTCCCTTGAAAATGCGGGTCATCCCACATAATGCTGGACTGTTGGCAACGCTAATAGAGAGCCATCTTATTTGTGGTTTATTTTTCTGTGTAAACTAGTGTCTGGCTACATGTCCTTGTCGCCTTTACCAAGCCTGGCTAGGCTTCCTGGGTCCGGCCTCGGAGCAGGGACGGGTAGGGGGTTGAGCATCACCCTGTGGCTTCCCCATTCCAGGCTTCTTGCTCCTTGTGTCTGCCCCTCTGGGAGTGGGGGGGGGGCTGACACTCGCCGCCAGGCAACCTCTCATCCCTGGCCGGCTCCTTACATGCCTCCTCACAGGCTATGCCCCCGCCCCCAATTACGGGGCCAATGCCCCTCTTCATTCCCTGTAATTGTCCACCCTTCACAGCTGCTGCCACTGCCTCTCCCCCCTTCTCCCGCCTCCTGCCCTTCCTCTGCTTCTCCTCAGCTGCCACCCATCCCTGCCTTCTCGGACCTCCTCACCACCCCCACCACCCCGGTCCTTGGAGTTCAGGTAAGCCGGCCTCACTGGACAACCACATTGAAAATTTTTGTTGATAAGTGCTGTATAAATATAAGTAGTCCTTAGACAGTAGAGAACAAACCTTGAGATTATTTATAGAAACAAATCCAATCCTTAACTAACCTCTTTAAGAAATCACAGGTAG
The DNA here is from genome assembly GCF_027244095.1 of Hemicordylus capensis. NCBI lineage: Eukaryota > Metazoa > Chordata > Lepidosauria > Squamata > Cordylidae > Hemicordylus > Hemicordylus capensis. The sequence continues at coordinate 35,463,894 of NC_069660.1, read as the reverse complement.
GGATGGGAAATAACTCTCTCTCAGACCCTTCAATAATGTTGTGAGAGTGGATAATACTAAAAAAGACATTCTTCTTATTTCTTTTTCACATTCTGTTTCACAGCGATTAAATTCACACATGCTTCAAATACCAGGGCGCTTTCCAGATTAAACCTTACAACAGTGTCACTACGGATCAGCAAAGTGTGCTTCCGTACTTTCTGTGTTTTGACACCACAGTCCCTGTGCTGACAAAAAAGTGCCATTCACATTTCCAATGCCTTATTTCAGATTTTATCTTTGCATTATAGTGCTACAGTGTTGCAAGTCCATTGCAGAAAATAGCTGTATTTCCCCATTGTAGGAGTTTGAGATAGGGTTGTGCGTCCCCCCCCCCCCCCGTTTTTGTTTTTGGCCCAAATCCGAAACACCCCCATTTTGTTCTTTGTTCAAAATCAGCCAATCCGAAACACCCCCATTTTGTTCTTTGTTTGAAATTGCAAAATCTGAATCCGAAACGTTTTGGATTTTAAAAAATGGCCCCAGGGAAAAACTAGTGGGTGGGGGTGGTAGTGCCCAATGGGTGGAAACTACCACCCACATTTCAGGGGAATTGGGCAACGGTCTGATTTTTGGTGAATTTTTGAAGTATAGGATTTTTCCCATAGGGAAGAATGGAGGTTTCAGCAAAAGTATAACTTCATGTTGGGGGGAAAGGGGTGGCCCAGAGCAGAGTAGGGTGGGTGGTAGTGCCCAGTGGAGGAAAGGAAGCTGCCAGAATTATTTCAAAGGAATTGGGCAGAAGGCTGATTTTTAAAGATGTAATGGAGTTTGCACGTCTGTAAAGTTCTTCCCCATAGGGAATTCCTGCACCATAACTGCACTTGAGGGGCACCAGGGTGGCCCAGAGCGAGTGGTGGTGTAGAGCACATAGGGTGCCAACCACCCACATGGGTTGCTAACCCATGGGGTACTGGGTTCTGTTGTTTCTGAGATTTTTTGAGGGTAGACTCAGATTCTTTGGTAGCATATGAGAGTGGATTCATGGTTTGTCATTGAAAATCTCATATGCTACCAGAGAATCTACACTTAGAACACCTCAGAAACAACAGAATCCAGCACCCCATGGATTAGCAACCAATGGGGGTGGTTGGCACCCTATGTGCACTACACCACCACTCACTCCTGGCCATCTCTGTACCCCCCAGGTGGAGTTATGGGGCTGCTGAAACCTCCAAAACCTCCAATATTCCCTAGGTGCGGGAAACCTTAAAGAAGCGTAAACTTCAACAATTCCTAAGAAATCAGCCCTTTGCCTTATTCCTTTGAGATCTGGGTTGTGGCAGGCACCCCTTGGGGCACTGCCACCCAACCCACTGTTTTGGCCCTCAGGCCCCCTTTCTGCCACAAATCTGCCCCAAAGACATATCAACTTCAGAAATTCTTTAAAAATCAGCCCTTTCCCCAATTCCTTTGGAATCTGGGTGGCAGCAGGCAACCATTGGGGCACTACCACCCAGGGGTGTAACGATAGGGGGGCAGGCAGGGCACGTGCCCTGGGTGCCACTCTGTTAGGTCATGTGGGGGGGTGCCAAAAAGTGGCACCCCCCCACGTGAAATCTCTAATATCATAGAGATAAAATATAACAAACTAAATCTCTTTCATTCATTTGCATGTGTTTGATGTAGTATAATATGTATTTATATGCCTATATAACAGCATTATCTATGATATAAAGCTGCTGGGTCTTCACTGACTCACTGGCTGACATAAAACTCCCAGACGAAACCATGAAAGACAGAAACATGCTGTTTTCGTGGGTAGGTTCTAGACCTCATCCAGACTACTAAAAAATTAAAATAAAATCCAAATCCAAATCCAAAACCCAGAAAAATGCATTAGTACCTTGGAAAATGAGAGGAAATTATCTAATTGAAAAACATGGGTCATGAGATCTCATAGAGGTCGGAAAAGACTATAACTATAGCAACATAAGATGTTCATATGTTTGCAAACTGCAATCCCTTTTACTAGTATGTTTATAGAGACATTAAGATTTGTACTGAAGAACTAGAATAATATCTGGTTTTGTATCTTTAAAGATTTGGATCACTATATCTATTTGTAATTTATATCTAGTTTTAATAGATATTTATTTATTTAGATATTTATTAAAGAATAATAGGAACAATTAGAAATATATTATTATAAAGGCCAATGTGCATATAGAAAAATGTAGAATATTCTTTGAAGACAAACAGAAAATGGAAAGAAAGGGAGCTCTGGCAGGTATCAGCTATTTTTGGATGCCCCAACACAGCTACATGTGGCTTTGCTTTCCTGAATCAGAGAAAAAGAAAAGCAGATGAGATGAATTCTAGGTCTCAGCAAACTGGCAGAGTTGTGGAACCAATGGCAAAAGACCAGTTTGCTATGGAGATTCAAGCAGAAAAACTTTTCCTGATTCTTCCACTTTAGGATGTTATTGAGGAGGAAAGATAAATGATTATTTATTTATTTAGTGCATTTTTATGCCGTCCTAACCCAAGGTCTCAGGGCGGTTGAATGCCCCTCTCCAGAATAGAAAGACAGCTATATAGAACCTGTCTCTTTGAAAGGCTACTTTATTATACAGGGATGGGACCAGGTTGCTCTGGGTACTGAGTCAAGGCCAGGCCCTGGGCTTCTTCCCAATGGTGTATCAGCCTGGAGGCCCTGTAACGGTGCATGGGCACCTCCATAGCCCATTGAGCTCATAATGCAATTATATTTTGGCCCTATGGACCTGCAGTTCCATGCTCCCTCTCTACACTCTCCCGTCTACATTCAGATGTACTGGAGAGCATCCTCTCTGCAGTCAGCGAGACTTCAGAGAGGCAGGGGAGCTGGCTATTCACATTTCCTTCTTGCTTGGAGGACAGCTCTCACATCCAGTCATGGAGGGAGAGAGAGAGGAGCTTCCTCCTTCAACACATTCTTCCTCCTTCAACTCCAGTCTAGCTAAATGCAGCCTCCAGTGCTGCATTCAGAAGGAATGGAGGCTCCCTGGACCCTCGGTTTGGAGCAGTGCAACTCACAAAAAACCAAGGGTACAACTTGGAGTCTCTGCAGTGCAAACTCAGGTCGTGCTAGGACAGGACCAGATTTGCACATGTTCGGATGTGACGGTAAGGAAACTGTGGGTCCCTGCAACTCTGCCCCCCCATTATGTGTGAATGCGGCCATTGTATTAATTAGGGCTATGGATCACACTGAACTGATAATCTGGTCTGAGCTGATGCTAGCCCTATTTTTCTCCAGAAACAATTCAGGGATATTGGGAGATGATTCAATATGTGGGGGTGCAACTTACCTTTGCTGAAGGGCTCTGCACAGGCCATATTATCAGGCTGATCCCAATCTTGAGCACATGACATTGTGCTGAAGTTGCACCACATGGTCAGGATCGTATCTTGCTGATATCAACTCAATATATTGAGATGGTGGGCAGGGGGTGGGGAGGGCAGGGAGACAAACCTTTACCAAAGAGCCAGCTTTTAAAAAAGAAATTAACTGTCTTCTGGCAGCCACAGCAGGGATGTTTCAAGGAAGCATCATTATTACATTGTGTCCTTTTCCTGACCCACTACTGGGGGAAATTGACACTTCCTGTGACTATAGTAACTAAATATCACTTTTACTATTTTTTTTTAAAAAAAATTGTTAATATTTTATTTAGTTATAAAAGTAATGTAACATTGTTCTCCCCACAATGGTGCACCAGGAAAAGGACACAGCACATGATGTTGTTTCCTTCTCTGGTGCATTATAGGATGAGACCAGGAAATGAAAGCTGGCATTTTGAAATGCTGCGGTTGAGGCTGCTGGAATGCAGCCTATTTCTTCAAAAAAGCAAGCTTACCCAGCACAGCATCCCTCCAGTGGCTGTTGCTGGTGTCTAACTTATGTTTCTTTTTTAGATTGTGAGCCCTTTGGGGACAGGGAGCCATTTTATTTATTTATTTATTTATATCTATGTAAATGGCTTTGGGAACTTTTGTTGAAAAGCAGTATATAAATATTTGTCTTTGTTGTTGTTGTCATTTTCAATAAAGGTAAGCTCCCCGCCATCCTGAAGCATTGAGTTGATAATGATTATCAGCGTAATGCAACCCCAATAAACCTCCACTTCATTATTGTGATGCAAGAACACCCAGGATTGAGATTGCCTTGATAACAGAGTCCATGAACAGGCCTGGTAATCATGCATAATTAGATGAGTGGCAACTTTTTAAAGTACCTGTAATGTATTTTTCTTGTTATGTTTTGGAGTTTTGGTATATCTTTATGAAAGAAAGAAAGAAAGAAAGAAAGAAAGAAAGAAAGAAAGAAAGAAAGAAAGAAAGAAAGAAAGTTAAATAGATACCATTATATATTTAGTATAGTTTCTCACATGAGAAATACTGATTGTACCTGATCTTACTTTGTCTGACCAAAAACAATTGCATATGTTCTGAGTGTGCATTAGGGAAATCCATACACAAAGGTGATACTTAATAGTCTGTATGTAAGAATGTTTAATACTAACCCTGTCTGTTGCATTTCCTATACTACTTCTGCTTTAGATGCTTCTCCTTTCTCAGATTCCAAGGACAATACATATTTGAGATCTCGCAGTGAAAGAATCTCCTTGGGGGTGAAGATTATTGTAGCAGAAATTTGATGGGTAGAGAAAGTGTCAAAAACACCCTTTTCTGTTTTTCTGATCAAAATCACTTCCTCTGAGATACACCCATTTGTAGGTATTTTGGTCAATAAGATAATGGCCTAAATTTCTCCTTTGAGAAGAAGAGACTGAACTGCACAGGGCGTGAAATGATTAGCTACTCGGTAATTAACTACTAGGTTAACTTCTGGCTGACACCCAACTAACAAAGCATGGGTGAAGTTAATGCTGAGCATGAATCTAGCAGAGAAGCAATTTTAGTGGATCTCCCTTTCCTTCTGAAGCCCTCTGTGGCCCTTGAAAGTATGACACTGAGCAATGCACGACCCTTAATGATGTATTTGGGGGGGGGGCACATTTGGCTTGGAAGGGTAGATTGATGAAAATTGCACCTTATTTATTATTTATTTATTTTGCAAATTTTCCTACTGCCCCTTATACAGATCTCTGTGTGGTTTACAAATTTAAAAACGTAATCAGCAATTAAAACATAAAATCAATTAAAACAGTTTAAAAATAACTACTTTAAAACTTACAACTTGTGAACTAAAAGCCTGATTAAACAGGTCTCTCTGCTGATGTTTCTTAAGAGTGAACAGAGATGGGAATGCTCTAGCTTTGTTTGGGAGTGCATTGCAAAGTCTTGGGGCAACCCTAAAGAAGTCCTGGTTTTGTGCCACTACTGAATGAGCTGGTGGTAATCGCAACTGGACCTTTCCCATGATCTTAATAGGCAGCCTGGTTCATGAAGAAGGAAGTGCTCCCTTAAAAACCCTAGACCCAAGCCATTCAGGGCTTTATGGATAATAACCAGCACTTCTTATTTTGTCTGGAAACTCTTTGGAAGCCATGCTAGTTCTGTGGGAATAATGTGTTCTCTATGAGCAACCATGGAGACCAACCCGGGAGCTTTCCAGAATAGCTACTCAACAGCAGCAAAATGCCTCCATTCAGGCAAGTTGCATTCGAAATGTAAACAGCAGGGGGAGCAGTCTCGCGGAAACAAACAACCTGAAAAAACAGCAACTTTCTTACACCGGATATATGACGTCTTAGCTCTATATCGCAGCGATTAAATTCGAAACAAGGCATTGGAAATGTGGAAACAAGGCATTGGAAATGGCACCCTGCTGTCCATGTAGGGACTGCAGTGTCACAACACAGGAAGTATGGAAGCACACTTCCAAGATACGACGTGTCCCCATTGCAGGGTCTAATCTGGAAAGCACCCTGGCTGCTGCATTCTGCACCAATTGTAGTTTCTGGACTATGTACACAGACAATCCAACATATGGTGCATTGAAGTAGTCAAGCCTGGAAGTTACCAACAAGTATACTACTGTTTTAAGGCCATTTATCTTGAGAAATGGACATTGCTGGTACATCCAACGAGACTGATAAAAACTGCCCCTGGCCACTGCATCAACCTGAGATACTAAGGAAAGGTTTGGATCTGAACATATTCTCAAACTATGTACCTGTTCTTTCAGGGAGTGTGTAACCCCAACCAGAACCCCCTCCCATAGAGTGCCAATGCAGTGTTGCTGCACCTGGACTTTATAAATCTGGGTGCAAGTCACTGAGGCTGTTCTCACAAGCAGCTACACTCAGGCTTAAGCAGCAGCTAGGCCTGGGTTTGGCTGCTCATGAGAACCACCAGGATGGATCCCTAGAGTGCCCAACCCCATGGGGAATCCCCCAGTGCACTGCGCTCAGTGTATAGTGAACTGTGGGATTCTGGGAGGCCAGGATGGGTCCCAGCCTCTGAGTGATCTGCACTGCTCTGTGATACATGGAGGAGCAGGGGTCATATGGGAGCACATTCTGCGCTCCCACCAAGAAAACATGGATCATCTGGATGGAAGGAACGGTTTGGGAAGCCTTCCTAACCTGCCACAACCCACTCAATAAGTTGTGTCAGTGGTCCCATAGTAATCTCCTTGATGATCATCTATATATCTAGCACCTATGACCAAGCAGGCATGTAGACTGGGGGTGTGCAATTCGGATTTTTGGAGAGTTCTTTAATTGAAAAAAATCTCATTTGCTATCATTGAATGAGAATTCACACCTCAGAAGTTTTTCTGAAGGGATGTTATTCCCTTATTTTCTGAGGTGTGAATTCTCATTCAATGATAGCAAATGAGATTTTTTTCAATTAAAGAACTCTCATGACCCCACTCTCACTTTTTCACACTCGCATTTACTATGAATATGATGAATGAATCAATCTACCACAAAGCACTTTATGAAGAAAAACCTCAGAAAATCAACAAAATCCAGCCCTCTGGCCAATCACTCTGAAATTGGGGACGGGTGGTAGCCTCCACCCATTAGACACTATCTACCAGCCCACCCCACTCTTTTGGGGCAGATCCACTTTCTGCCCCCAATCTGCCCCAAAGACACCAAAACTTCAACAATTCCCAAAAAATCACCCCTTTGTCCAATCCCCCTTAAATTGGGGTGTAAGCTGCCACCCATTAGGCACTACCACCCCACCCCACTCTTCTGCCCCAGGCCCCACTTTCTGCCCCAATCTGCCCCAAACACACGGAAACTTCAGAAATTCCCCAAAAATCACCCCTTTGCCCAATCCCCCTGAAATTGGGGTGGTAGCCTGCACCCATTAGGCACTACCACCCCACCCCACTCTTTTTGCCCAGATCCCATTCTATGCCCCCAAACTGCCCCAAAATCACTAAAACTTCAAAAAATCCCCCAAAATCGGCCATGGGCCGAATCACCCGAATTTTTTGGCCCCGAAATTCGGGTGATTCGGCTCAGCCCCGAAAAATATTGGGGCACATCAGGGGTGATTCGGTTCGGCCCCGAATCACCCGAAATTGCTCATTTCGAGCACAGATCGATCTGTGCCCGAAATTTTTTGCACATCCCTAATGTAGACTGAAATTCTTGTACAGTACAATATACGACAATCAGGAATGAGGATGTAAAAAGATGTTGAGCCGAGTCTTATGATCAGTGAGACCTGGTTTGGCAAGATAAGCGGGGAGAGTGGGCTAAGTCCGCTCTCCCTGCAGACGAGCAGGGCAGGAGCCCTGGGTGGCCGGATTGGCCGCCCAAATGACTGCCGGCTCCGTGGGATGCGCAGGGCATACTGAGGAGACCCCCGAGCTGGGAGGCTGCTTTTCAGCCTCTCGCCAAGGGTCTACTCATGAGTAGCCATGGCACAGAGCCACATCACAGCTACTCACGATCCCCAAAACCAGGTTTGCAGAGTGCTCACTCTGCCAACCCGGTTTAAGGGGCGGGCTACTTGAGCGGGTTACCCACTCGAGAACCACTGGGCTCGCAGCCAAGCCCACTGGTTCACACAGTTGTAGGAAATCGGGCTAGCAGAGGCCAGCCTGATTTTCTACAATCGTGTGAATAGCCTCATTATCTCCTAGCCCTGCTCTACCCACATAAAAGTTTAAATACCACATATCTCAGCCCTAGGCATTTAGATCTGGTTCTCAAAAGCACCACGAAGACATTGGGTGCCTTCTTCTTTGTGGGCCTCCTGGTCCTTTGGTCAGAGATGCCACCTGCATCTAGTGACATAATCCCAGGAGGTAATTCCCAATAGCACATTCAGTTGTGAGGATTATTCCAGTACTCAAGATAGAAGAATCCTTTTGCCCAGTTCGTTTTGAGTCCAGACTTGAACTGAACTGCTCAACCTGGTTTTGTGCACACCCCTACAATGGTATTTTAATACTGCTGAGAAGTTGCTTATCCGCTATCTGCTGAAAGTGGAATGACAGTGGTGGTTTCAGGTGGCCCTGAATAAAACTCTGTTTTCTTTGTTAAACCCTAAATGGTTGTCCATGTAGCCATGTTGCAGGGGAGAGCCTGATTTTGAAAAGCAAAGGGAGGCATCTGCTCTAATTGGGGGAATGAATGATCTATCATCTATAATTCCATGTTGTCAGCCATGGGGTTGCTCCATCCTCCTGGAGCAAAGGTGAACAACTTCTCTTCCTTTTTAAATGGAAGGCTGGTGTGTTGCCCTCTGCTCTGGCTGGTTCTCCTTCTTCACCTCCTGTCAAAGAATCATACTCACATGGAGCTGCACAGCTCTTTGCACATGACAGAGACAGATGGAGCTGATGCCTCTTAGGTTGCCCTGTTGAAGCTGTGGGGGTTGGAGCATGGTGTGGAATCAAGGGGATGCTAGGAGTGATAGTCCATCTGAAAGGAAACTGTAGCAAGTTGCGTACTGTGCTGGCTGGTTCCCCCTCTTTGCTATGAGATATCACCCCCACTTACCTTGGAGATTGTGGAGAGGCAGGTAATTGATTTATAAGCTTTTCCATTGCTCAGTTGCACAGGGTGAAGAGCTGCCCACCCTTCAATCTGGAGCTCTACATGAGGGAAACAGCAAAAGTGTTTTTAAATATTAAGTCTGGAAATAAACCAGCAACAGCCTGCCAGACTACACACAGAAGGCAGGATTTCTGATTCCAAAAAAGGCAGAAAAGTGGCAACAAATCAGGCCTGAAAAACAGATTCAAAAAACATGGGAATTCATTGGGCTAGCAACAATGTTATCTGACCTCACTGCAAAAAAGTGAGCAGATGAAGGATGCCAGTTTCAGACTTAAAAGCCACTAGTGTGAAACAAACTATGGTCACTTGTAGCATTTGTGATCTATGATTTAGAATGGAATTGAGTGCTGGGTCCTTTTTCATTGTTGGTATTGCTATTGTTCTTAGCATTATGGAGTCAAAATACACAATACCATATATAATATACAATATGTATATGAAATGATGTTAGCTTGTGTGGAGGACTCTGCTATCCCACCAGACTAACAAGTGTGGGGAATAGGGATGTGCAAAACAGCGAATTTCGGGTGATTCGGGGCCGAACTGAATCACCCATGAAAAGATCCGAGAAATTTCGGGCACGAGCCGACTCATCCGAATTTGGGGCCCGAAAATTCAGGTGATTCGGACCTCCATTTTTTTGCCTTCTTTCCCCCCTCCGTTTTGAGCTATGACGTCTATTTGAATTTCCCGCCTTTTTGCATCCCATTGACTTCAATGCAAAAAGGTTGGATGTGACGTCTGCTCGAATTTTGGGTGCCAGGGGCAAAATAGTGGGGTGGGTGGGGTTGTAGTTCCTAATGGGTGGAGGTTACCACCCCAATTGCAGAGGGATTGGGCAAAGGGCTGATTTTTGGTGAATTTCTGAAGTTTTAGTGTCTTTGGGGCAGATAGGGGCATAATGTGGGATCTGTGCCAAAAGGGTGGGGTGGGGTGGTAGTGCCTAATTGGTGGAGGCTACCACCCCAATTGCAGAGTGATTGGGCAGAGGGCTGATTTTTCATGAATTTCTGAAGTTTATGCGTCTTTAAGGTTTTCCCCGTGAAGGGTGTATCGCTTCACGTCAGGGGGAAAGGGGTGTCCTAGAGCAGGGTGGGGTTTGTGGTAGTTCTGGGTTGGGGCAAGGAAGCTACCTGAATTTTTTCAAAGGATTTGGGCAGAGGACTGATTTTTGGTTAATTGTTGAAGTTTTCGCGTCTTTAAGGTTTTTACTCATAATAAGTTATAATGGAGCTTTCATCAGCCCCATAAGTGCACTTAGGGGGTGCTGGGGTGGCCCAGAGCGAGTGGTGGTGTAGTGCACATAGGGTGCCAACCACCCCCATGGGTTTCTAACCCATGGGGTACAGGGTTCTGTTGTTTCTGAGGTTTTCGGAGTATGGATTCTATGATAGCAAATGAGATTTTCAATGAGACACCATGAATCCACTCTAATTTGCTACAATATGTATATGAAATGATGTTAGCTTGTGTGGAGGACTCTGCTATCCCACCAGACTAACAAGTGTGGGGAACAGCCCTCTAGTTCTCCTGACTCTTTCTCCGCTGCCACCAAGTGGGCTTTTGGTAAAGCTGAGTCCTCTGCAACAGCCCTTCCAGGAATTAAAAAACCCCAAACCAAACCTTAGTAGAGCGGAAAGGCCTATAGGTGTGGGGTAGAGACAATCAACAAGCTCTACTATATTAACAAGAAAGTTTTTACTAAAAACAAAAGTTCCATTTAAAACATTACTTTACAGAAAATCACAAAATAATACTCACAAAACAAGTCAGACTTTTTAAGACTGCTCAATTCTATCATGGTTCTCCTTCACAGACTTTCTTTCCTTCCTCTGGCTGGCTGGAACATAGGAACATAGGAAACTGTGATATACTGAGTCAGACCATTGGTCTATCCAGCTCAGTATTGTCTTCACAGACTGGCAGTGGCTTCTCCAAGTTTCCATGCAGGAATCTCTCTCAGCCCTATCTTGAATCTGTATCTACCCATTGAAGTGGGTAGATACAGTAAACATTTTGGGGATTGAATATGGGATTAAGGAAAAAGTCTGTGGGGGGCGGAATTGGACAGATTGGGAAGAAAATGTAATGCTTAAAATCACCATGTGGAAAAAATGGAGCCTCGCCATGTACCAGAAAGCAGTTTACATCTGGACTTATGTAATACCCCTGGTGCATAACCTGGTGGTAGTCTATCCTCTCCCGCTTGATCTCCTTCAGAGAGTTGAAAGCCAGATCTTCCGTCTAGTATGGCACACAGCATCCTTCCCTTTGGCCCGTGCGGTAGCATTTAAGAAGTTTGAGCGGGGAGGCCTAGCCGTACCTGCCCTGCAACCCTATTTTGTAAATGAATTCTTGTCCTACAATTTTGGAAACTGGATTTTCGTGAATGTCCATAATATGTCCATCCTCCTGCAAAAAACCTGGGTCTCGCTTTTCGCTCTGCATTGGCGCAAGTCAGCATGGGGCATAGCATGGTGGGGGAAAGGATCTTTCAATGGTAATATCACACAAGTATTAAAAAGAGAACACCCGGACTACTTGAGAGATTTGTTATTCACACTTTAAAAATGGAAGGTTGAACTGGATCTATTTAAAGGATCCTCCTCAGTTAAGCAGCTAAGGAAAACAATTTATGGAGAGATTCTAGAAGTGGGTTTCTTAAAACCTGATTAAGAACGTAAATGCTACAAACACCGCACTTCACAGTACTTGTTGCAACCCGATCACCCTATCGCTCTCTTTAAGGAGAAAAAAGTCCCTTTCCATTTATGGGAAACAAGGTGACTACTTATGGGAAACAAGGTGGCTACATCAAGTACTACCACTTAATGCGGCTAAGCCATGGCTCCCAGAGGACCAGCAAGAGTGCCCTAAAATCACCTGCAAACAGAAAGCTAGTCAGCTAGGTAAAACATTCAGGGAAACCCACTCACATTTCTTAAAAGAGTGTGTGGTAGCCAAAAGAGTGTGGCAGGGAGTAAGCAAGCTGTTAGAGTGGCCTGATTTGGAAGGGAAGAACTAACATCGGGTTTGAGCGATAGAACCTCCTTTCGAGGTCCCAGAAAGAAACCTTCAAGGAAACGGGACGGAATGGGTGCCCTCATACTAGGGAATTGGAATGTTCCCCTCCTCGTAATCAGGTTAGTAAACCTGTATGTCATTTATGCAATGCTCCTGCACAGGAATAGGGAGGGAAGACGCGACCAAGAGGTTCATGCAGATGTGACAGTAAATCTCTTCTGGGAAAGTATGTATGGTTATGCGCAAAAAGACAAGAGTATCTCTTCTAAACAGCAATGGGACAAATTGTGGAAATGGACGTCGGACGTAACACCCCCCCCCCCGATTACCTGATGTGCCTTGAAATCCCCCACCCCCGAGTTACAGTACTACCTGCATATACTTCATACCCTTGTGGGTTTCCAAATCCTTGTGTGTAAATCTTTGTAGATATATCATGTACAAATAACCACTTTGTATATAATTGTGCTTTGGCAACGTACTGTATGCTTTGGTAGGTTGTTGGTTCAATAAAAAATCTTGTCCTATCTTGGAGAAGCCAGGGAGGGAACTTGAAACCTTCTGCTCTTCCCAGAGTGGTTTCATACCCTGAGGGGAATACCTTGCAGTGCTCAAACATCAAGTCTCCCATTCATATGCAACCAGGGCAGACCCTGCTTAGCTATGGGGACAAGTAATGCTTGCTACCACAAGACCAGCTCTCCTCTCCTGGGCAGGGATACTTCTTTGTGTAGAGATAGCACAGGTCTGGGGCTCAATCCAGCCTGGCTACTTTCCCACTTTCAGTGATTTCAGCTCTTGGTCCTGGCTTATTGGCTGGGCAACTCCAGCAGTCTCCAGCAACCACCAGTTCTCTACTCAGTTCTCTCCCAGGTTTCTTTCCCCAATTTTTCTTCCAGCCTTCCAGCAGACTTTTGCCAGCTCTTTTTTCTGCAGACTCTCTCAGCTTGATTTGACTGGATTCCAGCAGCTCCACTCTAGTAGCTCTTCAACTGAACTCAGATCCAAAACATAACTGCAACTCCTCAATTCCACTACACTTCTTTCAGCAAACAGCAGTTCAGACTGACTGAATCCCTCTCAAACTTCCCCAATATATATACACTTCTGCCATCCCATCAGTTATTCAGTTCAGCCAATTAGAACTCAACAAATTTCCCTCCATAACTTAAAATCATTTTCCCCTCCAAAATCCAACTGACAGATTTTCCAAAACCAAAAGTGAAACAGAAAAACACATCCAAAGCTTCGACCCTGCACCTTATTCATGCATAAGGATTTGAAAGCACAGAAATCCTATGTCCAACAATGCAGATTGAAGAATATATACAGTTTATAATCCATGTGAGCTTATTTACACAAAAAACCCCAAAAGGTCTAGGCCTCATTCCTTCACAGCATGTTGTGCTCCAGTCTTACCAATAAAATAGTTAGACTACTAGCCTAGCTCAGCCTTAGGCATTAAGTTCTGGTTCCTGCCAGCCCCATGGAGACACTGAGTGCCTTCCTCCTTTGGTTAGAGATGGTGAAAGAACCCCGAAGGCAAGCTTGGGTGTTCTAGGACACAGGGCAGGAGAATTTCCTGCATCTCCTAAATGTGAGCATTGTTTTCCCCCACTCCATATCATTATTTGCAATCAGTTTAAAGGATGCCTGTATCGTTTGTGATACCCCAAGCCAAACGTACACAAAACTGGTTAAGGTCACTCTGATGGGATTTTGGCACATCACTTGAAAGATCAGAGTCTAGTGGGATTAGATGGGTAAGGAGAACAAGGGCAGAATCTAAGGAGTCAAGAGCCCTCTTCAGGTGTTCAGAGAGAATGCTGTCGAACATGCTTACAAGGCTGAAAGCAGATTGGAAGTGCTACATCTAGCTCAGCACTCACTCGCCCAGCCTTGGGAGCCCATCACATCTCCCAAGCATGAAGCATTACCTTCATGTTTTGGTCACTGAAAAGGCAAACGCTGTAAGCGTGACTTCCTCTGTTTCCATTATTGGGTGACTGGGTCGCCCCAGCCTCCCGATTGTGGAAACGGAAGCAGCCACACTTGCAGCATTTGCCTCTACAGATAAACGCTGCTCTAAGCATGAAGAGTGGTTGGGAGAGTGAGTGACAGGCTGGGGACAGGACTTCCTATCCTCTTCCAGTCTTGTGAGCATCTTCACAGGCATTCTCTCTGAGCAGGGCTAAATTCTAGAATAAATGAGGGGGGTGGGGAGAATAACACCATCACCTCAGCTAATTTTGGAATCCAGCTAATGGATATTTAGCTATTTTCCTGTAAAAATGTAAAATATCCAAGTTAATTTGGAACCAAATTTCAAGGTCAATTCAGACTGCATAGCGGCCCAGATTACATTACTGAGAGCACCTGTGATCTGACCCCTCCTCAACCACCACCACCCCTGTGGTGGTATTCTGTCCTCATGAAGCAACACTGCAGCAGCATTGGCTACTGCTGTCATTGCTTCATCTTTAACATCAGTTGTGGCATGTAAGAAAGAAGGCAGGTGCACCGCTCCTGGGAGTAATTTGTGTCAACATTTTCTCAGCAGCCTGCTGGCTCAGATCTGGGTCTTTGCAGTCTAGACGACAAAGCACAAAAAAGGAAGAGTTCTTGTAGGCTAGTACTTGGCAGGCTGAGATGAGTCCCAGAAGCAGAGCAATTTAAGGAAGTCTTTGATTCTATGCCTTTATTATTATTATTAATTATTATTATTATTATTTCTTGTTTACACAGTCAGACAGGTGTTATTGACTGGTTTGTTTTATCCAGACATCGAGTCCTTCCCAAGGACCTGGGATGCCAGAATTTTATTGTCAATGGTTATAGATATCGTCGCAGAATATAGGCTGTTCCCAGTAAAGCTGCTTTTTGTAATTGGCTGATGGTTATTTCTGTGACCCCTATGGTCTTGAGGTGCTCTTCAAGGTCTTTTGGGACTGCACCCAGGGCACCAATTACCACTGGGATTATTTTGGTCTTTTTCTGCCACAGCCTTTCAATTTCAATTTGTAGATCTTTGTATTTGGTGATTTTTTCTATTTCTTTTTCTTCTATTCTGCTATCCCCTGGTATTGCTATGTCGATTATTTTGACTTGTTTTTCTTTCTTCTTGACTACAGTTATATCTGGTGTATTGTGTGGCAGATGTTTGTCTGTCTGTAGTCGGAAGTCCCATAATATTTTTACATCTTCATTTTCTTCAACTTTTTCAACTTTATGGTCCCACCAATTCTTGGCTACAGGTAGCTTGTATTTTTTGCAGATGTTCCAGTGTATCATCCCTGCTACCTTGTCATGCCTTTGTTTGTAGTCAGTCTGTGCGATCTTCTTACAACAGCTGATCAGGTGGTCCACTGTTTCATCTGCTTCTTTACAAAGGCGGCACTTGCTGTTTGTTGTGGATTTTTCGACTTTGGCTCTTATTGCATTTGTTCTTAGTGCCTGTTCTTGTGCAGCCAGTATTAAACCCTCTGTTTCTTTCTTCAAGTTGTCATTCTTAAGCCATTGCCAGGTCTTGGTGATGTCTGATTTTCCACTTATATTGTGTAAATATTGACCATGCAGGGGCTTCTTTTTCCATTTTTCTGCTTGGTTCTTGACTTGTTCTTTCTTGTAGGCCTGCTTTGTTTCATTGGTGTTGAATAGTTTCGCGTTCTTGAGCATTTTAAGTGCATCTTCTTCACTGTCCCTTATATATTCTTCAAGGCCTCTTTTCTCCTCCTCTACTGTTTGATGGACTTGCAGCATTCCTCTTCCACCTGAGCTGCGAGGGAGGTAGAGCCTATCTACATCACTGCGGGGGTGCAGAGCATGATTGATGGTCATGATTTTCCTGGTCTTACGATCTAGCGTCTCTAGCTCTGCCTGGGTCCAGTCTATTATTCCTGCAGTGTATCTGATAACAGGTATAGCCCAGGTGTTGATGGCTTGTATGGTGTTCCCGCCATTGAGTTTGGACTTGAGGATTTTTCTCACTCTCCTGATGTATCCACTTCCAATTTTTCTTTTAACTTCAGTGTGTGCGATGTTATCAGCCTGGAGAATGCCCAAGTATTTGTAAGGTTCTTTCTCTTCCAGGTTCTTGATGTTGCTTCCATTGGGCAGTTCTATTCCTTCTGTTTTTGTTATTTACCCTCTGTTGTTGTTGTTGTTGTTGTTGTTATTATTATTATTATTATTGAGAAACCTGGAATCTGTCCAAAGCTTTATGGAACATGTGATTCACTGAATCCCCCTAATAAGTGTAATTATGACAATGATTGTCCACGAGGAAAGAAATGTTGTGAATGGACATGTGGGCGAGATTGTCTTCCACCAGTTTTCGGTATGTACTCAGACAGATTGCTTTTGGCCAACAATGCTGGTGCCTCTCAACTGGTATATGTTGTTGTTTTTCCCCTTCTAATTATTATTGGCTGTCATCCTGACAAACACTGCATACAGTATGTGAAAGAAAAGGAAGCATGCCTGCAGTAGCAGTGTTCCCACTTCAGCAGGGCAGCTGCCTGCACCCGGAGGATGATTTTTGCCCATCTCCCCTTCCCCTGGAAATACTCTGTGCCATTCAAAATTAAGTCCCTGAGGGCTGTGTGCAGTCCCCAGGGCCCCAATTTCAGGTGGCACAGAATGCTTCTGGGGGAAGAGGAAACGAATGAAATTTCCATCAGAATGCTCCATTGTGTGAGCACTCACATTGCTGAAGTGGGAATGCTGCTGCTGCTACCCATGTGCTTCCTCTGCTTGCACACACAGCATTAATCAGGATGTTGGGTATTATTATTTATTGTTGTTGTTGTTAAAATTTCTATACCACTTCTCCTAAAAGGCCTTCTTAAAAGGTACATGTGATATGAGGTGTGGAAATTCTTATCTTTATGAGAGCAATCCAAGCCAACAACAATTATTCTACAGCCTTGAGATTGGGCTGGAGAGAAGATGTTTTCTTGTTGTTGGAAGCTTATTGCTCCAGTATCTCTTATGTGGCTTCTTCTTTCTTTTATAAATTCTTGCTTTGCTGGTGATGGACACCCAAAACCCAAGTAGTGTAGAGGATTACATTTGCATCTGAGTTATGCTACACTTTCTCCAGTCTTGAATTTAAATGTGGACCCTTTCAATTTATGCTCTGGGTGACCAGTAAGGCTTGGCTTTCATATAAGTCATCATACAGTATGTCATGAGAAGCGGAAGGTCTTATGTGTTCGAGAGCAGCCAAGGCCAACAACACCTCCTCTACAGCCTTCAGATTGGGCACGAGAGAGCGTCATATGAACACTACAATAGCCTTGTCCGCATGACCTTGTCCACATGATAAGTGTACCCACTTATCAGGTATCCTGATAAGCATCCTACCCACCTTCGGGAGCTATGCATGCATCCAATTTCCATTCATGTGTGAGTTAAATTCTTGAGTTTAATTCTTAACACTTCTTGGCACAAAAGCCAGTGTGGTGTAGTGACTAGAGCGCTGGACTAGGACCGGGGAGACCCGAGTTCAAATCCCCATTCAGCCATGATACTAGCTGGGTGACTCTGGGCCAGTCACCTCTCTCTCAGCCTAACCTACTTCACAGAGTTGTTGTGAGGAGAAACCTAAGTATGGAGTACACCACTCTGGGCTCCTTGGAGGAAGAGCAGGATATAAAATGTAAAAATAAAAATAAATTAATTAATTATAGGAGGAGAGGAAAGTGAATGTTTGTGAGGCAGGTACCTGTGCCATCAGTGTTTCTTCCTACCTCGGTAATATGCTGGGCAAAAGTGCTGGGTAGCACGACACTGTCAGAGTCTGCACCCATCTCCTACATGATCACTTTCCCCTCCTCTGACCTAGATTTTAACTCACACATGACTGATAATCAGGAGTGTGCACAGCTCTCAAAAGTGATTAGTACACTTGTCCTACCCACTTAACAGTCATGCGAACAACCCTTGTATTATATATTCATTGTGCTATATATTCATTGTGCATGCATGATATTTTCATGAATATATTAATATATTCATTGTGATGTTAACATTTAACTCCAGTACTTTCCCCCCTTTCCTTTAGTATAAACTCTTGCTTTCACACATGATGGAATATCAGGAGCATGTACAGTTCCCAAAGGTGTGTAGGACAAGTGTCCTACCGATTTAACCATTGTGTAAACAAGACTAGTATGTGTTCATTGTGATGTTAACGTTTTATTCCAGTGCTTCTTATATTTTCATTTCCTTTTCTTTAGTATAAATTCTTGCTTCACATCCAGCATCACCAGCA
Source organism: Hemicordylus capensis (assembly GCF_027244095.1). NCBI lineage: Eukaryota > Metazoa > Chordata > Lepidosauria > Squamata > Cordylidae > Hemicordylus > Hemicordylus capensis. The sequence goes on along the minus strand of NC_069660.1, from coordinate 35,445,576 downwards.
CTACCCTATGCTGCTGTGTTGTTTTACCGATGGACCATCCTCATGCTTGGGAGTTATCAGCCTACATCATTTGAAGGAGGGAACTCCAGCAGAATGACCCATTGATCTGGACCTCTAGAAGTAATATACTGTATATATATTTACTTCTGAGCACTTCTTCTGAGAGTTCAGATGATGTTAAGTGTTAGATTTATTTATTGTTAGTTTTAGATATTGCCTTTCTTAAAATTTATCCCAAGGTGGGATTATATAACATATCTATAAAAATTATTGATCTATTGATCTAGATATGTTATATACTTCTCCCACCTTGGGATAAATCTTATAAAACGTGAAATATAAATCTAACAGTAAATAAATCTAACAATAAATATAGTCTGAACTCTAGGAAGATGTATTCAGTGTTTCATGGAGTAGTCTTTAAGTAGTTCATGGCTCTGATCATTCGTGATTCAGCTTATAAATAAATACATACTAACTCTCAAGTTAATACTTAGGATAGCAGATTTTATGGATCCTGTGGCTGTGTAAAGGTTTTGGACATGGGAGCACCTAGTATATGATAAGAAATTGCTCGCTACAAAGGTACAAACATTTTTGAAGTATAAACAAGCAGCAGTTTTGCTGCAGAAAAAAAGGACTAGTGTTTTGGTAAATATTCTACACTTCTGAAGCTGTATTTTGAGTCTGAAAATCATTATGGAAATTCAGCACAATCCTATAGCATTGCTTCTCCAGCGCATGAGATGATACAGAGCATAGATTTCATCCCTGAGCTTCTTATAAGTGTAACTTTTTTCACTGAATTCTTCTAACTCTGTAATCATGTAGTTTGTGTGAGGAGAGCTGGTCTTGTGGTAGCAAGCATGACTTGTCCCCTTAGCTAAGCAGGGTCTGCCCTGGTTGCATATGAAAGGGAGACTTGATGTGTGAGCACTGTAAGATATTCCCCTTAGGGGATGGAGCTGCTCTGGGAAGAGCAAAAGGTTTCAAGTTCCCTTCCCTGGCTTCTCCAAGATAGGGTGGAGAGAGATTCCTGCGTGCAACCTTGGACAAGCTGCTACCAGTCTGTGAAGACAATATTGAACTAGATAGACCAATGGTCTGACTCAGTATATGGCAGCTTCCTATGTTCCTGTGTTGTTGGAACTATATGACCGTTTACCAATAAACTATTGTACACTTATATGTGAATCTCTTCTTTCCTAACAAAATCTGTTTTTCAAAGTGGATAGCAAACAAAGTGGAAATTTTCAACTACTTCTCAAAGTGAAACTGAGATACCTGATAAGTGAATCAATATGATTCATCTTCTGACAAATGAGTACTACTGACCAAGTGGAATTTGCTGCTATGCCATCAGCCAGTTTAAGAAAGGCTTCAGAAGAAACCTTTGATGCTATGTGCCTTCTGTATAAGGTATACAGAAGGCACATTTGGATGTTTAATGTTGTATTGTGAACCACCCAGAGAACAATTTTTTATGGGGCGGCTAACAAATAATGTTTACAATTATTAATTATTATTATTATTATTACACATAATCCAAAGGATGCTAAGTGACTCAATGCTAAGTGACAATAAGAAAAGCATCTTCCTACGAGTGTACCACAAGTGTGCAGAACTCCTTGGGTTCAACAGGTTTTCACTGGACCAAGGCCAATTAGCTTGTCCATTCATCTGTCTGTCTATTTGATGAATTTGTCTTTAGGTATGACAAGCTAGTTTCAGAAAGAATTCCTGCTTGTAAAACCTGAGTGAATGTGAAATTCTAAGTGAAATCCTCATTGGGGGCGAGGAGCCTAAATTCTTTTCTTGCCCGATATCCATATAAGCATACAGGCATGAAGGCTATGGCTCTCCAGCTCCGAATAGTCTCAGGGCAACCCATTTTAATATCTAGTGTATAAAACAATGAGAGAGATCTAATATGAATTGGGATTTGTTAAATTCTGAAGTCTCAGTGCCTAAATTATACATTATATTAAGCATGGGATGGGACCATAGCTGTGATAGAGCATCCGCTTTCCATTCAGAAGGTCCTAAGTATAATCCGTGGCATCTCCAATTAGGGCTGGGGAAGACCTCTGCCTGCAAGCATGGAGGGCCATTGCCAGTCAGTGAAGCTAACACTGTGCTAGATGGGCCAATGGTCTGGCTATAAAGCAACTTCCTTGATTCCATGTAAGGAGGACACATTTTAAATGACACATTTTAAATGAAAATAAACAGCATTTTTCCCCTCAGAAAAAGATCACCAGTGTTTCTGCAAATATTCCACACTTCTTCTGAAAGCTATATTTGGAACCTGAAAATCAATATGGAAATTCAGCACAGCACAAATCCTAGAGCACTGCTTCTCTAGACCAGGAAATGAATCTGAGCATATTTTGTATTCTTGTACCTTATTGTACCTCCTGATATTGTTTGTGAATTATTGATCTGATTGGGTAATGGTAAAGTGTGCCATCGAGTCGATGTCGAGTCCTGGAGACCACAAAACCCTGTGGTTATCTTTGGTAGAATACAGGAAGGGTTTACCATTGCCATCTTCCACGCAGTATGAGATGCCTTTCAGCTTCTTCCTATATTGCTGCTGCCCGATATAGGTATTTCCCATAGTCTGGGAGACATGCCAGAGGGGATTCGAACCAGCAACCTCTGGCTTGCTAGTCAAGTCATTTCCCCACTGCACCATTAGGTGGCTATTGATCTGATTACTGAGTGTTAAAAACAGTTAACTGCTTTCCCATTAATTCTCTGGATTATTCTTTTAATGCAGGGATCCTCAACGTTGGGCCCCCAGATGTTCTTGGACTTCAACTCCCATAATCCCCAGCCCCAGTGGCCTTTGGTTGGGGATTATGGGAGTTGAAGTCCAAGAACATCTGGGGGCCCAACGTTGAGGATCCCTGTTTAATGGATAAAACCACAAGCTTACATTTTGGTGTTTTGATTGTGAATTCATTTGATACTGGATTTCCCCAGACTAACCCAGACCAGTTTTGTAAGTTTCAAAACTGCTCCACATGCATCCATAATGAACTACCTTTATCCCAAAGTAGAGTTTAAGCCTGGTTGTTTTTTTCAGACAGTCCATGGCTATCCTTATAATGTGCTTCTATGACTTGTTTCATAAATAATCTTTCTTGCCTCACACCTGACATTGCATGAGGTAGATGATGTGCACTTATCCATTGACCTAAACTTCCAGTAATTTACTGGGAAATGACAACAGCTACAACTGCTTCTCTTTTTCATGCAAGTTGCTTTATCTTCCGAAGAGACACTAGAAAATCTCTTTCACAAACCCCAGATGCCACATGCATTTAACTTTGGCATTCATCCTGCGGCCTACAATTCCATCACATAAAATAATATACAAAATGATATCATATGAGTTCTTAAGGCCCAAACAGCAATTGAATTGGCAAGAACTTTAGAATGCTAACTATTATTATCTATATTATTAATTCTCCAAGATGGGCCATGTGTGAGGACATGGCAGAAAGGAGGCAATTGGCTGACAGAGGGGGAGGAGGCAATTGGCTGACAGAGTTTGCAAGCAGAATCATCTGAATTGGCAGTGGGGATTCCATATGCAGATAGGGAGAAGGAGCCTGTGAGAGCAGAAGCATCATGATGATTGGGCAGTGGGGATTCCATATGCAAATAGGGAGGAGGAGCCTGTATAAAAGGATAGCAGGCAGGGGTCTGCAAAAAGATGGGTCATGAGGGAGGAAAGAGCCCCTTCAGGAGAGCGGGCGGCAGGAGAACAGGTCCTAGAAGCCATTTGCAGCTCAGAGGGCGAAGGGGATGGGTCGGCAGGGGAGTTCTCCTGCCGACCCGTTGAGTATGGGAAGGTAAGGTGCGGCAGGGGTCTTCGGGCTGTGGGGGGCGACCGCCAGCCGAGCCGGGAGAATTGAAGAGCCTGGCGGCAGGGACTGGGTGATACCCTGCCGCCCGATTGCGTGTTCAAAATGGAGGAGGAAGATTATTTGCAATGACTGACTGCAGCCGCGCCAAGAGGAGGGGGAATGAAGCGGGCGGCAGGGAGGTATGCCGCCCGCTTACTCTATAAAATACGGCGCCATTCTTGAGGGGGTGAGTAACACCCCCCCTATTCCCTATTGGAACCCCCCACCCAAGTGCCAGACCACAGCTCCGCGGTTCCATGCACACCCCTAGCGCAGATGCTCTGCACCCGGGCCTACTAGTATATGTATATTTATGCAGATAGACATAAAGAGAAACTTTTCAATAACATTTAACTCAGCATACTCCCATAAATATGTTTCTCTGGTATCTTCTGTATTTTGAGAGCAGTGTTCCCTCTAATAGGGATTTCCAGATGTTGTTTACAACTCTCATAACCCCCAAGCAAAGGCTAGTGCCACTGGGGAAGCTGCCGCCTGCTGGTCTTGGAGCAAGAGGAAGCAACAAGCTTGTATTTCTCTCCTAAAGAAGATACTGTATCAAGCAAGGGAACACAGCAAGGAAATTAAATCAGTCACCAAGAAAACAAGAAAACTAAGTTTGTTAGGGATGGTGATTTTCTAGGGTATGATTTCTGGCAGTGGGGGAGTGTTTGTGTCTTTGACAGAAGAGTAGCCTGAGTGGGGGATTCATTCCAGGTGAGTGCCTCAGCTTGTGGGAGGGGTCACATTCCTGAGGAGACAGGAGAGCCAGTTTGTCTGCTGGTCTTGAATACAAGGATGAAGGCCCGAGAACTTAGTGAACAGGGATAGCAAACAGGGCATAAGCAAGTCCTTTGGGAGCAACAGGCATGCTTTTTTCTGTAGGTTACCTCCCCCACCCACCCACCCATTCAGCTCTGCACAATCTTCCCCTGGAGGACCATCACAGCAAAAGCTCTTCTCTCACAAGGGAGCTGAAACTGAGAAACCAATCGTGAGACCTCTACTGAGGATTTTTTGTTGTTGTTGGTTCATTGCGCAGCTGTTTGAAAGGTTTAATAAAGCTTTATAAAGTTTGGTCTGTGCCAGTTATGATGCCTTCACTCACACTAAACTAAGGCCTCTGAATCTGCAACATGTTTTACCACCTTCTCTTTTCTTCCCCTGCCCCTCTTCTGTTCCTTTCTTCCCCTGCCCCTCTTCTGTTCCTAGGACAGTTGGCTTGTAGGCCAGCAAAGAATACCATTGTATGGAAATAAAACACTCTGTTGCACCAGTCCAGAACCAGAGGCGTAACTAGGGAAAACGGCGCCTAGGGCAAGCACTGAAATTGTACCCCCCCCCCGCATACATCTGACACACATGTTTCAGAAAACTTTTCTAAGATGCCTTAAAATCTCCAACCAGCATTATCCATGAATTCCAAAAGTCAGAGGCTCACCACACAATTATCGCTATGAACAACCCTACAAGACTTTTTCTAAACTATGATCTTTGCCACAAATGCAACTTACAGTTGATAAATAGAAACCATAAAGTTATTCTGGAATTAATCATAATTACCTCCATCATTGAACATGTTAGCAAGCCACAGTTTATGTCTATTGATAGACTAGCACTATAAATACAACATATAACTTCTTTCCAGAGCAGATGCCAAACTGTGCAAGGTAGTTAGTTCAGCAGGTCACCAAAAAGAGTCTTCCAGCTAGTACAAGTGCTGTACACACAACAATGACTCTATGGATGCCAAATAGGCCATTACATTTCTGATGATTCACCAGAGGAAGAAAAATGCTCTCTGCACTTATCAAAAATAATATCCTGAAGCAAGATACAGGGCTAGTTGACACAAGATGTTTTGCTAACACATGAGTAGTCTCAACAATCCTCTATACCACTCATAGAACCCTAGAATCACAGAATGTTAGAGTGCGAAGGACACTGAAGGTCCTTCAAAGTCCTCCCACTGAGCCAGTGTGGTGTAGTGGTTAGAGTGTTGGACCAGGACTGGGAAGACCTGAGTTCAAATCCCCATTCAGCCATGAAACGCACTGGGTGATTTTGTTCTGGCTGATCTACCTCCAGAGGGAACAGACCCACCATCCCCACGAAGCCGGAAAGCTCTAGGGGACCTGCGGGCTGCAGTCCAGACCAACCCGACCCAAGAGCAACGAAAAGAAGAGCACCTCCAGGATGCCGTCGCTGCTGTTGCTTCGGTCCTCGGTCGCTGCCCGCTCCTCCTCGTCCATACCTGGGGAAGCCGGGGGTGGGGCGTTTCTCCAAGACTTCGGAAAGGCTTTTCCAACTGTTGCACAACCACCAGAGACCAAAAAACAACTTCCAGCCAGTAGCCTTGCTCATCAAAACTTGTTGTCCAATTAGGAAATGCCTCCGATAACTGAGTGAATCCTGCCTACGCACCCCACTATTGGAGACCGGCAGTTCCAAGTACCATTAGGGATTCTGCAGGAGCAGACAATAACAGATTCAGAGACTGAGCCGGCCCCAGAGATAGGAAAGCTCTAGAGTAACATTTGCAGCAAACTCGAGCTATTTCCCCCCCGTCTCGAGGCGGAAGTGAGAAGCTGCCTATGAAGAACAAAGAACGTGAGGATTTTATTGCAGCTGTAATTGGATACAGATATGTCGTCGTCCTGTCCCAAACAAAAAGTACCAGCGAAGGCAGCCGTTCCTGCTCAAATTGACTCTCAAGTCTTACTTTGGGTGGGAAATGTGCTTTCCCACCATCACCCCAGTTCTTAAACATGTAAAAATAGTCCTGCGGATACAAATTCCAGAGCCAACACAATTATCCTCAGATTGTAGGTAATGGAGGCTGAGAATCGCTGCAATGTACTCCATACTGTAGATTAGAGATGAGGCTGCTGAGGTTGGCTTGGAATTGGAATCCCCATTAAAAATCAGATCCCTTCCCAAACTCTAACCCAAACTCTGTTGCATGCGCAAGCCTTGTACCGTTGTGTGTTTATAAAGTTAAAATAAATACATATTAATACAAAAGTTTACCGAATTTCTTCACTAGTGGTTTGCTTTTGTTTTTAGCAGCACTCATTTTCGCCCCAACGAAGACGTCACTCTCGCCTCTTTCTATATTTATGCCAAAGACTGACTAGGAAAGGCGGGCAGGAGGGGCGTTTGCTGCTGGGTTATTTTCTCTTCCCACCATAGCTCCCGCTGTGACTGAGCCGTCAATCATAGGCAGGATTTCAAACCGGACTCCGTCTCGGAACAGCCAATTAAGAGGTGAAGATGATGCCTTTAAGCACCAGTTGTCTTCCGGTTCTCAGACAGTTTGTGGTGTGTAGTTATCACTCCCTCTCCACTGCCAGGCTTCTATAGATGTGGCTGGTGCGGACAGTTGGCTGCTCGATCGCTCGGTTGGTCTGTGTGGCGGCGGCGGCGACAAAAAAAAAATTTGGCGGCAAAACAAAATTTTGGCGGCAAAAAAAAATTCGGGAAATTTTCGGGGAGCGGCGGGGGCACTTTTTGGTGCCCCCTAGCAAGTGGTGCCCGGGGCACGTGCCCCCCCTGCCCCCTATCGTTACGCCCCTGTCCAGAACTGACCTGACGCTTCTTACAAAAGTAGTCTGACTGGCACCTTTCTGAGTGGAGCGAACAGTTGGAGTTTAGTGGGGAAGTGTGTGGAAAAGCCTGAAACAAGTGCCTTTGATCACAAGTGCCCAGTGGGAAGAGTAGAGTAGTATGTACTACTACTACTACTACTACTAGTAGTAGTATGTCCTGTACTACTCCCTCCTTCATAGTCTTGGTAAAGGAAGTTTGATCAGTTAAATAGCTGACCAATACAGCTAAGACCTAACTTTCTAATAAACTATCTCTAAATCCTGTAAACAGCCAACAAAACCAGTTATGAAGATAGAAAGCCAGCAGGGGAGGGGCTTTCTTCTCCCAGGGGAGGGAGCTTCCTTGTAGTGGGTGATTCAATCTGAAGTATAGAGAGATGAGTTTGTGACCCACGTGTTGATTGCACAGTGACTTGCCTGCCTGGTGCAAAGGTTGTGGATATCACACAGCATCTAGATAGGCTGTTAGGCAGTGCTGGGGAGGAGACAGCTGTTGTGGTGCACATTGTGGTGCACATGTGGGGAACTGTAGTCGGGAGGTCCTGGAAACCAAATTTAGGCGGATAGGTAGCATATTGAAGTCCAGGACCCCCAAGGTAGCATTCTTAGAAATGATACCTGTTCCATGCACAGGTACAGTGAGACAGGCAGATCTGGGGAGTTTCAATGCGTGGATGAGACATTGGTGCTGGGAGGAGGGGTTAGATTTCTCAGGCACTGGGATACATTTTGGGGTAAGCAAAGCCTGTATAAAAGGGACAGGCTGCACTTGAACCAAGATGGAACCAGATTGCGGGCACTTAGAATAAAAAAGGTTGCAGAGCAGCTTTTAAAATGATGCCTGGGGAATAGCCGACAGGAGCTGGGCAGTATCTGGTTTGGTAAATGCCATCCCTTAAGGTGCAAGGGTGTAAAAGATTCAGATAAAACAGACAGAACAGAAAGACATAAAGAGCAGACAGAAGGCTGTGCCAACTGGTCAAAGAGATCAAAGAGCCAAATGAAAGACAACATACACCAGGTAAGAGATCCAGTGTATAGGTGCTTTTATGCCAATGCCAGAAACTTCCGAGCCAAGATGGGTAAGCTGGAGTACTTGGCTGCTAACAAAGTAATAGATATAGTGGGCATAACAGAAACATGGTGGTACTGTGAGAACCAGTGGGACACTGTTATCCCTGGATAGAAACTCTATAGAAAGGACAGGGAGGGGCGCCTTGGAGGTGGAGTAGCACTATATGTTAAAGAAAGGATAGAATCTAACAAGCTAGAAAACCTAGGAGGACCGGCGTCTTTCACAGAAACCCTGTGGGTGACCATACAAGGCCTGGAAGGAAATGAGCTACCAGGGACGTGCTTTCAGGCACCTCCCCCCGGATCAAAATGCTGACAGTGACTGGGAGTTGCAGGAGGAAATCAGGGAGGCATCAAGAAGAGGCAGAGCAGTAATAATGGGTGACTTAATTACCCACACATAGACTGGGTAAATTCACAGTCAGGTAATGACAAAGAGGTCAAACTTCTAGATACACGGAATCACCGTGCCCTAGAACAGTTGGTCTTGGAACCAACCAGAGAGAAGGTGACCTTGGACTTAATCCTGAGTGGCACCCAGGACCTGGTGTGTGATGTCAGTGTCATCGACCCTTTAGGGAACAGTGACCATATTGTGATCAAATTCAGACTATCTGTCAGGGGAGAATCACCAAGGAAGTCTAACACAGACACTTTGAATTTCAGACAAGTAAACTTCTCCAAAATGAGGAGTATGGTGAAAAGAAAATTGAAAGGGAAAATCAGGAGAGTCGCTTCACTCCAGAATGCATGGAGTTTACTCAAAACCACAATACTAGAAGCCCAGTTAGAATGTATATCAAAAAGGAGGAACAGTATCACTAAGTCCAGGAGGATGCCACCATGGCTAACAGGTAAAGTCAAGGAAGTCATAAAGGAGAAGAAGAGTACCTTCCAAAATTGGAAGGCCTGTCCCAGTGAAGAGAACAAAAAGGAACACAAACTCTGGCAAAAGAAATGCAAGTTGACAATAAGGGAGGCGAAAAGAGAGTTTGAGGAACATGTAGCTAAAAGCGTCAAGGGTGATAACAATTTTAAATACATCAGAAGCAGGAAACTTGCCAGGGAGGTGGCTGGACCATTAGACAATGAGGGACTGACCTTGTCTCGCCAGCCTTTTGGAGTTCTTTGAGATTAGCCTGCTATGCCTGCAGACAACCCAGCAGTCTGCTCCGGGCAGTTGAACTGGCCACCCACACGACTGCTGGTTCCATTATGGAGCCGGTGGGGGCTGGGGGGATCGGGGCTTGTGCAGCCCCCGGAAGCTCCAGCATGCCCTGTGTGAATGTGCAGGGCTGTCGTAAATCTGTTGGCTCAGCTAACCCGACAGGATTTACAACCCCTTCCGCTCTACTTCTGTGAGTAAACAGAAAGTCTGGAAATAAGAGCATAGGCGTAATGATAGGGGGGCACGGGGGGCACATGCCCCCGGCGCCATCTCTGCAGGTCACGTGGGGGGGGCGCCGCCATGACCCCCACCGATCCCAAAAATTTTTAATGAAAAAGAAATTTTTTAAAATAAACATTTATCTGGCTCAGCACAGCAGTCAAGGGAGCGCGTCGGCGCCCCCTCGGCCCCTCCCTTATGAGCGGTCCCTTCCGTGAGGCGCCCACGCCCCCCCATTGCTTTACTAACCTGGCCTGGCTTGGTGGCGCCGGGCGCCTAGTTTCATGCTCACAGACTCCTCCCAGCTCGGCTAGGCTCGCCTTGCCTTCTGCACGTGGCGCGGGGGAGAGCGTTGCAGGCGCTGGGGCTGCAGGAGGACGGCGCACGGATAACAACAAGAATTATAGAAAGGATTCGGCGGGTGGAACCAGACCTCGAGTCGGGCGTCATCATTATTAATTAAGCGTGCACTCGGTCGACAAGGTGTGTGAACTTCTCTTCTCTGTGTCGTGTCTTGCCTTAATTAATCTTATTCTTATATCAATCCCCGCCCGTTCTGCCACTTCCTTCCTTCCTGCCACACGAACCTCTCCTCTCAGCTTCCCTAGCAAACTTCTCCCATTGCGTTCTCCACCCCTCCCTCCCTTATTCGATGGTGCTACCTGGCTCATCTCTGAGGAAGTGAGCTTGTTGTGCTGGCTCTCCTCTCTCTACCCCTTCTACTCTCACCCTTAAAAAAAAACCACAAAACAAAAAGGAGACAAAAAATAGCCCGCTACATCGAGAGAAGGAGAGAGAGTCAGCTCCAGTTCTCTCGTCCAGGCTCCGGTTCGCCCGACTCCAGCCTGAAGAGGCACGTTTCTTAACATGCATTTTCCCCCCTTCAAACCTCTCTCCTGCCTGCACTCGGTGCTCACAGCTATGGATCTAACACAACTGCGTCTCTCCTGCATATTCTCCACTACCCGGCGCTCAGCTGATCCTCATCATCTTCTTTGGGCGAGGGTGGGGGGCAGCATGTATGTGGGGGGGTGTCTTTTCCTGGCTGGGAATTTTTCAAACCTCCTCCTTTTTCAAACTTCTCTGACCTGGACTCCCCCCTCCCCCCCTTGGAGATTTCTGCATAACCCGATGTCCTGTATCTTTGTGTGTGTATATGTAATAGGAAACTTGGAAATCCTTTCCCCTTCACTCGAACACCTGTTTCCTCCTTGAACTAGGAAGGGGAAAAACGGGATCAGGCTAGATCTGTCTGTAATACTGGCAATTACAAGAAAGAAAGTTATTTCTCTTGGGTGGGGGTGCTGCCACTGTTTTTGTTTATCCAATAAGTAATAATAATTTATGGGGTGGTGGAATGCAGCGTTTGTAAGGGTGATGATATATCTGCAAAATAGTCACTGGGGAAAAATCTGCTTGAGTTGGAACTAACATCCTCTTCTTTCTATGTGTTTAAATGTCTGTAAATATGGCATGGCAAGTATGAATAATCCAAGGACATATATCTGACAGGGGTGCTTTTTTTTCCTGTGGGGGTGGGAAATGGTGTGGGGGGTTTAGAAGAAAATTATCTTGCTGGGAGAAGCTCTGGCTATTCAACTTTTGGTTAAAAAGGCGTCTCATGATGGGTGTTTGGTTCAAGATGCTTCTTTGCTGCTGCTCTTTCCCCTTAATTCAAGTCCGTGTTTAAAGTGTTGGGTTTGTAACATTTTGTTTTTGTTTTAATCATGCCATGGTGGTTGTTTTCTGGCAATTTTCTGTGCAGTAGCCCAAAGTGCCCCAGAGAGGATAGCAGTTGGAATGCTGTTTATAATGTAACAAATGATTAATTATTCTATTGGGCTACGACTTAATTTACAGAGATGTGGAGGAGGGGGTGAGATCCATGTAAGGGTGCCCACTAATGACATCTTCCCACAGGCATTGTGGTGGGGAAAGGCACTGGAACGGTTGCAACGTACAGTAACTGCAATGTTGCAATTGCAATCGGGCTTGTTGCTGAGACAGAGTCTTTCTGGGAAATGTAGTTCTTCTCTTTTCCCTATGCAACACTTGCCCTCCTCCGATTGGTTCTTGTCTTGATGCTGCTTTTAGGAGGCACGCGTTTCAGAGGGTTGCTCCTCCTTCTCTCCTCTTCCTGGTGTAGTTTTGTTTTGGGAGTGGTGGTTTGCTTTCTTTTCAGTCTTGTTCAAGTATGCTAATCCGGATTTGCCTCAAACTCCTCTGGTAGGACTTCCTTTCTATGAATGTGGTGAGTATAAGGTAAAATATGCACAATGTTCAGTAATTAAATCTTATATATTCTCTGTATCATTAACTAGCAGGTTTTATTCTATGTCCTTTTACTCTAAAGTAATTGCTGCTGAATTCGGTGAGTTGAGTTAGCTGCCTTGGATACAATTTCATTGTGGGAAGGTTGGACATAATGAGGTTGAGCCTTACTTCCAAGTAAGTATGCCAAGGATTTGGCTGTAGGAATTATTTTCTCTTTGTCTTGGTTTGATCCTCCTTGCCCTAGAACTGACTGAGAGCAGAGTGCTTCCAAGGCTGTGCAGAGTACTGTTTTTTCATCATTGAGGCAAATGCCCTCATAGCTGACAAGATTGAGGGTTAGGTAGCAAGACTTGGTTCACATAATTGTCTTTGCTACTAAACTGTCTACATGAGATTATGTCCAAGCTCATGAGTATTTGCAATTGGTTGAAGAGCACTAAATCTCTTGACATTTTCTGCAATTGCAGTAGTAATCTTGTACTGCTGCAATTGTTGAAATTCTTGCAGAATATATTGGTGTGGCTTGTATTCCTTGTAAATCTAGGAGTAGGCAGTTGTGGGGTGTGTGTGTGTGTGTGTGTGTGTGTGTGTGTGTGTGTGTGTGTGTGTAGGATCTTGATTATGGAAGTTGGCTGAGTGTCAGGATGGGACAGGTGTCTTGTGTGTGTGCTGCAGTAGTATTTAGGAAGCTGCCATATACTGAGTCAGACCATTGGTCTATCTAGTTCAGTATTGTCTACCCAGTCTGGCAGTGGCTTCTCCAAGGTTGCAGGCAGGAGTCTCTTGCAGCCCTATCTTGGAGATGCTGCCATAGAGGGAACTTGCAACCTAGATGCTCTTCTCAGAGTGGCTCCATCCCCTGAGGGGAATATCTTCCAGTGCTCACACTTCTAGTCTCCCATTCAAATGCAAACCAGGGTGGACCCTGCTTAGCTAAGGGGGTGGCGGGGGGGGCGCAATTTCAGTGCTTGCCCCGGGCGCCGTTTTCCCTAGTTACGCCTCTGAATAAGAGTAGCAGTGAAGCTGCATGAATGAAAGTGAAAAAGACTCACAAAGAAAAATAGTAGCAAACAAAATGAATACCCTTGAACTAAACTAGGTACCCCCCTCCACGATAACTGAGTAATAACTGGAAAAACAACAGAGCAAGGAATGAACAGAACATGGAGCAGGGAATGAACAGAACAAGGAGCAAGCTGGAACACGAAAGGTTGACAAATGCTAAGTATGAACACAGTCTGCGGTAAGCAAGAGTTGCTAACAGCATCTGTGCAAGTCACAGACTGCTCAATATATGCTTCAAGAGAACCGGCAGCCAATCAGGCTTCCCTGAGTCAGCACTTCTACTTCCTCTCCTGTGATATCCTGCACCTGCATGTCTCCCACTGAGCCTTCCTCTTGATATGTCTTCTCAAGACAGGTGAAATCCCAGCCTCCTCCTGATCAGCTTCCTCCTCAGCCCTCATGACTGGCAGCTGTTCCGATTCCTCAGCTCCAGAGTCTGGTCTCCCTGCCAAATCCTGTTGCTGTGCCTCTGAGCCCTCACTACCAACCGAGTCCTCCTGTTCCTCCTCTGACTCTTCTGAGTCAGAGGTCTGAGCCATGACAAGGGCATGCTGGAGAGACTCCTGAGCCAGGAGGCTGCTTTTAAGTGTCCCGGTCAGGGGTCTACTTGTGAGTTGCCATGGCGCGGAGCCACACCACCGCAACTCATGATCATAGAGCCTGGGTTAGCGGAGTGCTTGCTCCCCTAACCTGAACTTGGGGGAGGGTTATTTAAGTGGGTGATCTGCTTAAGAACCACTGGGCTTGCAGTCGATCCTGGTGGTTCTCACAATGGGAGAAAATTGGGCTAGCCTTCGCTAGCCTGATTTCCTCTCATCATGTGAATAGCCTCCTGGACTTCCAAAAGGCTTTCAACAAAGTTCCTCATCAAGGACTTTTGAGAAGACTTAGCAGTCATGGGATAAGGGGACAAGTACATGTATGGATTGCTAACTGGTTGAAAGACAGGAAACAGAAGGTAGGTATAAATGGAGAGTTTTCACATTGGAGGGAAGTAAGAAGTGGGGTCCCCCAGGGATCTGTACTGGGACCGGTGCTTTTTAGTTTATTCATAAAGGATCTTGAAGCAGGGGTAAACAGCGAGGTGGCCAAATTTGCAGATGATACCAAACTCTTTCAGGTAGTGAACATCCAAATTAGATTGTGAGGAGCTCCAGAAGGATCTCTACAAACTGGGTGAGTGGGCAACAAAATGGCAAATACGGTTCAATGTTGGCAAGTGTTAAGTGATGCAAATTGGGACAAAACACCCGAACATCAAGTATACACTGATGGGATCTGAGCTGTCGGTGACTGACCAGAAGAGGGATCTTGGGGTTGTGGTGGACAGCTCATTGAAAGTGTCAACTCAATGCGGCGGGTCTCACAATCCATGAGACCTGCTTTGGCTGGGTTTGCGGGGAGAGCAGGCCAAGCCTGCTCTCCCCGCAGACGAGCAGGGCGGGAGCCCTGGGCGGCCGGATTGGCCGCCCACACAATTGCCGGCTCCGTGATGGAGCCAGCGGTGGCTGGGGAGTTTGGGGGCCATGCGGCCCCCGGGAGCACCAGTATGCCCTGCGCAAGGATGCAGGGCATACTGGAGAGACCCCCGTAGCCAGGAGGTGGCTTTTCACCTCCCCCCCAGGGGTCTACTTGTGAGTAGCCGCAGTGTGGAGCCGCAGCGCGGCAACTCACGATCGGGAAGCCTGGGTTAGCGGAGTGCTTGTTCTGCCTACCCGGGCTTAGGGGAGGGCTACAAAAGCGGGTGACCCACTTTGACTCAACTGGGCTCGGCTGCGAGCCCAGTGAGTCTCACGATCGGTGGAAAGTGGGCTAAGCACCCTTAGCCCGCTTTCCACTGATTGTCAGAATAGCTCCAATGTGTGGCAGCTGTGAAAAAGGCCAATTCCATGCTAGGAATCATTAGGAAGGGGATTGAAAATAAAACTGTTAATATTATAATGCCCTTATACAAAACTATGGTGCGGCCACATTTGGAGTACTGCATATGATTCTGGTCACCACATACAAAAAAGGACCTTGAAGAACTGGAAAAGGTGCAGAAGAGGGCAACCAAGATGATCAGGGGCCTAGAGCACCTTCCTTATGAGGCAAGGCTACAACACCTGAGGCTTTTAAGTTTAGAAAAAAGACGACTGGAGGAAGACATGATAGAGGTCTATAAAATCATGCATGGTGTGGAGAAAGTGGATAAAGAGAAATTTTTCTCCCTCTCACATAACACTAGAACCAAGGGTCATCCCATGAAATTGATTGCCAGGAAATTTAGGAACAACAAACAGAAGTACTGTTTCACACAATGCATAATCAGCTTGTGGAATTCTGAAAACAAAAACGGTCACTGAAAACGGCCACCGCAATACTCAAATGGCCTCTGTGAGGCCTGGCATGGCCTAGGGCCTCGCAGAGGCCATTTGAGCATCCGTGGTGGCCATTTTGTTTTTGGTGGCCATTTTTTAATTTTAAGAAATGGCACCCCCCTTCAAGTGGTGCCCGGGGCATGTGCCCTGCCTGCCCCACCCTAGATACGCCCCTGTACACACATACAATACATTCATCCAACTCTCTTATTCCAAACTCAGTTTAGCCTTTTGATGAACTTCATCGCATGTCCTTTGAGAACAGCACAAACACCCAGCATGCCTTAACAGGTGACAGAGACATTAGGTTACAGCCTTCCAGTTGCTTTGAAACATACATTTGACTCTTGACAAAAAGGGAAAGAACCACAAATCAACCACTAATGAACGGTTGGGCTAGAACTGCTCTGGTCTGTTCAAGCAGAACCAGTTATTGCCCAAGAAATGGAATGAGCACATGAGCCATGTGAGATGGAAAAGGGGAAGGTGAAGCTCTTGGCAGTTGGCCTCTCCTTTGTCTTTCTCCTCTAGATACTATAAAAGTCTCTTTTCGGCTTAGGTAGACACCTGAAATTCAGCCTCTGACAGCATCATGAAGACATTTGGTATCTTGCTCCTTCTGAGTCTTCTTACACTGTGGACAGAGCTGCAACCTGCATCTGGGAAGAAATCAGGTAAGTGTAGAAAAACAACAATCCCTTGCCTAATGATTGCCAAATCGTAAATTTGCATTTTTCACTATTGCAGCTGACTGAATTGATATTTTCAAATAGCTCCCACCCCAAGATATTTTTCACATGCTGTTCAGACCTAATGAACATATATGTGATGTTAGAATTTGTGTCCCAATGTGAATCTGCTATACAGGAAGGTCCCGGCATACAAACAAGTTGTGTTCTAAAAGTTCACGTAAGTTGGATATTCCTAACTTGGAACGCATAGAGCAACAACTTGTTTGTATGTGCAGGTTGGCGTTTGTAAGTCGGGGACTGTAGGAGAAGAATGGCAGTTCAACTCCCATGAGCAGAGCAGAGCCAGTTTGGGGAGAATGCAGCCAAGCAAGAGGTCTGGAGACAGTTCTTTAAATTTGAACATAAGAACAGCCCTGATGGATCAGGCCCAAGGCCCATCTAGTCCAGCATCCTGTTTCACACAGTGGCCCACCAGATGCTGCTGGAAGCCACAGGCAGGAGTTGAGGGCGTGCCCTCCCTCCTGCTGTTACTCCCCTGCAACTGGTTCGCAGAGGCATCCTGACTTTGAGGCTGGAGGTGGCTCACAACCCTCCAACTAGTAGCTGTTGATAGCCATTGAAGAACAACCAGGATTTATTTAGAAGTTACAAAAGGATAGGAAAGCTGAGCTAAAGGATGAAAGGGGAGAGAGACTAAACAAACAGCTATCTCTGGAGACAAAATGGAGACTAACACTGGAATAATAAAGAGGGGAGGAATCCAGCCCCAGTGAACACATTTATTTATTTATTTGTTTGTTTTTGTTTGTTTGTTTGTTAAATTTACATACTGCCTTTCATTAAAACAATCCCAAGGTGGCTCACACAAAAATTACAACAAGACTATAAAAACGACACAATTAAAATATTAAGCTAAAATATAAAAACACTAGTCATTAAGCCCGTTTCATTAACGGTCGCTAGAAGAGTGGTGTAGAAATGCTACGCGTGCACGCATGAGGCAGGAGATGAGGCTGATCTTGCTGGCGATGTACGGCATCCCCCCACTCATGGTGGTGGTGGCGGCGAGGGGTCCCCTCTCCCAGGCTGCCTTCGCCGCCTCCTCATGTCCTCTCGTGCCTGAGGCAAGCCCGGCCGGCCCGAGTCGCGGACGACGACGACAACGCTGTCGCCGCCTCCTGCTGCTGCCTCGCCACCGCTTCCGCTTGGCTGGCTCTGCTGAGGACCCGCTCCGGCCCCCGCGGCCTTCCCGACTACATCCGCCCCGCTCAGCCCCTCGTTCTCAGCCTTACCCCCTCCAAGGTTTTTTTCTATGGCAGGCTGCCTGGCCAACTCCTTTTTGTGGCCTGCTGGTCGGCCGCCTTCCCCTGCCCCGAGTCGCGGACGACGGCGACCACAACGCTGTTGCTGTCTCCTGCTGCTGCTTCACCGCCGCCTCCGCCGCTTCCACTTGGCTGGCCCCGCTGAGGCCCTGCTGAGGTCCCCATGGCTTTCCCGGCTTCAAGCGCCCCGCTCAGCCCCTCGTTCTCAGCCTTATCCCCTCCAAGGTTTTTTTCTCTGGCAGGCTGCCTGGCCAACTGCTTTTTCTGGCCGGCCACCTGCCCCCGCCCCCTTGCCCTGCCGCCCAGCTGCCGCTGCTTTCTTCACACACACCCGCCACTTTACTGGGCACCACTTTCTTCACCTCCACCCCCACCGCTGCCATTTCACTTTCCCCGGCACGGCTCTCTCCCCTGTCCATCCATTTCTGCCCGTTCGCTTTTCCCCTGGCAGCTCACTCGCAAACACCCAACATGGTGGCCGCCGCCCGCTCCGCTTCCCTCTTGCCCCGCCATGCATGCGCAGAAGCCACGCATGCGCAGAACACCCGGCCTCTAGAGACATGGACGCAGATACCCAGACACGGACGCAGGCACCCTAGCCTTTTATTACATAGGATAGATCGGATTAAAATATTTAAAATACAACATAAGATAACCATACAAAATACAAAGAAGCAGCAATGTAGAAAATCATCTAAAAGCCTGGGTAAAAAGCCATGATTTCACATGCTTTCAAAAAACTGTGATGGAGACTGAGGAGTGAATAGCCACCGGGAGAGCACCTTGGGATCCCGGGCCCAAACTGTTAAGGGCTTTAAAGGTCAAAACCAGCACCTTGAATTGGACCCGGAAACAAACTGGTAGCCAGTGCATCTCTTTCAAAATGGGGGTGATATGTTCCCAATGGGCAGCTCCAGAAAAAATCCTAGCTGCGACGTTTTGCACTAGCTGCAGTTTCCAAATATTCTTCAGGGGTAGCCCCACATAAAGCATGTTACAGTAATCCAGCCATGACATGACTAAGGCATGGGTAACTGTGGCCAGATCTGCCTTCTTGAGAAAGGGACGCAGCTGGCACACTAGCTGAAGCCGTGCAAAGGCACCCCTGGCCACCGCCTCCATATGATCCCACAGGCTGGGTTAAGGGTTCACTCAAGCCTTTAACCCTGGCTAAAACCCAGGTTTAAAAGCTAGGATAGATAATGCTGCCCTGCCAGAATTGGGCCCGGTCCTGGTGGTTCTCAGGCACAGCCTAACCCAGGCTGGGCTTCCCTAGCATGGATTAGGGTGCTTGTAAGAACAGCCTCAGTGTGTTTGTATTTAGAAGCATAGTTATATAGTTAAAAGTATGATAGGTCCTAAGTTATATAGGTCCATGTCTGGTTCATGTACACACAGCCACAGAGCCAGACCACAGGCGGCCTCTGTGTGGCCGCCACCGCCGCCCCGTTTGCCCCACTCCTACGTCTGACGTCAGACATGGGGGTTAGCCACGCCCACGCGTCTGACATCAGACGTAGGGGTGTGTGGTCTGACTCCCAAACAGGGCCGCACAGCCCCGTTTGGGAGCTAGATAGGGGCAAGCACTGCGTTTGCAGTGTGGTCAGACGTGGCTCTCCCTGCCTTTAAGGCAAGGAATAGTTGCTCCTGGCCCCGCTGCAAATGCAGCGCCGGCCATTTAACTCCCGAATGGAGCTGCATGGCCCCGCTCAGGAGCTAAGCCTACACCCCCCCCGCGTCCGACATCAGCCATGGGGGGAATGTCGGGGCCGCAAGACCCGTTCGCCCAATGGTGGCTCCACCCGTGTTCACATGTTCATCGCATGCTGACTGCACCATCTGGAGAAGCCTTCTGTGTGTGAAGAAGCTGCCACAGATACAAAACCATAAGCTGGCCTCACACAGAATGCTGTTCTATTGATAAGTTCAGGTGTCAGTTATCAGATGGACAGTAATCGCATGCAGAAGTGATGTAGATCAGGGGCAGGCATTATGTAGCCAGGAGCTCCTGGACTTATCTGAAGTAGCTCTTCAGGCATTTGGGGTTGCTTCTCCCTCCTCCCACTTCCAGCCAATATGGCCAATTTGATTGATTGGCTAAGTGGGGGCACATTTTTATTTATTTTTTATTTTTTTATTTTTACACTTATATCTCGCTCTTCCTCCAAGGAGCCCAGAGCGGTGTACTACATACTTAAGTTTCTCCTCACAACAACCCTGTGAAGTAGGTTAGGCTGAGAGAGAAGTGACTGGCCCAGAGTCACCCAGCAAGTCTCATGGCTGAATGGGGATTTGAACTCGGGTCTCCCTGATCCTAGTCCAGCACTCTAACCACTACACCACGCTGGCTCCTTTTAAAAATCATTTTAAATTAATCATTTCTAATCTCTCTTTCCCCCCTCAAGTGATCAGGACCCTCCTTCTACCTTCTTTCCCATTAGTTTCTCCCCAGTTTCTCCTCCTACAAAACAGCTTCTCTTGCTCCCCTCCTGTTCTGAAGCAAACATCACTGGAAATTCAGAGGTTTTAATGTTAAAAACCCTTATTCTGCTGGTGTACATTTTTGTACCAGCTGCTATTTTGTGACTGGACCTGCTTCCTCAAGCCCCTATTTTATGACTGACGCCACCTCCCCAAGCTGCTATTTCACAGTGGTAATTCTCAAGGCTCTGCAAAAAACGGTTTTCCATTCCTTGTGCGGGGATATTCAGAGGCCAGAAAAATGAGTCCCGGCCTCTGTTGCTCTGCACTGCCAGATAATCAGTGCTGGATAGTCATCCATGCTGCTCCTGGCAGTGCAGGTCTTGTGGGCACACGCAGCTTGCACGCCGAAAGGATGAAGAGGGATCATCTGGGGGAAGGTAGGTTGAACTCTGCCTTCTCCAGCACCGCCTGCCCTGCAGCCCGCCCGATTGTATGAATGGGCTCAGCATTTAGTGGTGGTAGGTTATGGATCTAGGGCTAGCATTAAATGGCACATAGAGAGAGAAATGAAAGGCATTTCACCCTAATGACGTTCTGAATATTCTAAATCACACTTTCACAGAAAATAGTTCTGTGTTCATGACTGAAGTTAGTGCAAATACTGTGTGTGTGTGTGTGTGTGTGTGTGTGTGTGTGTGTGTGAATTCAGTTGCTGAACATTTTTCAGAATAAGTGAGCTATGCTATGGCTTGTTCTCATTATAGGATATCCTCGGATCTGCCCACCAGACCCTTACGTATGTATTCGAGGAGAACCCAACGAGTGTAAAAGAGATCATGATTGCCCAGGACGCAAGATCTGCTGCCAAAATCGTTGTGCAAAACGCTGTGTGTACCCAGGTACCTGACACAATTGTTGCTGCTTTTGCTCTCACTAATGCACTCAGCATAAAGAGGAAATCCACTCAAAATGAACTCAAATTTGTAGGCATATAATGACATCAGATTTCTGACAATCATGGGAGCATTTTTGCTTTTTGTCCAAGATCACTAGTAATTTCACAACAGAACTTCTTTTGTAGCTTCAATCCATGCTCTTATGAACTCTGAAATAATCCTTACTTAACAATTAATGCCCTTGTGGATAATTCATTAATGCCCTTATGGATGGATTGATTGATTTTATTGTTACATTTTTATACTGCCTTTCATTAAAACCAATCACAAGATGGCTTACAAAACATTTAACACAATATAGGACTATAGAATTCCACAATGAAAATATTAAATTAGTTTTGTCAGGAGTCTTGGACAGCACCCCATTCATATCCCCCCAAATTAAGACATCTCCTTCAACTATTTCCAGTAACAATTGATCATAAAATTTTGTTTTGTCGTTAGGCGCGTAAATTGAAGCAATCGTAATTTTATTGCATTCCGTTTGGAACCTCAATATAATAAATCTGCCATCTTTGTCTTGAATCTGTTTTTCTAAAGTCCAAGATATATATATTCACACACACACACACCCATTTGTTTTCCTTATCTGCCGCAGCTACATATTTCTGGCCTAAACTTTTATTCTCCAATAAGTTAACATTGTCTTTCTTAATATGTGTCTCTTGAAGACATATTTCTACTATTTCTTTTTTAATTAAAAAAAAATCCTTTCCCTCTTAAATGGGGAATTTAGTCCATTAATATTCATTGAAAGTATCTTTAATTGCTCCATAATTCTGCTTAATACAAAAATTTTTTAAAAGCCGCTGCCTGATCCAGTTTCTTGTCTTCTACTTGATCCTGTTCTTTGGGGACACTTTCTGTCACTGTCAAAGGATCTATCAGATGTCTTGCATCTTCAACCATATATACAAAAGCCTTCCCTCTGTCCATAAAAACTTCTAAACAAAATGGTACAGATCATCTGTATTTAATCTTTTTCTCTTGAAGGAAAGTTGTTAAGAACTTCATTTCCTGATGCTTCTTAAGTATATCTGGTGAAACATCTGTCAAAATTTGTCACTTTATCCCCAATCTTCAGAGGTCTGTCTTCTCTTTGTATTCGCAGTATCGCATCCTTTGTCTTCATATATGTAAATTTTATAAGAATATCTTGTGATAAATTCTTTGTGTGCATACACAGAATTTATCCTGTAAATTTCTTGAATCTCCAGTGTCTCTCTCGAATCAAGACCCATTATTCTATTAAAACTCCTTCAATTTTTTTCTCCAAATTCTCTTTTCCAATAATTTCATCCACTCCATGAAGTTTCAAATTACATCTGCAACCTAGACATTCCAAAATTTCCATCCTATTTTGCAGCAGTTTCAACCCTAAGTCACACCTTTTTTGTTCCAGTGTAAGTGCCACCTGTTGTTCTGCAGTCATATTAATCTGCTGTTCATGCTGATCTAATTTATTTCCAAATGTCTCCAATGTCAAATTCATATCTGCTTTAAGTAAATCCAGTTTGCTTTCAATCTTCTTTGTCATATTATCTGCCATCTGTTGTAAATTTTTACTCACATTTTGTAACTCCAACATAAATAAGTTCTTCAATTCTACTAATGAAGAAGTGTCTTCTCGTTTTCCTTGTTTGTCTCCATCCATTTTTGATAATTCTTTATTCTGTTTTTTCCTACTCATTTTTAAAGCTTATCCCTGAACAAAAACATTTTTGAGTGGCAAAAGTTTCGATAATAATTTCAGTCACCATTATTAATTTATTTATGTTATTTAAAATATTTATATACCGCCCAAAATTTGTGTCTGAGTGGTTTACAATTAAAATCATTTAACACATTAAAAACATTTAAAACCCAATATTAAAATTTTTTAGAACTATAGATCTAGTTAAAGAATTAATTGGAATTAATTAATATTAAGATATGAATTATTCAAATTATAATTATTCAAAAATAATTCATTAGAATTATTTATATTCAAAACTGGAAAAATACTTATTCGCAATTGAGTAGGAACATATAAACAAATAACCAAATGACTATATGGCTATATACCTTCCCCCTGAAGAAAGCACTCTATAAATCATCAGAGTAAAATAAACTCATATCTGAATTACATTACAGACTATAAAGTCTTTAAACACCTCTTAGTTCAGTCTTAGTCCGGTCTCCCAAATTATTATAACCCCCTCCAAAAAAATATTTACTCGTCCAGACCTTTTCCAACTTGCTGAAAATAGAATAATCAATCCAGTCAGTTAAACCCTTTCATGATTAAATCCAGTAAAGTGCAATCAGTTGTCCAGATATAAAATGAAATGAAAAGATTTCTGAACTTTAATCAGTATATGAATAGTTTGTCCTTGAGCTCCCTCTTGTGGTGTTTTAAAATATTTCTTGTGGTGTCTTAAAGTATTTCCAAAAAGGTGGGGAGGGGAGGTAAAGTGAAAATTAGATCTGTGCAATTAACACATCAATGTGTTTAAAAACATGCACAATATAACCATAAAACACAAAGAAGCAGCAACAAAATCAACATTTGTATAAAAGCCTGAGCAGAAAGCCAAGATTTCACTTGCTTGCTAAAAACTGTGATGGAGACTGAGGAACGGATACCCACTGGGAGAACATTCCAAAGTCAGAGGGCAATGAGTGAGAAGGCCCTGTCCCACGTGCACGACAGCCGAGCCTCCCTCATTGTCCGCACACAAAGCAGAGCCCCCCTGATGACCTCGCCGAGGCTGAATACCTATATCAAGACACTCACGTTTTGAGAAATTATCTCTGGCCAGACATTCATTCAACACATTTGTATACTGCCCAAAACACAAGTCTCTGGGTGGTTTACAACAAAACAAAACAAATAAAAAGATTACAACAATTTAAAATATAAAATGCTAAAACTATTAAACACACAATTAAAACAACTAAAGTAGGCAAAGTGCATATACATTAGTGACATATATAAGAAACTACTTTACTGCAGAATTGCCCCTTAAGTCATTTTACCCTGATTGAAGATCTTTCCCAGACCTGCTCTGCAGATACTTTTAGCCAGAAATCTGAAAAATTGAACCTAGGACTTCTGCATGAAAAGCATGTACACTTCACTGTGATACCCGACCCTTCCCATTTGTTCTCTTTCTTTAATATGTGACACCAGAAACAACTTCCAATGATTATGTAACATAGGAAGGCCTTTGGTTTTCACAAGGTAAATTCTGTCCTTTCACCATTCCTGGAAGTGAGTGAGATTTCTTCATGGGTTTGAAGTGTCAGCTGTAATTAATATAGGACTCAGAGAAGTTTTTTTTGAAGAGTGTTTATTTTCCAGGCTAGTCTGGAACATTACAAATGTCAACACCCTCTGGTTCTAGGACTTACTCCTGTTGTTGGAGCCCCCCAAAAAGTAGTATGTGAAGGCGATAAAATGCAAATAATGTACTTACCTGAATCATCCTGGAGAGAATCTATCTGTGTGTTTGCTAAAAGTTGACACTGACTTGACGGCACTTAATCACTCAATCCATTCAGTCAATCAATCAATCGTGTGCATCTGCACACATCTGTTACAAGTACAACATGAATTTAAGAACCTTTAAAAAACAAACAAACCCCTTTTGGGAGTGTAAAATCCAGAATGAAACAAAATGGACCATGGCAGTTCAGTATAACTGGAACTGCAGCAACAACAACAAAATCCCCAAATAGTGTGAGAGGGTTCTTGTAGTCAGGTATAGGTTCTATTAGGAAATGGCAATTAGGAATTTCTGGCAATTTTTGGGTGCTGGGCTCTTTCCCAAAACATTATTCTTGAAAGTACTTATTCATCCTACTCTCCCATCGGTTAAAAACTGTCCGGTTGGGTTCCACAAAGTCTCACATTATTGCCTGTTTTATATATGTTCTAGCCACTTGTAGCAATTTACAGCATTTTGGCTAAACCCCTGAATTTGTATTTGTGAGTCCTCTGTAATGACATCCATTTTCCCCTGCTGAACAGTACTACTTGAAAAAAACCTGGGGGAACATGGGTAATAGATGCAAAAACTATATCACAAAACCCATGAACAAAGACAATGGCAATGATTAAAGAGGCACAACACAGGTAGAAGCCAAATTAAACATAATAACAAATACCCACAGGCACCCATATTATGACAGTGAATGATTAAAATGATAAGGGCTAAAACAAGCCCCACACAATGAAGAATGTAAAACTGACAACAGTCACTGAAATGCTGGTCATAAATGATGATGAAAGTGGTGCTGCTGTGCCAGAAATCAGTCCTCAAAAATGCAAAGTACTGCACTCTGCACAAAAACCTTGACCTGAGAGGCTAGGCACAGAAATCTTGAAAGTAGAAACTGGAATCTTGACAGACTTCCTAGGTTGTGGTCTGTTTTGCAAGTATCTTCATCAGAAGTATGATGATCTGTGCATCAATAATCATCATAATAAAGCCCCAATCATACAAAATACACAGTGAAAACATGTAATAAATGCAAACAAGCCAGCCTTAAATCTGGAAAAGCCTTGTCACTAAAAGCAGCATCTCACCACTGTGCCTGCTCAGACATGCTATGCTCCTTAATGAATGATGCTTAAACTTGGAGTTAAATACTCTCCCCATCATCATCAATTATATAATGAGTGGGAATATTGGACCAGCTGTGCTGATCTTAATTTCCCTTTCTTTGTAACTTATTTATTTAAAGGAAACAGGAGAAATCACAATTAACATTTAACACATTGTGTATACATGTATTGAACTTGTGAATGAAAAATGATTCTTTTTGAAGAAGGATCCTCTGCTTATCTTGTTTGTCGAAGGACCTTGGTGTAAATTGAAACAGCACAAAAAACTTAAAATCATCGGGTGAGTGAGATTTCTCAACAAAATGTGGCACGAATGGGGCATCTAATATTCTATTCTTAAGCCTAGAACTGTGTTCAAGAACACATGTCTTAACAGGTCTCATAGTGCTCCCAATATACCACAGATTACATGGACACACTATGACATAAACAGTCCCTTTTGTCTTACAGTTAGCAAAAAATTTTAAGCTAACATGTTTCTTCAAACCTGGATCTCAATATTCAGTAGTGGGAAGGCTGAACAAACAAGCTGCACAACTCCCACAGGGGTGGAAACCTTGTGCAGCCCTACTCACTAGTGGTCTTTCTGTAACGTCTGAGTGAGTCAAAAAATTCTTAGACTCTTGGTTTTTCTAAAGGCCACCATGGGGTTTTTTTTACAGCCAGGTATATCTAAAAAAAGATGCCAATGTCTATAAATAATCTTCTTGATCTGGTAGGATAATGGAGTGTAATCTATAGACCAGATCAAATGGTCCAGCTGTTTATTCGGGGCATCCTGCAATAACTCACTCCGTCTAGTGGTATCTGCTCTAATCTTCGCTCTATGTATAACTTCCTTCGGATATCCCCTATTAACCAATAGGGGATAGCAAATCAGCTTCCCTACGGTAATGTATAATATCTGTTGAATTTCTTTTGACCTGTAAGAACTGGCCAAAGGGAAGATTGTCCTTTAAATGTCCAGGGTGCCAAGAGTCATAGTGAAGAAATGTGTTCCTGTCTATAGATTTCCTATATAAAGAGAAACTCAACTTATGTTCTTTATTCACCCAAATATTGGTATCCAGAAAGGGAACCATGTGCTGGCTGGAATTACTGGTAAACTTAATATTGGTGTGAAGTTCATTTATCCACCCCAGGAATGACTGAAACAGTGTGGCATCGGTAAATATTATTAAGATGTCGTCAATGAAACGCTTATACATGAAAATCTCAGAAAAAAATGGATTAGCTGTCTCATTCCAAATGAATGCATCTTCCAAAGAGGACATGAACAAATTGGCCACACTGGGGGCTAAAGAACTACCCATAGCAACACCCTTGATTTGGAAATAAAATTGGTCATCAAACCGGAAATAATTCTTATCAAAAATAAGGTCCACTAACTCTAACAAAAAATATGTAGGAGGATCCTTATTATATCTCGTTTCCAATATTCTCTCTATGACCATTCTGGCCTCCTCTAAAGGTATACTGGTATATAGAGAAGATACATCCAGTGTTGCTATAAGGGACCCTTTAGGAATGCTGAACCCTTCCAACTGTCTAATGAGGTCCTTGGTATCCCAAATATACGATTTTGTTTTAAACACAAAAGGTTTCAAAAATGAATCCACATAAATGACAAGAGGTTCTAGAATCGAATTAGAACTGGATACAATGGGTCTCCCTGGAGGTGGGAAACCATCCTTATGTATCTTCGGAAGAATGTAGAAAGCT